>NC_065512.1:9638684-9673202 GCF_006386435.1 Epinephelus moara | reverse complement strand
CAGTAGGCTATATCTTCAGTAGCTAGCTAGCTAACCCTACACTTTTCAGGGTTTGATTTTGGTTTTGGAACAGGTAAGAAACGTATATCTTTCTCCGACCTCTCCAGGTAACGAGTATCATTAATACACGACGTGCCCCAGGCACAACATTTAGCTCCAGATCCACAAAACCAGCCTGAAAATGAGGGAAATCTGAATCGACAGCATTAGAGTCAATGGAGCACAGCTGTGGTGTTGTCGGACCCCCCTCTGTTGTGTTTCATTTGTATGTGTGTGTTTACCTTGGAGATGTCCTGACCGTCAATGCGGATGCTGCCACTCTGAGGGTCGTAGAATCTGAACAACAGACGCAGGATGGAGCTTTTCCCTGATCCAGATGGACCAACCTGCGCACACATTATTGAAAAGCCCAGTCTCAGTCTTATATTACTACTTTTACTTAAACAATAATCTTAGTACTTCCTCCACCACTGTCCAGATACTAGAGGTATCGTAAGTAAATATCTTATTTTGAATTTGGTTAAAATGATACGTAAGACTTTATAGTCAATAAGAACAAAGGTGTATTAAACAGAGGACAACTTACCAAAGCGACTGTCTGTCCCCCCTCCACTGTAAAGGACACATCCCGAAGAATCTCAGTGCTGCGCACACACACACACACACACACACACACAAACACAAGCACGCACGAATAAAACAGCAACAGTCAGGATTAAAACTGACAAAATGAAACAAAACCATGAACGTGTGAAAAATTAAAGTTACAGTAGATCGATTCATTGAGTCCATTGTGAATTATTCTCATTTAATTCACCAACACTGGATCTTCTGTTGTTGATTAATGTTGTAAATGTAACACGCTGTAAATGTTAATGAGCCCAGGAGGCCAATCAGGACATTAAATTAATGTGTTAATGTGTGAGTGTTAATTAATAAGAGTCGTCCTGCAGACAGCAGGTGATGATAACCAGCTGTGCTTCGTCTTCAGCGAGAGATTGAGTTTATCTTTCAAAATAAAAGAGTAACAGTTTCAAATGATATAATTGTGACTGAACATATATCCAAAATAATTTCACATACACCCGAAACCTTGGAAACCATTTTTCTTAATTTAACAATTTAATTTTTTTTTTTTTTTTTTTTTTTAACATGTCCTCCAACCTAAAGGACCAACTGAATATGTCTTTTGACAATTCCTTTTGTCACCTCTATAGTCAGAGTTGGTTCGGTTTAAGCAACACAATTGTTTGCATTAGGTTAGGGAAACATGGTGATCGTGGTTAAAACAAACCAACTCTGACTGTTGGTAAGACACAGTATGCACGCAGAGGTCACCAGTGTCACAGTCTGATGGCTGCTGTATGTCGTGCCATCCACACTGATCTCCTCCCTCTAAGGTTGTGACTAAATAACCAACGCTGTCGTCTCTCTGTTTTCATTTACAACTGAATGTAATCAGGTCAAATCATATGAAAGTGGATTCAAATTGTGAACAGATTTGTTGTTGGCTACACACCCAGGCACGTAGCTGAAACAGACTCTGTCAAACTCCACCTGACCTGCTGTGAGCTGCAAGTCCTGTGCGTCCTCAGCATCCTGAATCTGTGAGGAGGAGGAGGAGGAGGAGGAGGAGGAGGAGGAGAGGAGAGGAGAGATTCGTTTTTTAACTTGTGTCCCAGAATATACAGTAGCGCAACATATCCTCATATAACAGTTTGTATTATATCTCACAAATAAACATCTCTACTAGTTAGATTGGGTCTAGAAAAAGAATCATGGTTGTGAACTTGACATGATGACGTGATGACGTGACGTTACATATGTACCTTTTGGTATCCGACGGGACATGTAGCCTGGTGTCCTTGGTTTAAGTCCTATTTTTGTTTGACCCAACCCCCACACCACCCTTTTCCCCACAAGGACTTTATTGCCCTTTATACTTCATTTATATAACCTGAGTTACTCCTTCGCTCCTGTCATATGAGGGAGGACTGCCTACAAGACATAGGTCACATGATCAAAGCCTCCTAGCTCAGATTTATGTGGATTGTATCGCATTTATGTTGGCATTGTAAGTTTCTGCAAATCATGGATACATGACAGTTATACATACGAGACGCCAGGCTGCAGACCACTGTTCCAGATCAGCACACAACAAAATGAGTTTGTATGAGTTTGAATGTGTTTTTTAACGAACTGTTGCCGTGTTTCCAGTGGCTTTTTAGCCACCATACATATGTGTTTTTTAGCGACTTGTTGCTTTGCAATTTGCTGTTTACACCTGGGGAAGGGATTGTTTTTTACCGAAATATCACTACATTTCCTTCCAGGATAATGCCACTGCTTCTCACCTTTAAGGTCCTTCATAATCAAGCCCCCTCATATCTATCTGAACTCCTTGATATCTACACACCCTCCCGTCCTTCTTCTTCGATTCTGCACTCAAACTCACATCACCATCTGCCCACTTGACCACCACGGGGTCTAGAGCCTTCAGCCGTTCCGCCTCCTGCCTCTGGAACTCTCTCCCCCACGACATTCGCAATATTGACTCGTTCCAGTGGGTCAGTTTAAAAGAATGGTACATAAATACTCTGTCTTTGAATGTAATTGTTTTTAAATTATGTTGTTACTGCCTTTTTATTGTTTTGTTTAACTGCATATTATTTGTCTTTTGTACTCTCGTCATCATTGAAAATGAGGGCAAGCCCTCAGTGATTCTTCGAGAATAAATAAAGGTTGAATGAATGAATTTCCACCTTCAAATCCCGTCTGAAAACACACCTTTTCAAGCTGGAATATTCAGTCTGATTTAATGGTGACATACAAGTTGACCTGCACTGATGATGACTTTACCAAAAAATTACGATTTTGTCTGGTCATTTTATTCACTTACATTGTATATTATGGAATTGTTTGATTTTATAATCTATGGATACATTGCTGCTTGTTTAATTTTTTTAACTGTGTCTTGTAAGGTGTCCTTGAGGTTGTCTCTAGGTAGTTTCATGATCTTTTCCTGACCATAACCAAATACTTTTTGTGCCTAAACCTAACCACATGTTAACTGCAGCATTGTTTAAAGGTAAAGAAATGCAAAGTTTCAACATGTCCAATAACTTACAAATGTAACGCATCCATTGTTTTCAGAAACGAACAGTGCCAACATTTATTCTGGCAGTTGGTGATATAGAAATTATGGTGCAATACTGTTTGTAGGTGTAAGAATAGCCTGAGTGGAGATGCCAGAAAATTTACAATTCACTCTCAACTCAAGATGCACCCACTGGCTTGTTCTGGTGCTTTCAACCATATCACATTGTCTTCATCAGCAGATGGTGTTTAGCTGTTTCCGAGGAAGATATAGAACCGTAACGGGGACTGATATGAAGACAGTACCAGAAGAAGAAGAGGAGTGGGAAGGAATGAGAGGGAGGAAAAAGATAGAGAGAGAAAGGATGGAGAAAAGAAAAGGAGACAAGAAGGGTCCCGAGAGAAAGGATTCTCCCATCATGCTCCACTTTTACTCCTTTCTCACTTCCCCTCTTCGTTCACACCATCCCTCCTTTTCTCCCTTTTTTGAATCGTCATACTTTCATTTGTGCACAAAATATTTCCAGCAAAGTTCGATTGGAATTTGATGAATTATAACTTTCAGCTTTTTGCGACCCCTCTCTCCCTCCTGACCTGCTCCTCACCCTCCTCCTCCTCCTCCTCCTCTTCCTCCTCCCTGACTCCCTGACTCCCCTCGCCCGCAGCTTCCCAAGCCAAAGAAAAGGGCCGCTGTGTTTTTAAGGTGCTCTAATGCTTTTGTCTACATTCATGTGGCTGTTTACCATATCAAGGGCCTGTGAATGTAGGAGCCTTTAGTGAAGCAGCCGGAGGACGCCTTTTCCCACCAAACACACACACACACACACACACAAAACACACACATGTACACACACAGACATACACGCAGACTGTGTGTTTCAGTATGCTCACAAACACACACAAAGTCACACACAAACACTTGTTCATCTCCTAATCCACTGACCTCTGACTGTGTGAGTTTCTCCGTTTCTGAGCACAGCTGATGCACAGCGATCAGAAATGAACACTT
The DNA here is from genome assembly GCF_006386435.1 of Epinephelus moara. Taxonomy (NCBI): domain Eukaryota; kingdom Metazoa; phylum Chordata; class Actinopteri; order Perciformes; family Serranidae; genus Epinephelus; species Epinephelus moara. The sequence goes on along the minus strand of NC_065512.1, from coordinate 9,669,097 downwards.
AATAAGATTTTAGTTTTATAATCCACTTATCTGTAACTATCACATTTAGTTTATGCTGGTATTATACACTCTCCTCTCTATATATATTTAATTTCTGATTATGCTAGTTATTCTTTCTTCTTAGTTTGGTGCTTTGAACAACGTCCACCTCAACACTCTCAACAAAATCATTAAAATGAGCAGCAAAACCACTGGACTGGATCAGGAACCACTGAGTAGTATCTACAGCAGATAGACTAAAATGAAAGGACGACAAACAGCCTCAGATACACAACCGATACACTCACCCTCCGGCCGCAGATACAGGTCACTCCCACTCAAGACCAAGTGGACCATGTCAAGCTTTGTGCCTCCTTCTGTCAGACTCATTAATACTTCAGATAGCTTGGGTGCTTGACCTTATTTATCACTTATTTATGGACGTTTTTCAGCAGTTTTACGGCAGACATCTTAAACTGTTTCAAGCTGCACTCTGAACTGTACGTTGTCAAATTACCTTTGTCATTTGTTCGGTTATGTGTTGTGTATGCACTGACGTTTTCACACAAATTAAGCTCCTAACGGATGAATAACGTTAATTTGATTTTGATTTGATCAAAGTAAAGCACTCACTTCTGGGCTGTGTTTGAACAGATTTAACTCAAAATGAATTATATAAACTCGAAACATTTTGCAGATGATTATTCTACTTTGTGACTCACCTCTTTCTGCTCCGTTAGCAGTGCCAGCATGTTCTCCATGTCAACAAACGCACTCTGAATCAGCCTGCAGAGACACACAGTGCACAACCAATATTATTAGAGGCAGCAGTAGTGGCGGTCACAGTCGCACTAGGAGGAGAAGTAGTGTAACTAGCTTTAGATGCAGCAAAATGAAAGTGGTATTAGCAGTTTTTTCATCTCATCTCTCATCTAATTCTCACTTATTCAGTCATTTGCATTTAAAATACAGCACCGTCTTTGTAAAAAAGCTCTCCACTCAAGCCTCCCATCATAGTTTTGAAAATAATGTTATGTGTTCACAAGACTGACAGACTCTGATGAACATAGATCTTTGTTTTTCTTGCAGGGGTCAGTGGCCTCCTGTGCTGCACAGTAATCTCACCTGTAGTAGGTACCAAACCAGTTGAGAGGAGTGTACAGCTGGATGATGTAGGTGCCAAACAGAACATAGTCTCCAACCTGATGGAGACGTTAACACACAGAGTAGCTGAACATTACTGATCCTAAAATGATCAAGGGTCAGACATATCAATCAGCCTCCCACTGGGAAGAGTTTCACCAGCCCAGTTGGCAGAATAAATGTTGGCCTTGTACGTTTCTGCAAACCACAGATATGTTACATTTGTGCTAATTTATGTGTCAGATACATTGGAACTTAATGTTTCAGCAACACTGTGGTTTAAGTGTGACCAGGTTAAGGGACAAATATCACTTGGTTATGGTTAGGAATAGGTCATTATTCGGCATGGAATACCTGCTTTGGGTGGCAGGAAACACAGCGATGTCTCGTGAAAAATTACCACTTTTTGTGGCTTTATCCTGGCAGGAAATGGAGCCATGTCACAGAAAAAACAACTGCCTTTTGTGACACTATCCTCAGTGGAAACTAGGGCTGCCACCTGATAGTCGATCAAATGTTAGTCGACTAGAAAGGTCATAAGTCGGCAAGATTTCATTGGTTGTTGGTCGCAGAAAAAACAAACAAACATGAAACTCTATTAGGAGCTGCACCTTGTCAAAACAAATCAAAACCTATATGACTGGATCATGTGGGAATTTAATTTGAAAGGACAGACACAGGAAGTGTCCACGCTCAGCAGTCAGACAGGAGTCAGGTTAATTTCCAGGGCTGGTACCTGCGGTTATTCCACAGGCTAGTTAATAACATGTCGGGCAGGAAATCCAAAGTGTGGGATCATTTTGAGAAGGTGAAGGACGAACCCAAGGTGATATGTAAACTCATCTTCATTGGTCGACTACAAACATGACGTATCATCTGAAACATGGAAGTAGCTACATGCCCATTAGCCCACAGCGTCATTAACAGGCGGCTCGCTCAGTGTGTGACGTGCACTTGTAGATAAAATATAGGCCTATATTAATGAAGGTTCATTAGCACGGTTTTGTATTTCTCTGTAATGTAGCACAGTGTTAACAATGTTACTGATACTATTCTTTCTCAAACCTTCAACACAAACCACCAAAATATATCATTTAATAATTAAATTAATATCGTAAACATGCAGGTGACTAGTCGACTAATGGCCCTAAATGATGACTATTGGTCGACTAGGAAAACTCTTAGTCAGGGGCAGCCCTGGTGGAAAAGCAGCTATCTCTTATTACAAGACAACTGCTTTTCGTGGCACTATACCCGATGGTAACACAGTGACGGGTCACAAAAAACACCCACATTTGGTGGCTGAAAACCTGCTGGAGACACATGGATAGTACCTCACTTGATGAATGTAATGTATGCATGGTTTGCAGAAACATACAATGCTATCATTTTCTTCTGGCGACTGGGCTGAGTTTCTCACATATTTTGGTCACTTGAAGGCGGCCAAACAGGCTTAGGACACAAATCTGACATATCATCATCTCATAAAGTTGTTCTGGAGAAAGTCTCACTGAGGTTACTGAGTTGCTCATGTTGTGTCTGACTGATTCAGGTCATGTCTGAGACACTGAGGTCAAGTCCAGATTGTTGAGGTTATGGTTATGCAAGGCATCACAGTCATGTCAGGGTCACAGACGTCATGTCTAAGTCATTGTGGTCACAGTGTCTGAGTCACTGAGGTCATATCTGAGTGAAGTTCACTACACAGAGTTTAACATCTTCCTCTGTTAGTTCACTGATCTATGACATCATCCTAGTTAACCTTTATTTTGTCAGGTATTCTCATCATGATTAAGGTCTCTTTTGCAAAGGAGACGTGAGCAAAGCAGAGAAAAAGAAAAACAGACATAACAAAAGTGCATACAGCGTCAGAGACGATCATCGGTCAGAGTCAAAGTCAAGAGTTAAAAACCAGCCAGTGGGATGAGACATGGAGGTTTTAAAACCCTCTGTAATTCATTTCATACTGACATTTTTAACCACCAAAATAAATGGGTTGACATCTAAGTTCAGATTCACACTGTGCATGTCAAAGTCTGGAGATGATTGTCTGAAACTTGTATGTAGACTTCGGATTTTCATGTTGGCTTCTACTGTTTTCTTTTAGTCTTCACTGATACCTGAAATTGTCCCTCGGAGACCAGGTAGGCACAGAGCAGAGATCCAGCCAGCAGTCCTGATCCGATGATGATGTTCTGGGTTTGATTCAGCAGAGCCAGCGAGGCCGAGCTCTTCCACTCACAGTGCTACACACAACATGTTTGTTCATGTTCATTGAAATGAAGAAATATAGACAAAATGCTTAAAACTTGTAAATTGATTTGTATGATTTTAACTAAGTACTTTCAATCTACTTGTAACAAGCAGGTATGAGTTGTCTGGTGGACCTTAGCTGGTCTTTGGTACCAGATGATGTCACCTTTCAAGCTTACTTGATATTTCAGAATGGCTCCCTCAAAGCAGTGGACTTCATACTCCTCAGCGCAGTAATATTTTACCTGTGAAAACAAATCTGATTCAGAGAGAGCAGACTGTAACATCCTGCAAAATCTTCTTTTTATCTTGAAATGACCTCCGGCTTTAAAACCTAAAAACATTCTAGACGATCTTCAAACTCTCTGAACATCACACAACAACCTGAACATCTCAGTCGGTCAAACGCACACCACAGCTGGGAGTTTTCACGCACAATGTGATTTTGCCAAGTAGGACATGCTCCTGGATCAACATCCCACATTGTGTTCCTGGACCAACTCTGCAGTCAACCAATCACAGCCCTCTGACATCATCAGTGTGCTGCTCCTCTGCTACTTCTTTCAAAATTACTTTGAGCTTCTTCAAAGCTGAGCTAGTTTTCCCAAAATGAAGTTAGTACAATTGAACACAATCCTCAGTAACACTGAACAAAAACCTCATGAGCTTCTGCAGGGTTAGCGAGTTAGCTTGCTAACTAGGTAGGCTACGCTAACTAGTAAACTTGCCATTAGACTAGAATATTAGCGAGTTAGCATGGCCTTGACATTTTGCACAGAACCTACAGTGAGCCATATGTGCCAGTCTGGTCTACACCTTTAATAAACAGAGGAAGTGAACAGGGAACATGTGTAGAGGTATCTACCGTCTCAAAGTTGAGCAGTGAGTCTACGGCTCTGGACTTGGCGTTGTTGTCTTGGTTGTTCATCTCTCTCCTGTATTTGGTCCTCCACTCTGTGATCAGGATGGTGCAGGCTGCAGACAACAGGACAGTTTTTAGAACTGACATGTATTTATTTTCTCAGAGTGTGATACCGTGTGTGTGTGTGTTATGACTGCAGAGTAGCTAGTGCCATCAGTGTGAGTGAACACACTTACAGTACACACACACTGACTCACTGAGGTAGAGGACCATGCAGGTGAAAACGATGAGTCCAAACCAGACACTGAAGTAGGAGACAAAGTAGATGATGGCGATGATGATGTCACAGATGGTGGGGAGGATACTGAACAGGATGTAGCTACAGACAGAACACAACCAAAAGGTTATTACTCACACACTTCATGTGTATGTTGGGTTCAGTGGTTTCATAGTCTCATTGAACCCAAGACGAGAACTTGTTTGGGTAATTGAACCCAGGTCATGTGAGGTGAGGCTCCTCTTATCTGCCTCCTCCTGTCTTACCTCAGCAGGTTGTTGATGGAGGAGGTGCCTCTGTCGACGCTCCTCAGCACGTCTCCAGTGCGTCTCTCCAGGTGCCAGCGCAGAGACAAGCCGTGCAGGTGGGAAAACAAACACACCTGAAGTGTGGAGGGAGGGAGACAGAGAGACACTTAGGACCCAATTCAAACAATATACAGCCTGTGATCGAAAATGCATTGTGTAAGAGCATTATGGGCGTGTCTAACTCCACTTTTGCAAGTTAAATGTTGCATAATCGGGGCACTAAGTAAGGCGCAAGGGACAAAAGCATTGTATTTAGTCCCACAGCAGCACACAGCACAGCTCAACTGTCAGTGGTAGTTCTAGACCAATTAGTTAGACCAAGTGCTAGACCAATGCAGTCACCGTTTCCGTGGCCCACAATGTGTTAGTAGTAGTAGTCTGTGTTCCTATGGACATGAAGGTCTTAAAATGAGGTGTGGTCAGCATTGTGGAGTATTGCTATCTTAAAGCAGCAGAATGCAATTGCACCATTGACCATCTAAAATCTGGCCTGATGTCAAACTACGCAGAGGTTCATAAGGGAAGAACAGGTCTGAAATAATGCACCTACATAGGCAGGTTCACAACACACGTACACTCTGCTTGTTACACACACAGGGACGCGTGGATGGGTTGTGAGTGGGCAAAATAATACATCATTAATGAGGAAAATATTGATTTCATTCTGTAAAAGGTGAACATAGCAGAGAGCAGAGCAGAGCTGCTGTCCCACTCTCCATTAGACGCTGTGCGTATTTACATACAAGGAGCAGCGTAACTTCTTCAATCAAGTCAGAAGCTAAAAGTTTAGTTCTGTTTCCTCGGTTAAGTTTATAAAACAGTTTTTAGTTGTGCAACTTAAACGTCCCATGATATTTGCTGCAGTGACATCACTGCTCTGACTGCGTTACTCTCAACAGAAACCCCTTGCTTCTCCAGTTCGCTGAATCTGCCATGTAAATAGCAGTGCGTCAGGTCCAGACACACCTGGCTTTTAAATGGAATGGGAGATGACTCTGATTGGTTGAACTCATGTTACACCACAAACACACCCATGATTAGTTTATCCCCCTTGCACCTTACTTTGTGCCTAGATTATGTGCCACTTAACCAGAAAAATAGGAGTTAGACACGCCCTAAATGCACTTACACTACATGCTTTAGACGAGTGGTTCCCAACTGGTGGGTTGCGGTCCAAAAGTGGGTCACAGGACCGTTCTGAATGGACCCCAAGTGACTAACAAACATGTCAAATTTGTAAAAAAAACATTTTATTTTAGAGTGTTGTGAATTTCACAGCTACTTGACATGAGATGACAAACTGGCCCAACTACATGGCCAAAGGCAAGTATGATGCTGAATATATATAACTGTGTGGACCTTAAAGAAATGAAGGGGAAAACAAAGGCCAATGGTAAAATTATAGACCAAAATGTGTGATGTAAACATCCATCACGGCTGAGCCTCAGTTAAATCTCCAAATACACAATAACTAGTCAGCTAAACAACTGTTGGCTCATAATCTGTATGATCATGTAAGTACGTATGCCATAATGTATAAGACTTTGTTATAGTGATGTTTCCATCTGATTTTGGCAGGTATAAGGTTATCATTACAGATAGAAATAATGTTCAACACTCCAAAAACATGATCCAAGCAGAATCCAAACAGTGGGGAGTATAACTCATAAAGTCCTACATTAAAGTGGAAGGATCAGGAAACAAACAGACATAGAAGTAAAGAAGAGGAAGTCTGAGTGGTACCTGAACACCTCTGCTGGTGAACTGCTGAACTTTGATCCACATGAACTGACGCAGGTTGCTGATAAAACCTGACGTGCCTACGAGTAACAACAGAGACAGAAAGATAAGAGAGGGAAGACGCCAGAGAACTTCATGCTCACATGAAACTTACATTCTGTGACATGAACATCTTTTATTTTGTATACACACACACTTGTTCCTCTATATTATGAACACACACACACACACACACACACACACACACACTTGTTCCTCTATATTATGAACACACACACACACGCTTGTTCCTCTATATTATGAACACACACACCTGCCCCTCCTCCCTGTAGGAACTTGAGCAGTGTGTAGATGCAGACGGTGGCAATCAGTGTAGTCCAGCCGCCTCCTGCAGAGAGCTCGTTCACTGCGCACACACAACACACACAACACTTTTTGTTAGTGTCCTGACCATCAGAAACTTTAGTTTTCACATGACAGCAACAATAAACCAGCAGATTCAGGTACTTCACATTAAAGATGAACTCTGCCGCATTTTTTATAACCAAGGCCTCTGATTTTCACAGTTAAACCCAACCACACACACACACACACACACATGGTGGAAAGTAACTAAGTATATATAAAAACAGTTTTGAGGTGCTCGTATTTTACTTGAATATCTCCATTTTTTGCTGCTTCATGCTTCTACTCCACTACAATACTGCTTCTTTGCTTCCTTGCAACTTCAGATTAATAATGAAAAATATATATATAATATATTCCGTTGCAGCCTTAACTTACTTCATATTGATTTTACATAATATTTAGTTTTATTTCTCTTTTTTATTTTTTATTTTGTCTATTTAATTTTTCTATTTAATCAATTTTACATATATATATTTTTGATTTTTGTATTTTTATTTACGCTTTGATAAATGTGCCTTGCAGGGGCCTTATACACACATTAGGTACATTGCATCTATCCTGTGCAGGAAACCTGTTGTATAAATGTACCTTATTTATTTATTTATTCATCATCATCATTATCATTATTATTATTATTATTATTTATGTACCTTTATTTTCTTTTATGTGCATGAATAATGTTTTCTTACTATATAATGATGAAAACTCTGTGTGTGTGTCTGTTCCACGTTTTTCTCCTCACTGACTTGGTCAATCCATGTGAAATGTGGCACAGTGGTAGAGGGTCATGGGAGGATGCCAATGAAGCAATATTACTTAAATTGGCCAAAGGGGGGCGCTATAGCAACCGATTGAAATTGCAAACTTTGAATGGGCATATCTCATGCCCTGTATGTCGTAGAGACATGAAACTTTGCACAGAGATGCCTCTCCTCATGAGGAACACATTTGCCTCAAGAACCCATAACTGCCGGTTATATAGATTTTCAGCCATTTTGAATTTTTTGAAAAACACTTCAAATGGATCTCTTCCTAGGAAGTTTGAGCGATCTGCATGAAACTGGGTGAACATAATCTAGGGACCAATATCTAAAGTTCCCTCTTGGCAAAAGTTGGAAAACTTACTAAAACTGAGCTTCTATAAGGCAATGAATATTGCGGAGGGCGTGGCTCATCACATAAAGGTGTATAACATCTCAAGGGTTTCACCCATCACCACGCAACTTTGTAGGCATATGACCACACATAATCTGAGGGGACCCCTCCATTATTGACCCCATCAAACAAAATGGGGGCGCTAGAGAGCTCATTTCTTATCTAGGCCTAACCGCCATATGGATTTTTACTAAACTTGGTAGATATGTAGAACAGGACGCCTCAAGGTGACTGGAGAAATTTAACTCTAATTGGCAACTGGGTGGCGCTATAACAACAGAAAAATGCTTCAAAATGGCTAAAATGCGACCGATCGCTGTGGCTCCCCCTGTGGACCAATGTTGTTGTTTTTTTCTTATTTTTGGTATGACTAAGTCATGGTATGGTATGCTGTACATAATGACGGAAACTGTCAGTGTGTCATTCTGTCTGTCCCACGTTTTTCTACTCACTGACGTGGTCAATCTATGTGAAACTGCACATACAGTAGGCATTGAGGATTGGCATAGGCAGAAGGTGACAAAGCTACCAATGGGTATGGACTAGTCTTTGGAAGGTGACAAAGCTACCAATGGGTATGGACTAGTCTTTGGTATACTTTTACAATCTTGCCATCTGTTATTATATGTACAAGTAACTCTATGTGTCATGTTCCAGGTTGCTGTAGACTCAGATTTTTCACAAGGACACAATAAAAAGCATAACTGAAAAAAAGAAAAATACATATAATCAATAGATAAGTTATGATGATATTATTATAGATTATGATAAGCCTTTATTGATGCCAGGGGCGATTAATAATGTGACCAGCAGTAGTAGCAGTGGTTAAAATTTGCTACACCCTTACCATGATGAACACATGAACGCATCCATAATTATATTTCAAAAATAGAAGATTATTCTGAAAAGAGCCGTTCTGCATATCCAGTACTTTTGATTTTGGTACTTAAAGTATATTTTAATGCCACTACTTTTACACTTTTATTTAAAGGACTAGTGTGTAGGGTTAAGGGGGAAATATTGACAGAAATGGATTTATATTTAAGTAGTAATTGATTCAGCATTATTGAGTTACTGGTAAATTATTATTTCATTGTCAGTTATAGTACTTTGTACATTGTTTCATTTGTATTTTCAGGTGCGGCATGTAATTGGAGACAGTGTGTGTTCCCTTGGTTACGTGCTAATTGGTTCCTACCTGCCCTTGTTTTGTGGGGACAGGTATGAATGATACAAGAGGGAGTGAGTGCCTTGTGCTTAAGCGTGAAGAGAAGATGCTGTACCCCTAAGTTGGGATGTGTTAGTACTGTCCTGCCGTGTTGGTAAACATCAAACAAAGAGGAAGAAACATATGTTGTAGCCCGCTGATTACCCACAGCCTGGAAGAACTGGGGAACACCTACAATCAAAAAGGGTTACACTAGTTATGACAAAACTTCACATAAATGTCCAACAGGATCAAATGATGAAGTGATGACATTTTATATCTAAAAGGTCAACGTCACTGTGACATCATAACGGTCTGCAAAAACACTTTTCTGGCCATTATGTTCGAAGTGGTAATTGTACTTTTTTTTTTTTAAGTGTACTGATGCTACTTTTACTCAAGTAAAATATCTGAGTTCATCTCCCACCACTGACACACACACACAGTCATGAGCACATTCACACACTCCCCTTTCTGCCACACAGACACAATCTCATTCACATTCATTACCATTTTGTACAAGTGCTGGGAATCAGGATGAAATGAGAAAACCGACAGAGATGAGGGGAGCAGCAGGAGGAGGAGGAGGAGGAGGAGGAGGAGGAGGAGACAGGCTGAAGATGCAGACAGAGAGACATGGTGAGAAAAGAAGGGAGAAAAATCAGATAAAAAGATGAAGAGAAATGAATAAAGCAATGTGTGTATTATACGTTCTTTGACTTTCCAGTGTGTGTTTTCAGTGGGGGGTATTTTCAGCTCTCTGGCATCAGGTCCTGGAGTCGGAGGGTGGGAGGCAGGGTCGGACCCGGAGACAAAACGTCCGTTGTACCGGTGTGTTAACTCCGCGAAAAAGGCCGCTAATGCCGGCTAAGCATGACTGGCAGGAGGGGTGACCTCCCAGAAAACCCTCCGCACACACACACACACATACACACACACACACATACACACACATACACACCAACCAAATCCCCCCCTCACCACCACCTCCTCCACGCCTTCCTCATCACACAAAGCAGCGCTCGGCTTCATTCTCGCAGCACTGGCTTATACTTTCATGTTGCTCCAAAAGCCAAATGGCCAGTTTTCTAAAGGGGAAAGTAGCTGAAGACAAACTGAATGCTGACTTCCTCTGAAGTGGAGACTTCTGGGTCGTTGCCTTGTGGTGGATGCAGTCCTGTGTACAAAACAGGGTACAAAAGACTTTGGCAAATGATGACACCCCCTGAAAAATGGAGATGGAGTCCTCCTTCAGCCCAATAAGATCTCATTCCAGGAGCTAAACTGTTTTACAAGAACTGACGACACCAGGACAAATATTGTTTTAGTTTACAGTGATGTTTGTTTCTCTGTTTTTTATGGATCTATTCAGCTGTTGGGTTTTGAACATTTAATTAACCTGGGATGAATAGTTATTGGTCAGTATTTTACAATTGTTATCCAGTTAGTTTTGATGTCTTGTACTTAAAGTTTAGTTGATTCAAAACACACATTAAACACACATTAAACATGGCTTAATAGAGACAATTTCAAACACAAGTACACAAATCAGCTTCACTATAACTCGCAGCATTCACAGACAAACACTTGTCTTTATCTGGACACATTTTCCCCACAAATACAACATGCTAACGTTATTAGCACAAGCATATGGTATTTAACATTGTATAAATTAGCCTAGCAGCTAGTGGACTTTTCCTCTACTCATATGAAACCAGGGACAACAGCAATATTTAACAAAGGTAACGTTACAAAATTCGGCTCCATTACAACTCACAAGGTTCACTGTCAAAACAACTGTCTTATACTAAACACGTTTTCCAAACAAATATAACATGCTAACGTTATTAGCACAAGCCTAAGGCATTTAACATTGTATAAATTAGCCTAGCAGCTAGTGGACTTTTCCTCTACTCATATGAAACCAGGGACCACAGCAACATTTAACAAAGGTAACGTTACAAAATTCGGCTCCATTACAACTCACAAGGTTCACTGACAAAACAGCTGTCTTATACTAAACACGTTTTCCAAACAAATACAACATGCTAACATTATTAGCACAAGCCTATGGCATTTTACATTGTATAAATTAGCCTAGCAACCAGCAGAGATTTCCTCTGCTCATATTAAGCCAGGATAAATCACACACAAGACTTAAAATGCTGTTTTTGTGGAGGCTTTATTGTCTTCATAATTTATTATTTCTTATCTGTGAAATGAAAGTAAATAAAAGCTTTGTTTCCACTGAGGGAAATGGTTTCAGCTTACAGAAATAGACAGGAGGTCTGCGTCACTGTGACGTGTAGCTACATTTCTAAGGAGGTGCACGTCAGGCTACACTGTAGGTTACGACAGTTTCTCAGATCTTTCTCAAATCAGCACCACAGGCAGACTGATACCGTCATCAAGCTGCGGTCAAGCTGTGCGTCAGTACCAATGAGGAGTCATAACAATCATGGCGAGCACTATAGACAAGATAGACACAGCTATCAAGGCTGTCCCAGATCAACATGTCTTCCTATATTCCCCCAGCATTGTAGATTGTTTTTTACTTGCTCCCAGTGGCGACCTGAGCACATTTGATGCCCTAGGCGAGCCCAATGCTGATTTTTTTACATTTTTTATTGTAAATCATTTAGTAATTCATTTAACCTTTTATATCTTTTTTTTCTCTTTATGCTTATTGTAAATCTGTATTCTTTATTATGCTTTAGATTTTATTGCTCTGTAAAGCACTTTGAGGAGCCCTGGTGTATGAAATGTGCTATACAAATAAAGCTGCCTTGCCTTCTGTACATGTGACAATAAACTTGAAATAGAAGCCTAAATATTCTTTTCATGCCTATCAGGAGCCAAGTAAGGTTTGCTGAATATGATAAATATGTGCAAAACCTCATTGATTGAGCATAACTCTCCAATTAATACTCAATTTCAAATTAAAAGTCTATCAAAATATTCTAAATCAATGTTAAATCAAGTGGCAGCAAACTGTCATTGAAATAAATGAAAACACAATCAACTCTGCCTGTACAACAGACAAACTTCCTGTAAGCTCTGGTCCCACTTTGGCTGTTTTCACAGTATGACAACATCCTAACTCAGAGGGTACAAACACATTGGGAGGAAAAAGAGGGCACAATCAGTCAAGGACACGAGTGAACAAGGTGGACCACACTACAAAAACCTTGAGCACACTGGCACCTACAGTTTAGACTGTGAAATGCAGCTGTTTCATTTATAAGTTCTGCTCCTGGAGTAGATGTGTATTAAAGTGTTTCAGTTTTTGTTTCACTACATACCACACATTTTAAACTGCACATTTAGTGAACTAAGAAGTATCATGATCTCTTATTCCTTTGTCTTTGTTTTTTAGGTGCTTACCAATGTTCTTGGAGTAAATGGGCACCAGCACATTCACCAGCCGCTCTGCTACCAGCAGGCCCAAACACAGCAGCACCAGTCCCTGCAGCGCTGCAGCACCTTTAGGCCACACGTACGGCAGCAACAGCCTCACCTTCCTCCCAAAGCCTCGCCACACAGACGGCAAGGAAGAAGAGGGAGAGGAGGAGGGCTGGATCTGGGTGGAGAGAGAGGAAGTCAGAATATGGGCTTTTGTTATTTTCTATTATGGACTATGTACCATATATTTTATGAATGCCTTCTGCCTTTTGTTAGTGTAAACCCATTCTGGGTTTGAATCACCTTTAACAGCAGAAGAAGAGTTCAGACTGAACCAAAAGTTAATTTTTGCCTCACAAATTCAAATTCAACTTCTGGGCAGCCACAATCTATCAACATGTGGAGACATTAGCTGTAACTGTATAGCAACCAATAAATCCTTATCTATCCAAGCCAAAATAGGCTTATACTTCCCCCCTGTGGTCAGAGAGCAGAAAACAGCCACTGCAGCCACAGCTGGAAATAACTACAGTGGAAGTGCTCCATATTTAAAAAAAAAAAAGAAAAAAGAAAAGAAAAGTGATTTGTCCATTCCCCGAGGAATGAAGCTTCTGATCTGATCTGACCCATCGATAAATGAAATCGCTCTGACTGGCAGTCCTGCTCAGCCCACAAGAAGAGAAACTAAAGTGAGGAAAGCAAACAAATGACCAATGTCCAGGCCACACTGCCTGTGTGAGCAGTGTGTGATGACTACCTTGCTGAACTGCTGTAAGTCGCACGCTCGTGGTGTTCACACAGACACCATTGTTGCTGCGGTGCTGCTGTAACTACTGTATTTTAACGCTTAAAAGCTGATACACCGCTCATTTATGGAGTTGAGCAAGCTGCATTGTCTACAACACAAGCATGCAAATATCTTGTAACAAAAAGCCTTGTGTTAACAAATGAAGAGTCAGAGGGCTTTTATTTTGAAATGGAAGCAGGAAAGGTTGAAAAAACAGATTTTTTTTTTTCACGTCTAAGAGATATAGACATTGAAACTGTGGTGAAAGGTGGTGTAACGTCAGTATGATTATCAAAAGATCATTTTCACAAACATGTTTTCACAACATTTTCACAACATTGCTGTTTCTTGTATCTTTTGTACTTTTTTCTGCATGCCTAGTTTTTTTTAATTTTTTCAAATATTGAAATCTTTAATTTGACTCTTTCCCCTTGACTGCTGTAACACTGGAATTTCTCAATTGTGGGCTCAATAAAGGTGTGTCTTATCTTACCAAACACGACAAACGGGAAAAAATAGGTGAGACTTCTTTTCGCTAGATGTGCCACAGCCAAGCTACACCTGAAAAGAGCTGCTCACGTGATCAGTGTTGCTGCTCAAACCTGATAACATGGGCACCAAAAACAACAACAAAAAAAACATAAGAGGTGTTGCAACACACACACTCCGCTCACACAGGCAGTGTGGCCTGAGCATAAACTCAAGAGGGAGTGAGATCTAAACAAACTTGTTAGGTAAGATTAGTTTTTTAGCCATTGAGCTCTCTAGCAGATACGGTTTATAACTGTGTTATGTTTTTGCTTGTGCACGGTAATTATCATTTGTTTCTTCAACATCAGGTTGTTTTGTTAATGAGCTAACTGGCTAACCAGTGTCTTGAATCCATCCTGTCAGTCTTACAGTTTCCCTTTCCTAATGAGGAAAACAGACTACAGCCGTGTCCTGGCATGGAGAGTTTTTTCCTCTCACACAGGCGCAGATCATACATGTTCGTTGGCCATTGGCTGTGGTCTTTGGGGTGTTTTCAAGCGCAACCTTTTGGCCGAGACACAGACAACGTGAGGCCATGAGGGGCAAGAGCCCGCTCCACGCTCTACAGTAAACTTGGACTATATGCAAAGGTGAGATTTGTGTTTTATAAAAAGGTTTTTAATGACACGTTTCCATCTTACAAGAGAGAGAAGTCGAGGATGATGACTTACTGGTTTGTTTGGCAAATGCACATCTGACTAACTTCTGAAATGTAGAATAAACATACAGCAGAATTAGCAGAACTCACCTCAACATTTACGACTCCTCTTTTTCCTCCACTCTTCATAGTGACCTCTGCCATCTGATTCGCCTCCTGTTTACTGCGGGGTAAAACTCACACACACACACGTCCAGTCACAGGATTACCGACAAATATTTCATTAACTGGAGCTGTGTTAGTGCCTCAGAGTTTAGACCTGCTGTGGTGGATTTTAAAAGCAGTCACAGTGGTGGCAAATACACACACACACACACACACACACACACACACACACACACACACACACACACACACACACACAGTAGTGTTTTGAGCCTTTCAATTTAAAGTACCTGTGGTCAGCATTTGTTTTGAGCTGTGAGCAGGGCAGTGTGTGTGTGTGTGTGTGTGTGTGTGTGTGTGTGTGTGACAGAGAGAGGGTCCAACAGGGTGTGATAGTGTTGTTTTTTTTTTTAAGTACGATAAACACAAGGTGGTGAGAAAACTGTTGTAAAAAATAATATCTAAGACACTTTCCTTTATTTTAGGCAGGTTAAAATTAAATGTTTTACATTTTAAAATAAACATATTTACAGGTAAAATATATTGACTAACAAGCTTCAATAAACTGATTTCACTGTATTCATTTTTTAAATATATTTAACTGGGTTTCTGCAACACTCATGTTTTTCCTCTGTTCTTGTTCCGCTACTTCTGCCCCTGCTGAAAGAAAGAAAGACTTTTTGCTGGAAAATACATAAAATATAATTAGCACATGAAATCTAACTTTGTAACCCAATTTGTATTTTGGCTCAACAGCATTTCATCTAAAGTCCTACAGCTGTAGAGTTAACACATTTAACAAAATCTGACCCTCAGTTGCAAAAAATATTATATATCACTTCAAGTACCTGTTAGTTTCCTCATGTCTCGTTTATGCCCATTGCCCAGCAGGGCACCTAAAAGACAGCACGCTCACTTTTGAGGGTTTGTTTTAACTGTTGTCTCACCCCCTGAAACCAACTTTAAACTAGAGGTTTAAAGCTGGGGTAGGCAGTTTTATTTCAGCGACACTGGGCAAAAATCCCATAATGAACATATTATACTTATTGTAATTCAAGTTGTCTGAGAGAAAACTGCACCTCCTCTTGGCTCTGTTTTCTGGCTTTATAAAATCTAGACATGATAGGAGACTCTGACCAATCACAGGCCACTTCAGAAAGAAGGCATTCCTATTGGCTGTTCTTCAAATGCAGATGCACCTGTATGTTTCTTAATGAAAGCCTGATCCAATGACAGAGAATCCTGCCGAGAAAGTTGCTATTCCAGCATTGGCAACAACTGCCCACACTGCAAAGCAACACAAAACAGGAAGATGGACTTATCAAAAGTAGACTCTAGAAGAGAGTCTGACAATAAATCAAACACGTCAGAAAATGTTGCAAATAGTTCAGCCTTCTGCTAACTGGAGCCTAAGGCTCACAGCTGTGGCTTCAAGTTCACATTTATGCAGCTTGTCAGCTAGAGCCTCGAATTATAGCGTGTTCTCCACCTCACTCCCTGCCTCTATACACCAGCGGGAAGGAGAGCCAGCAGCAGCTCCAGAGACGAACCTCCAGTCAGCAGCTGCAGCAGCCCAAATTCAGCCAGCGTAAACCCTAGCTCCGGAGGACGAGACAGCCCCGACTCCCAGCCGGAGCAGCAAACTTTCTGTTGCTGCTGTTACACAGGGTAGACCCGGTGCTGCTGCTGGCCACCAGCCCCCTGTGACATCTGGTTCTGGGTAAATACAAGCTGCTGCAGTTGCCAACTGAAGGTCTGACTCCCCAGCTGCTGCCTGCTCTCCACCTGGTGCAGCAGTCCACAGCGGTGGGGAGCGAGGCAGAGGGACTGTGGGGTGACTAGCAGCTAATTCTTGCCTCATTTGTGATCTGACAAAGAAAGAAAGAGAGAGCAGGGCAAGGAGGGGCTGAGCGAATGTGCTGTGGACATCTCTACAATGACATAAGATTAAATAAATTAATGTATGGGAAACACTGGGTTACCATGAAGCGTTTGCATATGCCTGTGGTCGTCTGGTGAGAAGAGCTTTAAAGATTTTTGCCAACCCCAGCTTTGACTGCAGCTTATAATGTTCAGGACTTGTGACTGTATTTAGCTTTTCTATAATCTCACTGAACCTAATAAATCGGCTAAAAGTCACATAGAGATTAACAGAGTTCTGACTAGTCTGTGGTATGATTTACATGGTTCATTCAAACCATGAAGAATAAATCAATCAATAAAACACTGATAATTTGAACCCTTAAGAAACTTTCACCCAGTGCTAATGTTAAATCTTGTGACATTTAACCACAGTCTAAAATGTAACGGCACCACCCAGTGAGACACCACAAGAACAGACTCGTCACACAGAGGTTTCAGAGAAAGAGAGAAGGAGAAAAAGCTAGAAACAAGCAGGTTCTTTATTAGTAAAGAGTAACAAACCAGCAGGTTGGATGGAGTAAGAAGAGGCAGCCTATACAGAAGAGTGCTGCTTCACACAGCGACATGAAGCCATCAGCATAACGTGTCTCTATGGGACAAAGCTCAGCATGAACACGATCAGGATACAGCACAGGCTAGCATTCAACAGGGTGGAGCCACCACAGTGCTACGTGGCTCACCAAGCCATGACAGATGCATTGTGGGATTGAACGGACACCGGGACAGTCGGCCTGAAGTTTAACTCTGTGGAGAAGAAGATCTGAGAGTCTACGACAGAAAGAGGGTTCAACAGTACAGCAGTGACACATCAGCTGTCCACACAAAGTTCCGTCATCGTCAAGTGTTTTCTGGTACTTTTACTTCAGTTAGAGGCAAATATTGCACTTTTTATTTGATAACTTACGTTACCTGTTGCTTTGTAGATCAAATAAGACTTAATCAATCATTAGGGGAAATTCAAAAGCTCTCAGCAGTGTATAAGGTAAAGTAACTCCATCTCTCTCAGCTGCAACATTTAAGACAACCTGTTTATACCTGGTATTGACCTGTGTCTCAAGTCACCAATCACCAGTGGACACTGCTTAATATAAATGTAAATGACCATGACGGGGTCTAGGTCACATTTGAGAGCCAAAGTCGCCGAAATCCGGCGCTTGGGCACTCTTGCAGGTCAGAAACCAACGAGAAAAGGGATCCTTTAACGTTATGCATGATACACAGCCAGTTGCTGTGTCGGGGGGAAAACGGTTGGACAAGGGTGACAGTTAAGGTGGCACAAGTCTGACTGGGGTGGGCGGGAGTGACGGTAGATGGTCCGACAAACACAGACTATGTCCTGATGCGACCCCAAGAAGTACGTGACAGGAAAATCTGTTATCAGTGTAGAGTGTGGTGTTTGTTTTGGTGACAGCGTACTAAAGATCGATTACTTACCCATTTTACGACTAGTTGGAAGAAGTGTTGCTTGGGGCTGCCCCCAATACTCAATCAAACGCTAGTCGACCAGAAAGGTCATTAGTCGGCAAGATTTTATTGGTCGCTTAGTTGCAGAAAAACAAAACAAGTGAAACTCTATTAGGAGCTGCACCTTGTCAAAATAAATCAAAACCTATATAACTGGACCATGTGTGAATTTAATTTGAAAGGACAGACACAGGAAGTGGCCAAAGTGTGCGATCATTTTGAGAAGGTGAAGGACGAACCCAAGGTGATATGTAAACTCATCTTCAGGGGGCTTTTTTGCATGGAAAATATATGTTTACATTGCCAAAGCAAGTCTTAAATAGTAACAAAAATTTTGTATACCAGAATTTGGTTTGGACACACGTTACCTCTGACACACCCACCAAACGAGAGAAACTTTAACTCAAAGCCAGTTTTACATGGTTTAGAAGAAACATGTTGTTCACCTTGGAAAATGTAGCGAAACTGTGCACACTGTTTTTAGATTAAACTTGCCCCTGAACCTAGGGACCTGGAGACAGATGACAGACACTGGTGTGAATGGTGATGTGTCTCGGCTGTCCACAAAACAGATGTTAGTACCAGGTGTAAACAGGCTCAGAGATAAACACATGAATGCATCAGTTATTATAATCCAAGAACATAATATGCAGAATTGGCCATTCTCTTGGTACTTAAGATACATATTGTTGCTAATACTTTTTTACTTTGACTTAATTATGACTGCTAAACTATTTGTGGTGATCAGATGTTTTTATGTACATGTGAAAAAAAGGTGCAAGTTTCAGTCTGACATCCTTATCAAAGGCCCAGAAGCTGACTGAAAGACCTTTTGATTATTCCTCTACATCGTAGACTACAGATGTTTTTACTTCTAAATATTCTGCAACCTAAAAGACAAAGTGTGAGTAAAAGGTCTTGTTCTGTTTCACTGTCACTAAAATTTGACTCATTGACTGGAGACACTTAGAGAACCAACTGATGAGCTGTAGTTAGCTGGAGTTAATCCTCCACTGCTGCTGCTGCTGCTGCTGTGTAGGGTCAGTCAGAGAGTGAAGCTGTACTGGCGTGAGACAAAATGACTTTACACACTGTACACTACGACTGCCTTATTGATTTTTATATTTCCATTGCCAGTTTAAATTGAGATGGGCAGAAAAGGAATTAAAAAAAAGATGATTGGTCGTCTTTACAGGAAACTATAAACAATTTTAACAAGACACAAACACAGACCTCAGTAAAGCTTTGAGATTCTGACGAGCTGCTGAAATATAATGCGTTTTGAAGGCTGGGTTATATTTGACACCTCATGAAGACCCTGAGTGTGAGGCTAAAACACAAGAGTGCAGACTCAACCTGTTAAGCTGAAATGTAAGGCTCGGACCTGGAGCCTGTTAGGGAGCTCAAACTGCAACTGAAGTCTGCTTTGCTTATTTAATTCAGGATTACCTTCAATTTTTTGATGAACACAGTTGTTTTATCTCACAGTAAAAGCTTGACCAGTTGCCAGAAGAACATGTTGGCATTGTTTGTTTCTGCAAACCACAAATATGTTACATTTGTACATTTTTATACGTATCATATCAATGTTTTGGAAGTGACATAGTACATGAGCTGACTGTCATCAAGAGGTGGAGGCAATGGCAGATGGCACAACACCTGGGTGACACACTTGCCAAGCTGCAGACCCCTGTTCAAGAACAACAAACCATCAAACTGCCACAGTCATTGCTGTGTTTTTATGTGGGAACCTAATCATGTAAACCACAGTGTCACTGAAATAAAGTTTCAGCATATCCTCTACATACCTGAACGTGTCGTTGGTTTGCAGAAATGTACAATGCCAACATTTATTCTGGCAAAAACTGAAGACGGGGAAAGTTCAGTTTTTCTGTGGCAGCCATGTTGGCTCCACAGATCTGCACCATGGATGTATAAAGAGAAATGGATGCAGCATTGCGAGGCCTGACCCCAGTCATTCCTATGAAAGTTGCTCAGTGGTGCATGACATGACAGGCCCTGTATACACCTGGTATTAACATGCGTCTTTGGTGATCAGATCACAAGTGGACAGCGCTAAACACAAGAGTAAATGACCACCAAGACAACCATATGCTAAGGTGGTCAGTGGTTTTCAAACTTTTTGTGCCCAAGGAATACGGAAGGGCCAAAATCTCAAGGCACACCTGTATTTATATCTGTGCACTATAGCTTCTATAACGTGTGTAATCACTCTTATCATGACATAAGACAATAAAATAAGAAAAAAATAAGACAGGTAGTTTTCCTGATACTGTCCACTGACAGTTTTTTCCTCTCTTTTTTGTTCGGCGGTGGGTCGTCTTCACTGGTGCTTTGTTGCAATTTGCTCCGTACAATAAATCGATCCATCGTCCCACTCACAGCTGTCTGCTTTTAAATGTTATCATCCCTCACACTGGCTGCCAATCAGAGCTTCTGATGTGTCACACACTTATAATTCCCACATGCGACACACAGGTTCCCTGTGAAGGTTTTTTAAATTAAGTTAAATTAAATTACAATATTCAGCTGCCTCTTTGTTTGGGAAATGGGTGCACACAACATACTGATACAGACGCTTAAAAATTCCTTCATGTTTTGTATAGACCCAGTTGAATGTGAGGTCATCACAAAATCCCATGGCACACCTGGATTGGCATCATCACGGCACACCATTTGAGAAACACTGATGTAGATTCTAATGAGTCCTGACGCGTCCTGGACAAAGACTGCGTCACACATACAGGACGTGGTAGTTGTTTTGGTGATAGTGTGCTAACGCTCCTATAACCTGCCTAATAGAGTATGCCAGTAAACCCGGAACTCCGTTAGCGATTTTAGCACTTCCGGTTCTCTCGTCTAAAAGTCAATACGTTTTTTTGAATGGGATTTTGGTAAAATGCCTCAAATAAGGTCTGTGGTTAACAAAAGCTTAAGCGAGTTTCAGGTTTTGTTCTACGACATAAAACACGTCAGTAAATACCCTACTTGTGAATTTTGAAGCTTTTACGTGTCGTAAAAAAGGCGGTTGCTAACAAGTTGCTCAATACGACTACAAACCCTGTCGGGGACATTAAACGTCATCACCCCCGAACAGGCGAGAGTGCTGGCAGTCCGCCATTACAGCTTCTTATTTAGCTTAAACAGTCCGATTTCCCCATTATACAATGTTTTTAAAATAAAGCGGCCGAAATCAGTTGAAAGCTTAGTGGCGGTGACGTCAAGAGTCATGCGACCGTGGAGTAGTCATGTAGTCCGTTAAAGCCTAACGTTAGCTTTTTACTTCTGGCGATCGCATTTAAGCTTCAAATGCGGTATGAAAGGTGTTCATATGTGAAGATTATCTCGCTGAACAAAACCTGTAAGTATCATAAACTTGTGTTAGCCACAGAGCTTATTTTCTGACATAATCCAAAACGCAATGCAAAAATCACATTCACTTTCTCTTCCGGGAACCAGCGCGATGCTAAACTTCCAGGTTTTGACGTCAGCCCTGGCACACTGTATTCATGATGAACTGAACAAAGTGTTACGTGACTGTCTATCATTTTGCCCTGTGGGAGGAAATTTCTGCTCTCGATCTGTACCCACCTAACATAACTAGCAAGCATGCTAGCAAGCGCCTAGCGAGAGTGTGGACGTATTAACTGTGTGATCTTCTAGCGTAAGTGATGTAGGCAGTAAAGAAATCTGAACACAAGTGGTCAGCTGGAGAAGCGTGATGTGTCTTGACTGCCCTCTTGTGTTCAGATCACCAAAACGCATGTTAATACCAGGTATAAACAGGTTCATAAAGCCACTTTTTTTATCATCATTAACCATCAATCAGGACACAGGGAAGAGCCAGTTTTATAACTGACTGGATTATTGAACATTTTCATGGTTAAATTACATAATGTCTGTATGTAGTCAAAGTTTTATTTTTCTTATCTAATATTGAACAGTTTAAGCCTCCTATCAAAGACTGAGATGATTTTTTTTGTTATTCTGCTGCGCTGCAACTAATATGGATTATGCTATCAATATTTTTTTTTACTGAACGGGCTGATTGTTTCAGCACTAATGTTGTCAACAGCGTTTAACATCAGCTAGTTAGTTGATACAGTTAGTAGTTAACTTTAGGTACTTCTTATATTTTTAACCATTGAGCACAAAGCTGTTCTGTGTGTTAGGAGGAGATGAATAAAGGTGTTAAACGTAATGCTGTGTGTTGTTTACAGAGTGTGCCGCCATGCTGGATGATGAGATAACTGTATCTCAGACCCTTCAGGAAAGAGAAATCTTGTGTTTCCAACGTCACTGATCCAGAGTCGCTGCTGAGAAGATGAAACTGAGATGAAACAGCCGAACTGCTGCTTCACTGGTACCTGAATAGATCTCGTTACAGCTGCACTGATCAACACAAACTATCACACTGGCAGATTTTCATGGATGTTGTTGTACTAGTCATCAAATGGTGAAAGCTGCTTCTACAGAACGCTGGCTTGCTTTACATTTGCACCATTCTGCATCCCCGGCTGCTTAAAAATAAATGCTTACTATCGCAGAAACACTAAATGCTTGCGGGGGAGTTGGGGATGCAAAATGGCGAGAGGGGGAAAGCGTTGTGAAAGCATTTGGTGAAAGCAGAGGACAGCACTTGTGATGGCAGAAACACATTCTACATTTTTTACATTCATCAGTAGAAACAAGACAGGAAATGGACTCTTCTGTCTAAATCTGAGAGCGACTCAGCCGCATGAACATGAACTATTTTACAAGACAAATGAGAATGGGAACCACACACGATGGTCGGTTTCTCGCCACGGCGGCTCTAGACAAATGTACAAACAGAACAGTTTCAGGGTGGAGCTCGTCTCCAGCCTTTAACACCAAATGTCACAGATTTCTAACCTGATTTCTAAACCATCCCTGGTGAATTTACATGCAGGATTTCCCTGATTACTCTACTCTTTTCTGTAAACTACCTAAGCATTTTTTTGGACAAAGTATTTGTAAACAGTGATACGAACAGATTATCCTATAGAGAGGGTTTCGCTCTCCGTGGTGCCTTCTGTGTCCCTGTGTAAGGTCCAGTCGTCCTCTGTTTGCTCTACAAGGTGATTTTTTTCCACCTTCACCTACGTCCACCCTTTTTAACCCAGTTCATTGTCCAGTACAGATGAGTCAGTGATTCCATGTAAACTCCAGCGGTTCACGACGACACTATTCACAACGTAAACTCTGCGGCCGCTGCTGCTGCTGCTGCTGCTGCACAGTCCAGCAGCTGTTCAGTGACTTCAGTTTGATTTAGTCGTCTCTAAATGTCGGCTCCAGACGGCTCCGGCTCACTACTGCAAAATAATTTCACTCTCAAAACATCAGTCCAGAAATAAATAAACATTCAATAAATTAATAGGTTCATCAGAGCGAGATTCAGTGCTGTTGCATCCAGTCCAGGAAACGATCCATGTGGGTGATTTTAGTCGCAGCTACAGGGCGTTATTTAGAAATCTTCGGTAGGACATAGGTGGCCTGTTAAGCTTCATAACAAATGGACAAAAAGATTAAATATCACTTTTTAAGCTGAGTTTTTTGCTCTCTGTCGTTTAGGACACACCTTGTTTAAACTGATTATTACTGGAGAGGATTGAACAAGCGAGAAGAATTTATATTTTCAGTTAGTGTGGATGTGGACTGATTTACTCTCCCCTCCTCAGCTATCATCACCTTATTTATATTCTACATTCATGCCATCAACTTCAGAGTCTGATTTTCACACCCAAATTTAATTTATTAAGTTTTCTTGATGGGTGTGCTGAAACACCCCCATCACTACTTGAAAGCCTTCTTTGTTACTGGAGCCGCTTTATGTATTACGCAGCTACAGTTTCAGGTTCAGTCGCCAAATTCTAGAAATCCTGTTAGAATGTTATTGAGCGAGACATTGACC
Organism: Epinephelus moara; assembly: GCF_006386435.1. NCBI lineage: Eukaryota > Metazoa > Chordata > Actinopteri > Perciformes > Serranidae > Epinephelus > Epinephelus moara. Next base: position 9,644,942 of record NC_065512.1, on the reverse strand, counting down.
CAGGATGACATTAACATTAAAAAGCTGCACGTTTTCTAACTCCTCCAATACATCTATCGGATTCCCTTTGAAAGGGTCAGTACACCCCAAAATCCAAAATTCATATTTTTCCTCTCACCTGTAGCGCTATTTCTCAGTCTAGATTGTTTTGGTGTGAGTTGCAGAGTGTTGGAGATATCAGCCATGGTGATGTCTGCCTTCTCTCCAGTATAGTTGAACTAGATGTCATTCAGCTTATTGTGGTCAAAGCACCAAAAAACAAATTTGAAAAACTCATCATCAATGTCTCAAGATAATCCACATACCTTGTTGTGAGCTGTTTCGTGTAGGAACTATTTTCTGTCTACCGAACTACACCTGCCTCACCAACTACACGATAAAATTAATTAGACAGTTAAAACCGATTCAGAATGCTGCTATTCAAGTCCTCACTAAGACCAAGAAAGTGATCACATCACTCTAGTTCTGAGGTCTTTACACCGGTTAATGACTGTCAAAGAATTCTACTGTATGTTTATAAAGCACTGAATGGTTTGGGCCAAAATACACTATGATCTCTGATCATGAACCATCCAGACCTCTCAGGTCTTCATGGACAGGTCTGCTTTGTGTCCCCAGAGTCAAAACTAAACAGAGATGCAGCATTTAGTTTTTATGCACCATATATCCGGAACAAACTTCGTGAAACCTGCAGGTCTGCTACAACTCTCAACTTTTCTGTTTGCCGCTGCTTTTTATTCAAGCTTTATTTTGTCATTTCCCAAGTAGACAAAATGACCTGGCCCAGAAGGATGAAATTAGTCCAGCTGGATCCGGTTGCCTGACTCAGCTGAGATTCGGCATGAATGACGCCCCAGAATCGGGCAAAATCAGCTGGCCTGATTCCGGCTGCCGACACTGCCATCCCTGGGCTGTTATTAGAAATTACTTGGCCTGGCATCTGCCCAAACTTGGCATGCCAGATGAAATTAGCTGGGCTGCATCCGCTTGCCCGACTTGGCTGAGACTTGGTATGAATGACGCCCAGAGTTGGGCCAAATCAGCTGGCCTGATTGTGGCTGCCGACACTACCATCACTGGGTTCTTACACTGCACTGTAACAATTATTCTTGTATTTTATACCTGTCTTATTCTACTTTAGCTTGTTTGCTATGTCAGCTTGTTTTAATGTGTTTCTTTCGCACTTCATCTTGATGTTTTATGTAAAGCACTCTGACTCCTTGTTGCTGAAATGCGCCACATAAACTGGCCTTGATTTTTCCAACTGTATCACCGTGCAAAAGAAAGCATGCATCTTTGTTTGATACTGCTAGCTCACCTAGGCCCACTGAGCTAGCTAACGTTACAGCGCAGCCGAGGAGGATACCAATAATGTTCGTCCATGAGTAGATGCACACTTCCCTCTGCGTAGAGATTCGGTTGGCAGGTGTAGTTTGGTAGAGAGAAAATAGTTCCTACATGAAACTGTTCAGTGTGTATCATCTAGTTCTATTATACTGGAGAGAAGGTTGATATCTCCAACACTCGGTAACTGCCGGAACAACCAGAACAACTTAGACTGATAAATAGCACTATAGGTGAGAGGAAATATATATATATGTATTTTTTTTTAGGAATGAACTGTCTCTTTAAATCCTCCATGAAAGCTCCTTGTGACACTAATTCAATCAGACCTGATGACTACAAATACATTGTTAGCAGTTATGTCACAGTGTGTTACCATTTTTGCTACTGACCAACCTTGATGTCACTCACTGGTCAGGCAAAATATCACTGTGGATCTCACATTTAAATATATTAAGTTATGTTAGCAGAAGCATGTTAGCTGGGCACGGGTGTTAAAATGCTTCTCAGTGAGTCTGACTCTGCCGGCCGGTCCCTGCAGGACTCAGTGCTCCTGAGCAACAGCACCAACAGCCGTCTGCAGATAAGATTAGCTCCTAACATGACGGGCTCGCGCCACTGATATATTATTTGTCCCTGGAAAAATAAACATTACAAATATAAACTAACATGTTGTCATTACGCCTGCTCACAGTGTGTTTTCTAAATGCTCGTTTTCTCAGCTTTGAGGTAATTTCTTTGGGTTCTTACGGGGTGTTTTAGGCAGTTTATGGGACCCGCTTCATATGTAATGGTTGATACTAGGTGAACAAAGATCAGATGAAGTGTTAGTCGGTAATTAAATATCGTACAGCCATAAATTTCAAATATTTTTTCTGCTTCGAAGTTTGATCAAGTGGTGACAGAGTGGTCCTACAGCAAGAAGTAAATCTGACACCACAGGAAGGATTCAGGCACCTCTCCCACTCATACATAATAAATACTAAAGATAATTAAATGCTTAAAGTATATTGTGATGTTATTGTGGGTGCCCAGGTGGGTGCCCTGGTGGACGCCCTGGTGGTCACAGGTGGAGTCGCACTCAGAGCTCCTCTCCGTCACAGTGTGTTGCCCATGCTGCTGCTCACCAGCCCTTTGATATTAGTGATGGGCCGAACGTCATGCAGCTGTCTCCTTCGGTCAATGAACGTCGCCAACCGCGTCGTGTCCAGGGGTGTCTTGGAGTACTCCCCGCCATGTGCACCCCCACGACCCACCCACGGGTGCTGCAGACAGGAAGTAGCGCTCGGCCTCTTCCTGGGATCCTGCTGCAGCACCGAGGACACAAAGTCCCTCGCCGCCTGGCTCACATCGCTGAAGTACTCATCCGGGAAGCAGAAGTCCAGGCGGCAGATGTTGACGCAGGTTTCTTCGGGTGATTCATCCAGAAACGGGGAGACGCCGCTGAGCATCACGTAAGCCAGCACGCCGACGCTCCACACGTCTGTCGCGACAGAGACCGGCGTGCCACGGATGAGCTCGGGTGCAGCAAACTCTGGGTTTCCAAGTAAGAGGTGGACGTACCGGCGGTGGGCTGACAGCTGGACGGCATCGCCGAGGTCGATGAGCTTAATGCCTGGGGTGGGAGAGTGGAGGTCCACCATGATGTTCTCAGGCTGCAGGAGAGGGAAACACATGGAGAGTATGATTTTGCGTTAAAGGTATACTATGTGGGATTTTCTTATCCCTTTCAATTATCACTTTTGACCCAGTAGACGTGTGTAGCGTTGTATTCTTGCTGCAGAGACTCTGCCTTCTGTCTGTGTTTTCTTATGTCCCTCTTATTCTGCTGTGTTCAAGACATTCCTGGGCACAGCACACAGGTGAAACTGAGTTTCCCAAATTTCAAATATTCTTGATAAAATCCTTAATTATGGAACACTTGGCAAATAATCATGCCTCACAAAGAGCAGTCATGTACACATGTAACTGTCAGCCACATCAGATAACATATTTTCAAATCACAAATGCACATAATTAATTATGAAAAATAAAACTCAGTCCAGTGATAGGTGGAGTTAGTCTTTATTCATGTAGCACACACACATACGCATGCACATGGTTCTCACCTTCAGATCCAGGTGTGCCACTCGGCAGGTGTGAAGGTGCTGCACAGCCTCCAGCGTCTCTCTAATGAAGAACGCCACCTTCTCCTCCATCAGCTCATCGTGGGCGACGAGGTAATCGAGCAAACGACCGTCTTCCAGCCTGACAAACACACACGCATACATAAAGTAACATTTAGATAATGTCAACTTCCCATCCTGCTAACTGTATTATATATGATCAGCCCTCTGTCATAGTAGCTAACATAACACAAGCGGTAAAAGGCTGAAGTTCGGTAGGAACCTGACAGCCCAGCCCCCAGAAGATTTATGCAAACCACGGATATGTTACATTTGCAGGTTTCCTACTTATCATATCAAAGTTTCTAAAGTGATGTAGCTCTGATTACATGTATATGAGTGGACTTTGTCATCTGGAGGTGGAGGGGATCGTGGATGGTCACCTGGGCAAAATGCCTACCCCAGCTGACACTGGGTCAGAGGCAGGGTTCACCCTGGACAGGTCACCAGACTATCACAGGGCTGACACATAGAGACAGACAACCATTCACACTCATTCACACCTACGGACAATTTAGAGTCACTAGTAAACCTGCATGTCTTTGGACTGTGGGAGGAAGCTGGAGTACCCAAAAAACCCACGCTGACACAGGGAGAACAAATAACGCAGTTGGTGTGTTTCCAGCGGTTTTTAGGCCACTGGGTGTTTTGTCACTTTTTTTTTTCAGCTAGAATATTGCTACAAAAGCATTTGTCTTTTTAAGGGACATTGCTGCGTTTCCTGCCAAGATTATGCCCCCAAACATGATCTTTTTCTAACCATAATCAAGTATTCTTGTGCCTAAACATAAACCACAGCGTTGTTAAAACAAAGAAACGTAAACGTTTCAACATACCTGCTTCATACTAGCTTACAAATGTGCCTATGATTTGCAGAAATGTACAATGCCAACATTTATCCTGGGGACTGGATTTATCCATAGCTAGTTCACCACTAGCCAAGACACAACAAAAATGTTGATGCACATAACGTCCATTCGAAAACTCTAATCTTGTGTTCAAATATAGACAGCAAACCCAGGTGTTTTCAGAATGTTGACATATGATGTGATTTCATGAGTCTGATTTGAATGTGAGGGCAAGGGCTGAAGACAGTTAACTCTGTAAGAGTAAGTTAGCTTTAATTCGAAAGTTCAGTTAGACTTACAGCTCCAGGATCAGCATCAGAGAGGTGGGAGACTCATATGTGTCCAACAACGCCACCAGCTGGTGATGCTGTACATGTCGGAGGACGTCCGCCTCGTGAGCCACCTGCTCCTTCTTCTGCATCTTCTTACTCACAAACTTAACCGCAACCTGGATTAAATAAAAGTGATATTTAACGGCAGACTGATATTAAAGACAAGACAATACAACACGTCAGTCTATGATGGTAGGTGATGTCCTACCTCTTTCTTTGTAGACTTGTTGAGACATTTTCTCACCGCTGAGAATCGTCCCCTTTAGAGAGGAGAGAGCAACAAACACAAGAGAGGCTTAATTTAAAAAACTACCAACACCTGGGCTGAAAATCAAGTTTGAGTGTTAAAAGACATTAATTTGGGAGTCAGTGATTGGCGACAGTTTACCTTCCGATCTCAGAGATCTCAGTGAAGGTCGACTCAAAGTTTTCTTTCCACTGGATCCCTGTTCCATCGTACCCAGAGTCTGCACAGAGAAAGAGCAGAAGATTGAAGGATTACCCACTTTCCATTTTCAACACTCGCAGGAATTAGTGCTTTTACTTTTGTCAAACAACAGCCCAGCTGCCGAAAAGAAATGTTGGCGTTGTATGTTTGAAAGCCCAGTTGGTCTTGGTTTTTACCAAGACATCACTGTGTTTCCAGCCGGGACAGTGCCACCAAAAGCAAGTATATTAAGCCCAAACATGATCTTTTCCTTACCATAACCAAGTGGTTTTTGTGCTGAAACACAACCACATATTAACCACAACACTGCTGAAAATTTAAGTTTCGATGTTCTGCTACATAATAACGTACAAATGTAACGTATCTGTGGTTTGCAGAAAGGTACAAGGCCAACATTTATTTGGGTGATTGGGTTGCTAACAAACTATGGACATGGCTTTATTGTGAGCTGTTGTAGCATGTTTTTATGTTTCTAGAGATTATGCCAAAAATTCCATCTGTTCAAAAGGAGAAACTACAAAAAACATGGAAAAGGTGGCCACATTTGTGCAAACAGGAATAGCTGGATGAACAGTCGAAGGGTAATGCAGAGAGAATATTGTGGCATGTTGGGGGCTGAATGGGGGAGTGGCACAGCATGCCGTGCGACGATGTGTTTTACGGCCACAAGTGAAGGAAACTGTGTTTTAAAGTGTCTTAAATCACTCACATGTTGCTTATTACGCGGTGATTAATGTTTATGCATCTCACAATAGTTGTAATGGGGTTACAGTTAATGCACCATGAGTTAAGTTGTGCATGCGGTTAGTGACATCCTGCCTATATTCACATTAGGTTGTCATGTTGTGAATGCTGTTGTTAAAGGGAAATTTCGGTTTATTTCAGTCTGTCTCCTATTGTCCTAAATTTGTTTCAAGTGACTAGTGACATAAAAATAATAGTTAGCATGTTAACCGTTAGCCTAGATACAGCCAGGGCGCATAGTAGCGTCAGACCTGTTAAAACGTAAGTGAACGGGCAACCTTCAAGTGCAAAGTTAGTCCACTAAACAAGCTTTTTTTCCACAAAGACCGCCTCATATCGTTAGGATAAATGTCAGAGAACATATAGAACACGACATG
>NC_065512.1:9584529-9638281 GCF_006386435.1 Epinephelus moara | reverse complement strand
AGTGGACTAAACTTTGCACTTGAAGTATGCCCGTTCACTTACGTTTTAACAGGTCTGACGCTACGGCTGTATCTAGGCTAACGGCTAACATGCTAACTATTATTTCTATGTCACTAGTCACTTGAAACAAATTTAGGACGATAGGAGATGGGTTGAAATAAACCGAAATTTCCCTTTAAATACAGAGCCATTCCCAGGTCGTTCTGCTTTCAACTTATTAGCAAGAAACCCTAGCTCGATGAAACAGAGGAGCTGACTTCATATTTCACATTTCAACTTTATTCTTGAAATGCAAAAAAAATAAAAAATTCCTCCTCTGATTTTTTTTTCTTCTTGTAGCTGGCACTAATACTGAAATTTCAACTTTATTCTCCCCATTTTGACTTAATTTTTCAAAATGCAAAATAAATTTAAAAAACCCCTTCCTCCTCTTAATTTTGCCCCCTCATACCGGGCCCTAATACTCCTCCGTGATCATGTTCTGAATGCACAGAGATTCAGATAGATTATCTATCATTCATGCTTGGAAAAAAGCAAAGAAAAAGCATAATTTCCAAAAATGTTGAACTATTCCTTTGAAGATGTGGGAAAATAGGTTTGCTGTCCACATTATGAAACGTGTGTGTGTGTGTATTTGTACATGCTACACAGTGAGGACCAAAACAACGTATTTTAGCAACAGAGTGAGGACAATTTTGCAAAGTGAGGACATTTTGGCCGGTCCTAACTTTTTCAAAGGCCTGACTGAGGGTTAAGACTTGGTGTTAGGGTTCAGGTTAGAATTAGGTTTATGTTATGGGTTACAGTTAGGCATTTAGTTGTGATGTTAAGGTTACAGTTAGGGGTCAGGGAATGCATTATGTCAATAAAGGTCCTTACAAAGATAGAAGTACAAGAATGCATGTGTGTGTGTGCGTGTGCAGACGTACTGCTGCTGGGCAGTGTGACCATATTCGAGGGCTCTGATGGCGGGCCGATGCCCCAGCGGTTGGAGGCTCGCACTCTGAACTGATAGTGACCTCCGGGGATCAGAGTGTCGATTTGAACACACTCCTCTCTGCTGCTGGCCACCTGCTGCCATAGCAACGAGTCTGAGGGTGACAGAGGAGAAAAGGTTGAGTCTGTTTGCATGTTTCAAACGCAAAAATCCACCCGGTCCCCTCCACCACCACCACATACAGATACACACACACACACCTTCCTGTCTGTACTCCACAGTGTAGCTGCTAACAGCACAGTGAGCGGATGAAGCCGGAGGCGGCCAGTGGATCATCACCGCCGTGCTGCTGGCCTCCTGGGCCACTGGTCTCCCAGGGGCTGCTGGGATACCTGCATGAGATGAAAAAAAAAAAAACAGTCAGCTAAAACCACAGCAGCTGCTCTGTGAAGAAGGATTTGCTGTCGAACATCTCAAGGTCACAGAAGGTGTGAATCAAAACCTAAACCTTGCTGTACCATTACCATTACTAATGCTGACTGGGGCTGCCATTTTTATTGAGGTGAAATAAAATGAAATCCAGGTGTGTCACCTTGCACTTTAATGGAGGCAGAGGAGGAGGCAGAGCCGTGGTCATTAACGGCAACGCAGGTGTAGATGCCCGTGTCCTGAGGCATCAGATTACAGATCTTCAACAAGATGTCACCTGTATCCCTGGACAGGAAGAAGAGGAGGAGAAAGAGCATGAAGACAAGAATTAATGGGATGAATAAGAGGAGGGCGATGGGAGGAAAGCAGCACATATGCACACGTGCACTCATTGTTACCTGATGTCTATGGTGAAGCGGCTGTTGCTGGTCACTGGGTTCTGGTCGGGGCCCTTCAGGGTGACGGTGGGTTTGGGTCGTCCACACACTTTACAGCAGAGGACCACAGTCTCCCCGAACGCACACACCACGTCTGACAGAGGGTTGAGGAACTCTGGAGCCACTGCACACACAAACACATCCATTAATACTTAAATTTTAGAACTGCATCTGCCAACCGTACCACAGCACAGCAGGAAGTGTGCATCTACTGCTCCACTGAGCTAGCTAACATTAAAGCTCAGCCGAGGAAGAAGCCATTAATGTTTATATCTCGTGCTGTCACAAGCACAAACCTCTTGTCCATATGTAAATATACGCTTTCAGACATTGCTGCTATGTTTCTATCTATAGTATAATTCAAAGAAACAATATCCTGGTATTTTTTGCATACTTCATTTAACATACTATGTATCGGGACATACTAAATCTTTTTCTGGTGTACTATATAGTGTGGTAGTATTGGTATTGGAACACACAGCTAGTGTACGAGTTGATAAGATGACCTCGTGCGTTTCTTACCTTCTTGGATAAAGTTTGGGTTGAGGAGCTGAAAAGCAGATAAGGTCAAAGTTCAGTTTTCGACACATCATTAAAGTTAGGCTTTGAAAAACAAAGCAATGCCACATTTGTTATAAGCATTAAAAATGTATAGTTCTTGTCCTCACAAAGATGATCTGGTTTTCTGCAGTTTCCCATGTCTTTTAGACATTTTTACAAACAAAAGAATGTGTTGTAAGTCTTTTAACTGTGATAATACTAATAATAACAACAATTATACTACTACTACAATAAATACAGTGTGTGCGTACCTCCATGCCCGTTTTGGGGTCAAGGTCATCATCACAGTCGGACTCATCTGACGTGTGAACGTCCTGGTGGAGGATGAGGGAGGAAGAGTAGATAGATAGGAGAGAAGGGAGTGAGATATGGGGTTTAAAGGGGGGAGGGGTTAAGGGACAATCAAAAAGGACAGCAAGAGACAGGAAATTAGAAAGAAAGCAAGAGAAGAAAGTGGGAATAATGGGAAAATAAATGAGGAAAAAGTGGGGAAAATGGAGGGGTGAATCAAGTTTAAGGGGGAGGCAAAAGAGGAGAAATGGAGGAGGAGAAAAAGCAAATAAGGAAATTCATGACAGAGACAGATTAGAAATATTAGAGGAAATGAGAAAGGTGGAAAGAGGGAGGTGAGAAGGATGAAGAGAATGTTAAGAGTATGGGTTTTTATTTAAGAGAGGAAATAAGAAAAAACACTCCTTTCATGCTGGCTGCTGTGAAGGCTTTTATATGTCCTGGAAGGTAATCACAGGGTCTGAAGAAACGTCACGGCTCTGCACACAGATACTCACCTGAGAGCTTTGGTTTTGGATTTTTTTGGGTGGTTAGCTTTATCATTGTTTCCTCATCCTCTTTACTTTACTTATGAAAAATGGCATACCATTGCTGAGTGATGAAGACAGTGCAGAGGTGTTTTAAACCAGCGATTCCAGAAAGTCCCCAACACATATCTGGAAATGTCTCAAAGCTTTTCCAAAAAGAGATTTGTCCCTAAAATTATTCTAAGTAACAAAACAAAATAAAGTTTATGAAATAAAGTTCCATGAATATATTAAAGCTAAAAGAGGGTTGCTGTGTCTCAGCCTACTGTCAGATATGGTGTCTGGTGCTTGTCCATCCCATACAGCCCAGCTGACAGTAGAAAATGTTGCCATTGTACGTTTCTGCAAACCATGGATACGTTACCTCGCCGAACTCTTGTATATCCACACCACCATCCCACCAGCCCGCCTGACCATCATGGGGTCTAGAGCCTTCAGCCTCTGGATCTCCCTCCCATCGGACATTTTTAACATCAACTCTCTGTCCACTTTCACATCCCGTCTTAAAACTCATCTCTTTGATAGCCTTTTCAGTTTGACTCCCGTCTGTCTCGCCACACACATCCACTATTTACACACACTTTTATTCACTATAAACTTGTTTTGCTGATTATTTGTTGTTATGGTATAAGTTACTTTGGCTTGATGACTTCTTTTTTTTTTTTTTTTTTTTAAGTCATTCATCACTGCGTTTCCTGGTATTGTGCCACCAAAGTATTTCAAGCCAAAATGTGATCCTTTCCTAACTGTATCTGAGTGTTTTTTGTGCTTAAACCTAACCACACATTAACCACAGCGTTGTTGAAATGTAAAGTTTAAATGTATCCTCTACATAAAGTGCAACGTATCTGCGCTTTGCAGAAACATACAAAGACAACATTCATCCTGGCATTTGTGTTGTCCCACCTCAGCTTCACCAAAATTATTTTTTATTTGGATTAATTAAGTTACAAAGATGGTAGCAAAGAGGTGAATTAAAATTCTTGGCTTCAAGACGTAGAGGTTGATATCACAGACCCTACATAAGTTTGTCTTAAGGCCGTCCACACCAAGAATGATAACAATAAATTGTTCTGACCTAAGTGGATGGCGAAGTCCATGCCACAACTTTAACAACGACAGTGGTGAACAAGATTGTTGGGCTCATATTAAGAGTGATTTGATGAATGATAGAAACGCTACAACACACCCAAAATCAATTCCAGTTGAGTTTGGCGCCAGTGTTTACAGTGTGGATGCTCATGTCGTCAGTGTTAGTTAGCATTACAATAACTGTTCTTGGTGTGAAGGGCCCTTAGCTGTCCAGGATCTAAAGGTTTCTCTTGCACTCAGGATCCATACTTTAAGACGGATGCCTCTAAATGTCATATATTACCTGAGCCTGTCCCGGTCTTTGACGTTCACAGTAACACATAGTTCAGTAGATCTCAGCAGAGCTCACTAAATACTGTTCACTGTCATTCACGTAGAAACTCTCTCAGGCTAAACAGTTACTAAGCAGAAGTAATTCATGTTTTACATATGACCATAAAGGAAGTGATACAGATGAAGGTTTTTTTCACAAGTCGAACACTGTTGTACTGTAAATCACCCAAATCTGTAGCAGAGATCCTTCGTGTCATAAATTGCAGGTAAACTCAAGGTTGGGGTCTGCTGTTGAAACAGCCTCTATCATACAGTCTTTACATCATGTGACTATAAACATAAAGAGATTCACATCTATTCACTATGTTACAGTCATAAACACAACACACTTTTCTTGTTCAGCTCCATAATGTTAGTCACTACCACAGAAAACACTGGTTAGCACAGCAGAGTAAAAACAAAGTCAAACTTAAATCAAGTCAGTGGATTCTACCTCTATCCATGCAGGAGGAGGGAGAAATAAATCACAACACAAAAAGAAAAACAGACTTTATTTTCAAATCAGTGCATTTGAGGGCTTGGGGTAAAACAAAAGGATCCAAATAAAACTTGCAGTGTTCTTCTTTAGTGGTTCTCAACCTTATAGTAGTTTAAAATGTCACTGTTACCCATCTTTAAGTGGCCCCCGACTATCCTAAACCTCAGGGTGTGTTCACACCAGCATTTATAACATGAATAAATTGTTGTGGCGTTGTGATGGGTGGATTTGCTCAAAGGTTAGTAAATCAAGCTTTTGTCTATTTTTTTGTGAACTTAAACCCAAAACTTTACACTGTAGAAGAATCGCTACCTATCTTGATAGTGCTGGTCATCAAGCTAATGCAGGCTAGCTTGATGGTTACTGGTTAGCAATCAGGCTAGCTACGCAGGCCATTGTGAATGTTCACAGTGAGGTATTAATTCTGCCTGTTAGTTTGCTGCTCACAGCAGCTGGCTAACTAGCCCAACAAGTAGTCAGTTGTGCCTCATGTTTGCTGCAGGTTGAGAACCACCGCTGGAGTCAGACCGAGACACAGCAGCTATTGTGTGTGTTTGTAGGTCTGCACACACACACATGCCCGCTCACACACACACGGGTTAAGAAGTAAAATAAAAACCAAGTGGGGCAGGTGAGGGGTTTCGGCACACACATATGACATCACCAGCGTGCGCCGTCGGCCTGCTTTACTCACTTTGCCCTTCGCCCTGGTGGCGGGGGAGGCGAGCGGGGGAGGGGGCGTGGTTTCTTTGGGTTTACGGAGGAGGCCATTCTCCTGACCTCTGACCCCCACCGAGGTGACGTCCTTGGCTTCAGCGCGCTTCCTGGCACGCAGTGTGTTCCATGACAGTGACTTCCTGTACGGTACAGGAACGAGAAACATCACCAGCCAATCAGAGAGAAGCTCAGCGGGGTCCAGTTCAGTCTGGCTGCAGAGGCAACGAGACCGTCAGGTCAGGACTTTGTCAGAACCCTCTGTGGCTGTACGGAGGTATGGAAGTTTGTGTGATGTCATGTGTAATATGATGAACACCTAATTTCTATTCTGTCCTAATTCTCATCTTTGGATTTTCATTGTATTTCCACACACAAAGGGAATACGGACGAAGAAAAACACAGCTGACCTTTAAATCATTATGGTTTGGATCTATTCAAATGTCCAAGTAGGTCAGGCACAACATTAGTGCCATAAAATTGGACCAGTTAAATGAAATGCAACAAAATGTTTTTAAGCTTTACTTAAAAGATAAATATGATCCACAGGGACGGGAGATTTGAGTTAGATATTGGGAGAACCTCACTCTTTGACCAATGCATTCTGTAGCCGGAAGACTTGCTAAAGGTATCTATCACACTCAGCAAAGTGTTTGATGAGACATCTGGTTTCGATCAGTATAATAAAATGTTGTCGACATACACTGAAATCTTGTGGTCTACCCTTCCCACCAAAAGCCCCGATATTCAAGGGTCCTCCCTTATCTTCTGGGCAAGGGGTTCCAATACCAACGCAAATGAAAAGGACTCAGGGGGCATTGTTGAGGGACACCACTATCAACATGGATTTGGCTAAGCTGGCAGCTAATGGTGCTAACTTCATAAACAGCACAAACGCTGGCAACGGTGCTGACAGGGCTAACACTGTTAACCAGGGGAAACTGGAGGGTAGGTGCTATGCTTTTTCAACGCCACACACAGAGGTAACTTGACATAATTCCCTGCTCAAGAGGCTGGTACTCCTTTATATCTTTAGATAGCAAATTGTGGTGAGTGGCGAGCATCTGCCACCCTAGTTTTTGCAGTGTGTTTTGCTGTTGACACTAGTCAGCCACTTTTCTTGCATGTTGAATTGGTGTCAGAGACGGCGGAGCCCTTTGGTGAATGAAATCACTCTGATTGGCAGTTTAACTCAGTGCACCAAAAGAGAAATGGAGGTGAGGAAAGTAAACAAAAGGCTAAAGTCCAGAAGGAGGGAATTCGAAACAAACTTGTCATATTAAGCAAAATGATCCCTCTAGCCACTGAGCTCTTTCAATGGTCTGTAATGATTTGCTTATGTTTGCTAACGAATGTTAATGTAATTTGTTCTTTTAGCATCAGGTTATGTTTGTAATGTGCTAACCGGCTAACTTGAGTCTTGAATCTGTCCTATTGTTCTTCCCTTTTTGAATAAGGTATGGCTGTAGTCTTTGCAGTGTGTTCAAGTGCAACTTTTTGGCCGAGACACAACCGACATGAGGCTGAGCAACAGTCAGCCGTGTCACCACTAGTTCTGATGTCGGTATGGTGTCTGACCCTGAACTTACTGGTCTTTTTTTTCCCCCAGAAGCAGAAATGGGCTTTCATGAAAATAAGAACTAATGGTGCATTATATCACGTGTTAGAGTCAAAGTGGATCCAACGCTGGGGGAAAGCAAGTTGCAGAGAAATGCCTCCACTTCACTTAAACAGAGCTATCATGTATGATTTACTGAATCACATAACATGAATTTTCTGTGTCTCAATAGAAGCTGTTGCTCCTACTATCTCTGTCAGTGTGTCTGTCTGTGTTTGTGTGATGTGGCAGAGGGTCCTGACAGCGTCGCTGTTGCCTGAAGCTGCAGCCAGACTCTTCTGGTCCATTTAGAGACAGGAGAGGGAGGACAGAGTGACAGATGGACACTGGTCTGACTTTATTGAGACAGAAATAAAGTTAGACTGGAGGAGAGAGTGAACAGAGAGACATGAAAGAGACAGAAACAGACCGTACAGAGACAACACTGGAACCTGGTGACATTTTCATGAACCACAACTGCAGCACACTTGTGTAGACTCCTAAATAATATATGTTAATTCATCCATTCATTTACTCTTGTACATAAGCAGTGAAGAGAGTGGTGGTGAAAATTCCTTTCTGTCAGCTGGAGAGTGTTGGATAAAAAGAATCCTCCACAGTTCATAATAAATGCTTTTCCTAAGTGTCCTGTCTTATCTTATTAACCAATTCTTTGCCACTTTGCCAGGTCAGCAGATAAACTTGGAAGCAGTTTTTCAGCTTCATTGCTTTCACAATTTCTGTCAGTTCATAAACATTAAGAAGATTATAGCGGTTAACACGACCATCAAACCTGCATTTCTCACCATTTTAAAACTTTTAAATTCATATTTCAAGTGTGTACCTTCTGTGGAGTGTCAAACCGTCGAGGTTAGTAAAAACTGAAACAAAAAAAGGTAAAAAGAAATGTCACTACAGTAACAACAAATACATAAAGTTGAAATTAAACAAACAGGAAAAAGTTGCAGACAAAAAATTTATACCTGTAACTGAAAAACCTTCAGTGCTGGTACACTTTAAATTCTTAATAAATAAAACCCTGTGTTATCTGTTCACTTGAAGTCTAACTTCCTGAAGGGGCTCCTTTACAGTGATGGCATAACCTTATAAATATAACCATATAATTACTGAATCAGTGAGTGTGTGTCATCATCTTCCTTTAACCAAATCACCAGCATAATTGTTGGCATTGTACATTTATGCAAACCACAGATTAATTTGTACGTATTTTTTAGTGCATATGTAGAAACTTCAACAATGTTGGGGTTAATGTGTGGTTAGATTTAGGCACAAAAACCACTTGGTTATGGTTAGGCAAGGACCGTGTTTTGGCTTAAGATACCTGGTTTTGGTGGGATAATCCCCGCTGCAATGTCTCGGTAAAAAACAACCTCTTTTCGTGGCTCTGTTCCCACAGAATATGAGGCAATGTCTCAATAATAAAACACTTTCTGTGGCACTACAGAGCAGTGATGAGTTACTAAAAAACACCCACGTTTGTTGACTAAAAAGTAGGACCCGATAAGTATAAAACGTAAACATTGTCAATGATAATAAAGTCCCAATTTCTTCAAACGAGATGATAAAAAAGTCCCAATGTCATCAAACAGGACATCAGCAAAATAAACAAGTTTCAGCCATAACGTGATCAGGTTTTGGACCTTGTCCACTTTTGTTTTGGGATCGGCTGCAGACTGACTTGGCAGAGATGGCTGCCATCTTGTTTTTACATAGATTAGTGTATTGTGCTCTTACTACCACTAGATGGGACATAAAAGTATCCATGAATGAGGACAACAGTCACTTTAGAAACCTTAATATGATACGTATGAAACGCACAAATGTAACATACTCATGGTTTGCATAAAGGTACAATGCCAACATTTTCCTCTAGCGACTTGGCTGTTTCCTTCTAAGCACCTTCAACACCTTGAGTCCCTTCACTTCTAAATCTCTCTGACATTATGACAGTGCACACAGAAGCAGGCAGACCGCTCAGTTTAACGTTTGCTGTTGTAGTTTATTTACAAATATTAAAAACTACAATCACCTTCAGCCTAACGCAGAACAAAACAACTTCACCTTCACGTCGCTTTGCTAATCATGCTCAAGTCCAAAAGGTTTATTTTACATATTTAAAATACATTTAAAATCATTATTATTAGACTACCAACAGTACAATGCTGACCGTTGCCATTAAACGCAACATATTGCACAGCCTGACTTCATTCATATTTTTTTCTCATCTTAAATAGTGCAAAAGGGATTTTTTTTTTTTTTAAACAGGAATGTTCTAGAGCCTCAGTTGAAAAAAATTAACTTTGTACAGTGAACTGCCGACATAATAAACAAAATCAACATGAAGGAGGAAACAAAATCCAACTTTGTCCGTAAAATAAAATAATAATTAACAAGGCAGAAAAACAACAACAACAACAAGAGGAATAAACACAAATGTGTGTATAGATTGCCACAGACAACAAAATAAATCTTCTCCTCTGCGGAGAACGGGGCTGAGTCCACCTGAATGCCCCAGGTGAGTTTTGTTTTTCTTTCCAAAACAGTAAAAACAAAAAAAAAAATGTACAAAAAAAAAAAGAAAAAGCAGGGTGTTAGGAACTGAAATAAGAGTCCGGTTTTAGCTCCACATGTCAACGGGTTTCTTGCTCTGGTTTCCAGAGTCAGCTACAAGTTACAAGATTTTCTATCCAGTCTATTTCTGGGGGATAAATCCTCAGTACTCAATTACATGGAAAATTATCAGTGTGTGTGTGAGTGTGTGTTTAAGTTCGGTTACAAGCCTGAAATCCTTTTTCATGTAGTTGCCACAGAGCCAAGTGACAATGGCTCAGAAATAAAACTGTCACTGCAGCAGCTTGACGGACAGTAAGAGTACCTTTTACTCCCGAGGAGCAACAAGAGAATGTCGGGAGTTAAAATACAAAAACAAAAAATCTCCTTTGAGGTCCAAGAGTTCGTTCTTAAAGGGAGGAGGAGGAGGAAGGGAAGGATATGAGGGAGGGAGGAGTTAGGAGGTGAGGGCAGAGGCAGTGAGTAGTTAAGGACCGGGGAGCTGATTGAAAAGAACAAAAAAAAAAACGGCCAGACAGTTTGTCACCTCAAATCTCTCATCCAATCCGAGTGCGCGGTCTGAAGCCCAACCAGAAGTGCGTCTGTCTGCAGGTAAAGAAGTGCTGGGTGGGTGGGGGGCACTTACTTGATGTTGTTGGCGTCCGCCACCGCCGCCGAGAAGGAGGAAGTAGAAGAAGAGTCTTTTATGGACTTTGTGATCGGGCCCAAGATGTGTCCCGGCACCCAGCCCTCCGCGGCGGGCGACTGGCTGTTGGCTGGCCGGTAAACAAGGTACATGTTCTGCTGATTGGTGGCCAGGATTTGCACCGTCTCCCCCTGACTGACGCAGATCTCGTTCTCCTTGAGCGCCGAGTAGTCCTGAGAGACCAGCATGGTAGAGGAGACGCCGTTACAGCCGCCGTCACCATCCTGAGAAGGAGGAGAGGGAAGGATGGCGAAAAATAGAGAACAGAGGAGAAGACAAGAGGAGAAAAACACAAAGAGGGCGAGACCAAAGAAAAGATGGAAATGACAAACAAGGAGAGGATGAGGAGAATTGAGGACAAGGTTAAGGTGAGGCTATGTGAGCGGGATAACAGTTCTGCTGGCTGTGACGCCATTAAAGCCGATCCAAACCTGAGGAGGAACAGAGGAAGGTCAGGACCGAGGAGGAGGAGGAGGAAGAACAATATAAAATTAGAGTGTCAGGATTCAGTCCGGAATTTTTTGCCTCCACCCCAGTACAATGCTAAATGTAATTTGGACAGCTGAAAAACATCTTCAGCACCCAGTTTCTCGTGGGTCATGCGATGCTACTGCGGTGATGAGGTCATCATCGTCATCACGATATTATAAAATCAATTTAAATATGCACTTCTTTGGCTCTGATGCAGCCACTCTGTCTGCAGTCACCATTCTGTAGCCTCACTCAATGTCCCACCTGCAGTGCCACAGACCTTCAGTCAGGACCACTTTAGTCAAAGAAAACTTTATTTCCATTTGCAGTATTATATTTGGCGGTAGGCTCTGTTCTGGGGCCCCTCTGCCTTTCCTCGGGCCTACACAGAAAGCCGAAGGTGGAGAGAGTACACCTCCCTGCCCTTCCATGCGCCTACATGGAAAGCCTAAGGCAAGAACAGCAGCAGCAAAGACCCTCCAGGAACAGAACAGAGCTTCAATGACAAACAAATGACATTGATAAGTCAGACACAACAGGTTGTAAAGCGGCTTGCAGAGGAAGCAGCAACAGTAGGCAGGCCAGAGCAGTTTAAATAGGGCGCCTTGAATGAGATTCTCCAATTGGTTGCATAGAAAGGAATCATGTGATCTATCGGCTGACTCCCTTCCATCAATAAGCTGCTCCATCAGTTGATTGGGCTGCTTGAGATCAGCTGATGTAGCTGGGATGTGAGCTGAATATGACATTGTGTCTGCCTGAACTAACGCTATGCTCAATCTGTAGAAGTGAACGCCAAGCTGGATAATAACACTGCATAACTGCTTATTGTTCATGTTATCTGTGTTCTGTTTGGGTTTCAGATTGAGCAGTTTTGCTGCTGCCTTAGACTTTCCATGTAGGCACATGGAAGGGCAGAGGGGTGGGGGGTGCTCTCTGCCTCAGGCATTCCTTAAATGAGCACGGAAGGGCAGAGGGGTGTGCGCTCTCCATCACAGGCTTACTGTGAGGACCCAAGGAAAGGCAGAGAGGCCCCAGAACAGAGCCATTCCGCCAAATATACGACTGCAAATGGAAATAAAGTTTTCTTTCACTAAAGTGGTCCTGACTGAACTACAGAAAAAACAAAAAATACAAATAAATCATTACACATTGGGTACATTTTGAGATTCCTGCCTCTGCACCAATACAGTGGAACTGAATGGAATTTAAAAATTATATTTCAAGTCGAGGACCTTGGTTCCTGTTTTTTCTGGATAATCCACATACCTGGTTGATAACAATTTTCATCACCTCTGTATTTGGGGAAGTAAAAGGTTCAGCAGAACATAACTCAAAACCACAGCAAGTGGTATCAAACAATCTACACATTTATCACACTATATAGCCTGAAGAATGTCGTCTGCTGCTCTATTTTACTTGAGTGTTACTCTCACTCGTGACTACAGTAGTCCCTCCTGCTTTTGGGAACATTTCTCCCCTGACGAGGGTCAAGGTTCTTGGCAGGCTGTAAATCACGAGGTGAGCAGACCTGTCCCGCCTCCTGCAGACAGCTAAAGGTTTTCAGTCAAACTAGGCCACAAAGAGAACAGTGTGGTATGTGTATGTATATATATAAAGCCACACCGTATGCTGCTACACCTGCAGTAGCCCAGATTTTAACCTTGGCTTTTAGGGAACAGACTCACAAACAACATGAAGGGGAAAAAGTGTGCTTGATGTCCTAGTTCACCAGCTGTCTGCTGCAGTCTACGGTCTATGGTAAACAGCTACATCTAGACAATACAAGAGGAGCTGTGTGTCTTAAAGTAGACCCTGAAAAACTTGCCGTTAAATTATGAAACATCATTCTGACTTGTGAAAAATCTCAAATATACACGCGCGTCAAGGCCGTTTGAAGGAACTCACCCTGGAGTCGAAACACGTCGAACCGCCATTGGAGGTAGACACTTTCATCTGGGTCCTCCCTCTTTCCGTCTCCTTCTCGCCAAGCCCGACTGCAGAGGACGGACGGCTGTGTGACGACATGGTGGGCCGGTTCCCCGAGGACGAGCGGTTCCTGGTCAGTGAGGAGCTGCTGCCTGCTCCGCCCTTCTCCTTCTGGTACTCAATGGGAGACTGGAGAGCTTCAAACACACACAGATGCAACGTTTATATTCGTCTTGAGAGAATGAATGAAATGAGTTTTGGATAGTGTAAGAACATTTTAACGTTTCAGCCCATTCGATACGTGCTTTACGTTAAATGTATTTGTCTTTCTTGCGGGCAGCTGGTGTTTTCTTTTCAGTACAATATACTTACAGAAACTCAAAACAGGTCCCAGTTAACACCGCCTTTCTTGTAACCTCAAAGCTACATCATGATCATGTGGGATTCAGCTTCATTTGGAGAAAATTTTTCTTTAAACAGGAAATCTCAACATCTAAAAGGTCAGCTACTTATGCAAGTAACGACCATAGAAAATAAAAAACCCTTTTCACTGCATCCGTGTTTCATTTTGTTTTCATGTGATGATTGATTGCTCGATAATGTAGCTCTAAATATCTGATTTCAGGGGCCGTACAAAGCTTTATAGTACAAAGAGTTGCTCCTTGTGACGTAATTCTGAGAAAATTATCAGAACAGGTTTTCAAAGAATTTTCCCTGACAGTTAAAACTAGATCCTGGTAAAGATAAAAGTTATTCAAAGCATCTATTCAAAGCCCTTAAGAGAGCTCCTTGAAACAGTTAGAAGTAAGGAGGAGGACTTTTTCTCACCAGACAGGAAGTTGCTCTGAGCATCCAGGACGTCCTGGATGTGTCGGACCCAGACCTGCTTGATGTCGACGTTGGCAGCCTGCAGGGTGAAACGTTCCGACGAGCCTCGGCACGACAAGACGAACTTACAGGGATCGTTATCCGCGCTGTCCTCCAGACCGAGGTAGGATACCTGCACGGAAACATGGGCAAAGGCAAATACGTTTTAGTGATTATATTTTTACAGATGTCTTTGTGGAATCATAGATTTATTGGTTAACTGGGGAGCAAACTAAACAGTAGCAAAACTATATCAAAACGTTTGTTTACAAACTCTCACACAACTCATGCAGTATACCCAAAGTCTTATTTATCCAGTTGTATTCTCAGTACGTCTCAAACACACATACTTTGTTACAAAACCTTACTAGTGGAGTCTGGTTTTGAAGAAAGCACGGACAAGTTTCATATTCAGTTCAGTTTTAAATAGTAAGGTTTTAGCGGCACGACTAATTGTTATAAGAATGGTCATTTTGGGGGTCAAGTATTCCTTTAAATTACTCTTTGAAATGTGCATCCTAAATCTTATCCCTCAGAAAAAGAGCCCCGTCCTCTGTTTACCTTGATGCTCTTCTTGAACTGGTATCCCGGCGTGGACGATCCTTTCCTGAGCAGCTCGCTGAAGATGACGATCTGCTCAAAGAGGAAAACTCGTCGTTCTTTGGAGCGCGACAGGACGCCGGCGTCCTGCTCTGTCACAAAGAAGGTTTCCTGCTGCAGCAGTTTGCCCTGACAGGTCAGTTTACCCTGCAGAGAAGATTCATTAGCACAATAAACTCAATGCTCACCGGTCAGTTTTTCTTTGTTAATACCAGAGGGTTTACTGAAATGCAGAACAGGAAGTGAACGTACCTCGTATCCCTGCAGCCGACCTAAATTCATCATGTCATTACACAGTTTAGGGACCTGAGACATCAAATCCACGGCTTTCTGAAGGAACCAGACAGAGACGGAGCATTAACAGACGTACACCAACATAAATATGTAACAGCTTTAACACAAAACACTGAAGTTCTGGATTGAGGCCAGGCTGTAAATGCTGTGTTGTGTAAACTGTGATAATTCAGCACTTTAAATTTGTGTTTTTACCTCAATCTGTTCACAGTCCATGCCTGCCTTTGAGCTGTACTTCAGGAAGTCCTGAGGAGAAACACGACCACAACTTAAACACTGTATCCCGAATGTTGCACACAGGTTTCCCTTCAATTATTTCAAGTTAATTTCTGTGTTGTTGTTTTGTTTTTCACTTAACGGTCTCCTTCCAATTCTACGGAAAATGTGGAAAATGTTTCAGTTGCTGGTAAAACTTAAAGGAGTTATTTGTCTCTTAATATAATCTTGAGTGTTATATCGTAGGCAACTGGACGTTTCTTGAAGACGTTTCATCCAAGAGGCTTCTTCAGTTCAGAGGCCTCTTGGATGAGAGGTGAAACGTCTTCAAGAAACTCAAGTAAGTCCAGCTGCCTACGATATAGCACTTAAGATTACCATCACCTGGATGACTGAGAATCTTCACCAACATCTTAATAATGTATATGAATAAGGGAATCAGTGTGTATGCTACCTTCAGTAGCAGCTGGTATTTGGTGATTCTCTGGATTGGTTTGATGAGAAAGTCACTGATGCTCAACCTGGACTGGATGTCCTGCTGGATCCCCTGTGAGACAAACACCAACAACATATTTTACATCCATCTGTCTTAATCATATTTCTCTTTAAATATTTGGTCAGTAAAATATCCAATACACCAGCTAATATAACATGGCAGGCATTTAAAATCTTTCATTAATGCAATAAAAGAGCTGCAGTTACAATAATGTAATATAATTAGAGAGCTGGGAGTCTCAGAGGAGATTAGGTTGAGTTTCTGTTGTTTTCCAAAGACAAAAAAGAAGAGCAGAATTACTAACACATTAACACAAAGAGTCAAAACACCACTTACCTCAAAATACGTGTCATATTCTGCTACAATGTACTCTGACTTCGGCTTATTCTGACAGTAAACCACGTACATGTGGAGTCTTCTCTCCTGTAAAACACAGACACCCAGGTTAAATACACTGTAAAAGCACAAAAGTCAGAATCATCATAATTACGACACAGTGTTCCACTCACATGTTTGATGAAGAGCTCAGGGAGGTGTTCGTGGTCGTCCAGACATTTCTCCAGCTCTCCTACAAAGAAACTGAGAGACAGAAGTGGGATGTTATGAGTTAGTAAAATACGCCTCTCTGGGTCCAGGTCCAGCCTTTGGACACCAGCGCTGAACTTACTCTCTGTGCCAGTCGTAGATCTGGTGGATGTTCCCGAAGACGATTTTGTCTTTTCCTTTCATGTCATCAGGGATGCCCTTCTCCTCTATCTTCTTCATGAAGCCCTGCAAGGTCATAGAGGGTCAGCATGTTGAGGATGCTCTGCTCACTTCTCTTCAGTTAGTGAAGATAAATTAACACCAGAACGTTCAAGGGGTATTTTACATCTGGCTGAGACTGATGTGCAGAGATGTTACTGAGCACCCAGAGTGTCTGTCAGCCTTTTGGTATCAAAGTTACATTCGAAGGTTCTGCGCTTAACAACAGAGTGAAAGATGCTGAGTTTAAAGAACTGACCATAATAAAATGACACTACAGACATTTCATATGGTAAAATTAGACATAGGATCGCAGAATACAGAAAAGCACAGATGGGTGTCTCACCTCCACCACGATGCCCAGGTCTTTGACGTAGTCCTTCTCTGTCTGAATCAGCTCGTTCAGGACAAACCTGGGCAGAACAAAGAGCGTGCTGTAACATCAGCTGAGGAAATGTTATCACTGTCAAGCAGTAGAAGTACTAGTTGTTGAATTAGAATCAGCTGTAGCAGTGACAGTAGTGGCAGAAACTCACATCCGTCCTCTCATAGCTTTGGCCCTCTGCTCCAGTTCAGGGTTTCGTGGCTGGACGGGCGTGGTTTGCTCTGGTGGAGATAGAGAGGAGAAGCCAGGGTATGCTCCTGGTTCCAGAGTCTGAGGAGAGAAGAGAGGAGATCATTGTTTAGAGTCTTTTTTTTTCTCACAATTGTTTGTTATAGATTCAGAAAAGCAGCTACACTACCACAATGACACTATACATAAGTCTATTTCATTTATATAGACCAGAATCATAGATTTGCCTCAGGGCGTTTTGCAGTATAAACAACAACACACTTTATCTTTAGGGCGTTCAGTAAGCAAAAACCCAAGTGTAAAACAAAACACCAACATCAGAGTAATAAGTTTTTCTCCAGACAGCAGGGGGCAGCACCAGCTCGGTCTTTAGTAGCCACCAGGAACAGCCTTGGTGTTTCTCAAAGTCAAGGATCTTTCCAAGGTAGGAGTGTCTGCAGGTGTGCATCATTAACTCTCAGCAGACTGAGGGGGTTTCGGGGTACTGTGATAATTTAGGCACGCTCTAATGTTGTTGTACAATTTGAGTCATGTGACTTTAAGTTAGAATATATTTCTGGATCATATTTAAAAACAAATAAACAGGTAGGCTAAATGAAACTCATTAATTCTAAAGTGTTTATGTTTTATCTTAATCACAGTATTTTTTTTAAAATCTCAATATTCGGCAGTGGACACATTGGATAGTGTAAATTATGAGGTTTCTGTCAGTTTTTCATGTTTATATGATAAAAACACCTGGAGATATGAATCTAAATAAGTGACGTATTTATCTATATCCTTCCGAGCTCCGCTGGCGCAGCTTTCATTAAGGAGGCCCCACCTTCAATTCCAGCAAATCAAAGAATTGTGGGTACTTTATACCTGCTGAGGATACACCTACACACATGCATCCTTGAAAATTCTCTGAATGATGGACTCGGTCCCTGGTGGAATTTGAAGTATCCTTGACACTGGAACAATCCTTAAGTAGGATTTGATGACGTAGCATCCTCGAAATTCAGCCGTTTAAGGATCCTTCCTTGACATTGAGAAACACCCACTGTGCTTATTTTTGAAAACTCCCACTTTTTCAAATTACAAATCATTAAGGAGAAAAGTTCTACATCAGCACCGAATCTCATCGAGAGCGACTGATTGGTTCACCTGACTTTTTCAGACAAATCTGCTGAGATGGTGACAGATCCAATGACATCATTTCTTACAGTAGATCACAAACTTTTACTCAGGTGGTTCAGACACTGTGTTGGTGCATGAGATGCAATAGAAACTACTTCAGCTCTTATGAAAAATAATGTTTCTTTCTCCTACTGGTGGAGTCCAGCAGGGCTTTGTGCCAGGCCCGACATATATTATTACACATCCTAAACATATACTACTCTTTATGTGCTAATATAAACAGGTGCATTTATACCTTTGTATTGCTCTTTTGCTAAAACCCTGCATGTATGCATACATATGAACATAAAACACAATCAGGGCACTACGACTCCACAAACTGACTGTAAAAGGTAAATGTAGACACAAATACAACACAAAACACAAGTACAGAACACTGTACATGCAGGACTGTTGGCACTACACACATTCACTACTGTAATAATTTGGTGACATGAGCACAAACGATCCATACATGATGCGTCAGCTTCATGGAGACAGGTTTTGGCCATGATGCCTCACTCTGAAGAGGACTGATATGCACATCATGTTTTTGTTTGGTTTGTGCCCACGTTAAAAAACATCTATTGGTTATACGCACTTGTGTACGAAGCGAACATACACACAGTCACACACTCACCATCTTGGTTTTAACCAGTTTTTCTATGGCGCTAACCAGCTCTGCGGCGCTGGGCACCTCAGAGGACGACTGCAGAGACGTTAGCAAGGATGAAGACTGAGAGAGGAGGGGAGGACCAGAAGCAACAGCATGTTAGAGAGGTCGGAAGTGAGGGGGACAAGGCAGGAAGTGGAAGAAAGACAAAACGAAAAAGAAAGAGAGAATGTGAGAAAGACAAAACGAACAAACAAGAGAAAGAAAGAACAAACGAAATAAAGAACCATCAAAAGCAAGAAAAGAAGAAACAGATGAAAGAAAGAACCAGCATAAGAAAGAACAAAAGAATGGAAGAATGGACGAAAGAAGAGTTGCAGCATGACGATACAAGGAACAACCGGCAGTGAAAGAGAGAAGCTGTTAGTGAGCAGAGCACTGCAGCACATTAGAGCTCAGCTACACACTGAAGGAGCTACAACAAATTAAATGTTAAATGTCAAATCAAACAAAAAGAATTAAACAAAATGGTGAAACTGAGGTTCAACAGTAGGAAGCGTATAAAAGCAAAAGCTGCTGGAGGATTGACAGATGTTAGTGGACAGATAAATACATTTTTCAAACAGTTATCAGTCACATGTTCATCTATCTGGCGCTGAAGATCAGTTTCACTTTCTAAATGAGCAACATGAGGAGAAAGGCGGCGGTGAAGCCTTTGTCCTCTCACCTTGTCGTCCTGAGCTGAGGGGTCCTTGATGATCTCCATGGGCGGAGGCAGAGGGGTGTGGGCCTCCTCGTCCTGCTCCTCCTCACCGCCACTCTGCATCCCAGAGGGTGGCTTAGACAGGAGGTTACCATCCTTACTGATGAATCTCTGTGGGACACACAGACAGAATTCAGACACCATTAGAAAGCATTAGATATCAGCCTGTCAGAGTCTTGGTTAGGCTGCAGGATAAATGATTGATGCAGGCCTTTCACCAAATGACTTTTCAGTTGATTTTACTATCGTGTCAAAATAAAACATCTGAGTTTTACATAAGTTGGTTCAAGCTCCTGTGGTCTTGATTGTTTGGTATAAGATGGTGATAAAACTCTATCTCATCTCCACGTTGCGATAAAATCAAACATGGTTTGTTATCTTTAGTTTCAAGTCATGACTTATGCAACTACTGAAGTTCAATGACGTGGAAACTCAACGACCAATAGCAGTGCTCCCTCCAACACCAAACAGGAAGCAGCAAACCAGGTCGACAGTAAACATGGAGGGACTCTGGGGAGGAGCAAGATCATGAATAAGCCTCGGTTGTCTTTTACTGTGGAAAAGGAGGAGAAACTGGTGGAGTCGTGGAGCGAAGAAAAGTCAGTGTTGAACTCTGGGTGTATCTGATCTTAATTTTTGAAACCTCTCATTCTCACAGTGTCCTCCCACTAGAAGAGCGCAGATAACCAACGGAGGCTGGTAGCAAGTTGAGCCGACAAAATCAAAAATGTTAAGTTTGTACGCAGATACAGTTTAATTAAATTCAATTTAAATAGTTTTATTAGCAAAAGCATTTCAGAAAAAAAATAAAATTAAAAATTATAATTAATTTATATTATAATAAATATTATAAATAAAAATATAAATTCTAAAATAATGAATATAGATAATAATAAATAAAATATAAATAAAATTATATAAATGAATAAATAATAAAAAAAAATTAATAAAAATAAGTATGAGTAAAAATAAAAAGTAATCACATTTTACATGTTACATGCATTCATACATTTACATATCTAATATACAGGTGACGCGTCCAGCTCTATATTGTACTGCTGCAGTCCATTTTTGATTACTATACAATATAATACATGTAGTACACTGCTTTTTTTTTTTTTTTTTACAAATTAGTACATATTAGTCGTTAGTCCCTCATATTTAATCCACATATTTAGCTGCCAAATGAGCTGTTGTCACTTCACCCAGGCGCACTGCCAGTTTCTGTTGCAGGGTTAATATCAGGAAGTTTGGTGTTTTCATGGTTATTCCTCCAAAAATGACCATCTCTGATTGAGGAGAACTTTTCACAGTGGAGAAGGAAGTGCTTTTCTGTTTCTACCTCACCTGTTGAGCAGTGACTACAAAGACGCTCCTCTCTGGGCGGCCATGTCTGTCTTTGTCTCCCTGTCGCTACAGCTAGTTTTATCTTTATGGATGATACTGATGGCGAATCGACATATGACGCCTTTTCTCTTGTGTTTCTAGAGTAATGTGTTTTTTGCGGATGTGGAAGCGTAAAATTTTCCATCAGGAGCAGGCTGGGAAATCATCTCAAAAGGAAACTAGTTGTAGTGTTGCAGATAGTGAAACTGTAAAATCCCCAGTTGCAAAATCTTATAGTGTGTGACTCAAAACTCACACTGTCTTCAGATATGAGACGGTTAAGTCTTTTGAAAGTCTTTTAATAGTGTTCTGGTGTATGGTAGGCATTAGTCGGACATAATGGCACTTTAAACAGCTGACAGGACAAACTGCTCTGCTTTTATGACTAACATGGCGGAATGAAAGGTTGAATAGTTGCTCTGTAAATGAAAAATCAAAATGTGTCGGTCGCTCTTGGAAAACTGGGAAAACACAGGATAAACAGGAAGGCAATCCCGGCACTCAAACACATGAGATAAAAATATATATTTACGAGGACGGAGGTGTTACAAAAGGCCTCTGCCTCTTTTAATGAGCCACTACAATAAAGGCTTTTTAATATTTCCTCCCTCAGTAATTTATTTTTATTTATTTATTTCATATTTTTGGGTGCCATCCCATTCTTGTTTAAAAAAAAAAAAAAAAAAATCACAGAAGATGTTCGTGAAACTTCAGATTTCCTTTAAACAATTCTGAAGTTAGTAATAGAGCATAAAGATGCTGAGTCATGCTGCCTTCTGTGTAGTTTGGTGAAGTGGTGATGAATAACAGATAAATAGCTCTTTGTGGTCCTGGTCATGTTTGATGAGGTTGTTGAAAACTTTCGGAGCTTGTGTGTAAACTTGAGCCGGCTGAGACACTCTGAGACACTGAGCTGGATTAGACTGAGTTAAATCGATACAGGCTTAAGTGACAAGACTTCACTGAATGAAACTGAAATTGCATTTTTCGTCTTTCAAATCTACTCTCCAATATTTGATTTAATTTGTTTCTAACAAGTAGGAAAAAAATGTCGCATGTCTGTCGCATGCGTCCCTCTACTTCTGTAGAAAGAAACAGTCCCTAATTCTGAGGGTTTCAGATGACAAAAAGTTTCCTGATGTTCCAGTGAAGTCGAAGAGGATGTTGAACTCAACAGTAATGTATGCTGCAGGGTTCTGATATGACGACGGAAACATGAGTAATATGAAAATTATCAGAATCAGTCAGATTCCTGAGGTTTTTTATTGTCAGTAATCGGAGAGTAATTCAGGAATTTGATCTCAAGTTTGTGTGTGTGGATGTATCAGTGTGTCAGAGTGAAAGAAAGAGGAACTTCAGGGGTTTAGTGTGTATTACGTAAATGTGGATAGTGTCAATAAATATCTCTACACCTCAATGAAACGTTCACGCAGGGCCGGCATGAGCAGATTGATTACCTTCAAACTACAGATGCATTGTAGACAGGCACCAACTATCAAGCAGGGTTCGTATTAAATATCTTTAAGCTTAATTAACAGGATTAATGTTGTTCTGATAACATATATTTGGTGTATTCACATATCTAGTCTTGCAGATGGAAAATCAGCATGTGAGGTGTTTCATATTGAATAATAATTGACCATATGGGTCTCGCTGTGCCGACAAACGTTGCTGATGTAAACAAACCTATAACAGCATTGGAAATACAGTGCCACAGATTTAGTTGTGGGAGGGTGTGAGACACTTAAAAGAATAAAAGACCTGTCTACCTATCAAAGTGCTGCAAAACAAAAAGGAGGAAAAATAAAAGTGAAAAATCAGTGATATTGAATTTAAAGAAGGCTAGCTTTTTGGGAATTTATGTTTTCCTGTCAGAGATGATCAGACAGCTTGTTGGTGGATGTTACATTTTTACGTTTCCAGTCATTCTGCTGACTCTGGGTAAGACGGCATAGTGTACAAATATCCTCCTGTAACTAAGAATAGCTTTAACTCATCTCGATAAAAGTTCAGCAAGTTGAAACACTGGAATTTTGTCCTTGAAAAGCAGACAGACGTGAAGCTATGAAACGTCAGCAGGTTTGTGAAATACCATTTATCAAAAAACCAAACCACAAAAGTTGAAATGTGCTTACCTCATCAATGATGTCATCCTGCAGGGCATGGTCGGGCTGTCCGAGGTCAATGCTCTTTCTGCTTTCCTCTCTTCCTGCTCCTGGTCCTGTCAATCAATCAGTCGATCAGTTCATTACTCAAACACTGACAGATGTACAAATATTTTTATGTTAAATTCTGGCATTGTTGGATTTGAGGATTCAGGAGGAGTTCTGTCTTACCAGTTTTCTTCTGTTTGTTGTTGGGGAGCTTCTTCACAGAGCTGCCGTGGCTGAGGCGGCGGACCGGACTGGTTAGCCACTTCCTCAGAGTGTTTCCAGAGCGTTTGGGACCAGGCGAGCTGGACTGCAGCGAGCTGAGCGATGGCTGCGGCTGAAGGTTTGCAACGGACTCTGTCTTTCCATCGGAGCCGCTAACAGGATAGTTTTCTGAAAGAAATCATTTAAAATGTTTACGGTTTGGAAAGATCCAATCAGCCTTTGGTAGCGGTTACTTAGTCTGCTTCCACAGTGTCCCAAATCAGCTGATAGGATCATTAAGTTCACACACTCCTACATCATCCGCCATTAATCAACATCACTGTAATCCATCAGGTGTTTTACCCTGTCAGTTACATCAATAAATCAGAAACGCAGAAGAGGTTGAGTGTATAAGTGTATGTGTGTGTGAAATGAGGCCTTGACAAAACAAGCTCACCCTCTGTGTGTATAATAACAGCTGGCAGTCGTATCTTCACTTCCAGCTATGTAGGTTTTTGTTTTGATCATTTTAAATATCCAGAGCAATAAAATCTTTAACTGTGAGGAGTGACAGATTCTTTAATCAAAATTACAACTAGTCAGAACTTCACTGATGATCTTGAATATAAGTTTCCACAAGTCCTTCTGCAAATTAAAATATCTGGAAGTTCCTTTAAGAATAATCAAAACCCAGCAGCAACCTCCGCGGCTAACAATGAAGCCAAAACTGCAGTTCTGCAAATGGCCACTTGAGGCTGACTCCAAAAGCAAGTCAATCCCCATAGACCTCCATGTTAAAATGCATGACAATACAGCAGAAATAAACATGTTTACAGCCTGGTACAAAAAACAGTTTCAGTCTCTGTAGCTAACTTCAACATTCTTGACAACTGTACAGAGATGAATTTTTATATAACTCACCTGTTTAAATGTTATTAAGGGTTAAAGTTGTGCATAATTAAGGACGTGGATGCTTTGAGTGACAGGTGGGTTACAACCACGGCCTAACCCCAGATTCACAGAGTATAGGCATAGCCATAGCTGTCACCATTTCAGTGTGTTTTCAGGTCATTACAGTTAACTGTAACATGTTGGTTGCTTTAAAAAATCTTGTTTAGCATTTGGTTGTACTGACCCTATAAGGAATCGGATACTATTTTTTTCCGCTAACTACATTTTGTTATAATGTTTTTAAGCCTGTTTTTGGCTAGTGAAAATTAGCATTAGTATTATCACTGTTAACCATAGACTGTTAATGCACCATGCTAACCTAGCTAGCAGCTAGTGCCAGGGTTATCTCCACCCTCACATCTAAATACAGTCACTGCTGACTTCAAATATCCAAAAAAGTCTTGTTTAGCATTTGGTTGTACTAAATGACCCTGTAAGGAGTCGAATGTTCTGTTTTTCCTCTAAGTATATTTTATTTTAATGTTTTTAAAGCCTGTTTTTAGCTAGTGAAACTAACATTAGCATTATTACAGTTAACCATAGACAGTTAATGCACCATGCAAACCAAGCTAGCAGCTAGCAACAGGGTTATTTCCACCACAACGTCCAAATATGGTCACTTTTGACTCCCTAAAAGTCTTGTTTAGCATTTGGTTGTACTAAATGACCCTCTAAAGAGTCAGATGTTAAGTCTTCCTGCAAAGTACATTTTGTTTTAATGTTTTAAGCCTGTTTCTGGCTAGTGAACATTAGCATTATTATTGTTAACCATAGGCTGTTAATGCACCTTGCTAACCAAGTTAGCAGCTAGGGTTAGGGTTATCTCTACCCTTGCATCCAAAAAGGGTTGCTCCTGACTCCACAAATCCAAGATGGCAACAATCAAAATGCCAAAGGCATTCAAAACAGGAGTCCACAAACCAATGGGTGATTTCATGGTGGCTACTTCCATTATTTTATACAGCCTATGGTCATAACTGAATTTTCAAAATCTTACATTTCCTTACAAATTAGTGGTAAAAGTAACTAATAATCAGAGATCACAGCGTTTAAACTAGCCTACATGTAAATAGAGATATCTGAAAATCATGTTTTCACTACTAGCTGTGATGTTATGTTGTTTTTTCCCCTTTTCAGGCACATGTGCGTTTGTTAATTATGTTCAGGCACCACAGAGTCATGTTTTGGTTCTTGGGAAGTGACAAAAACACAGAGATCCAGATGAGTCTTTCTATTAATAAAAAACAAAGTCTGTTTAGCAGCTGCTCTCATGTCACACACGCTTCGCCTGGCAGCGCTGTCGTTTCAGACACATGAACCCATGTTGGACATCAATTCCTTCTTTGTCTGCTTCAGTTTGTTAGCAGCTGTGTTCATCTTTAAATAGTTAAATGTAAGTAACATGAAAACACACGACTGGATAAGCAAAGGGAGAAGCATTAGATTTTGTTTTGAAGATAACCAAGAAGCAGGAAATAAAAGTTATCATGTAGATATGTTTCACTGAGGTTATATCCAGGATGTGTGAAGCAGCAGTCATGTGTCAGGAGTGTGGTGGATCAGCTGCACTCACACACAGCTGGGAGCTATGGGCTGCGGCTGATGGGGTTTGTGTGTGTGTGTGTGTGTGTGTGTGTGTGTGTCAAACAGGAAATGAAAGGTCGGCAATATCTCCCGAGGTGCTGTGCAGTACTATCTATTAGTGGTGAGCTTTTTTTTGCTCTTTTTGTTTACCTTCATTTCTCACCATATTCATGTGTTCCCTTCCTTCCTTTCCTTCCCTCCTCCTCATCTCTGACCTGTTATTTTATCTGACTGTCTCCTACTTGTGCACAAATGTCTGTTGCTGAGCTGCAGATGGCAAATACAACATGTGATATTCAGTTATTTCTGTTACAGTTTCCTCTAAGATCAACAATAAAATGACTTTCACTTCCTAAAAGTGTCGTAAGCCGGAGCAGGTCAAATGCCAGCAGTGCCACAATGTGCAGAAAGTCCAGTGTGTCGGCTGTTGGCGTCTGAATCATTTTTTATTTATCTGGACTTTATTTTATATTAACTGTACAATATTTCTCATTAATTGAATGGGAAAAAAGGTAATTTCATGTATTAAATGCTGCTTCACTTAAAAAGCATTGTCCAAAGTCAATATTCTTCCAGTACTTTTGTCTGACAGAGACCATTTCCTGAGATAACCTGACTCCACACCTCTTCCCATCATATTATGCAGGTTATTCAGTCCATGTTAGTGGTATCTGTTGTTTTAGTTATCTGACTGTGTCAGCAGTGTTGCAGAGATAAAACCCTCTGTTAAGAAAACAACAGCCAAGGTCACCCAGAGCTACTGAAGGTGCCTCTGTTTCTCTTTCGCTCTCATGAGACAAACTCATGATAAACACACACAAATACGACACTGCAGAGAGTGAGTGGAGAGGGACAAAGCACTACTGAAGATATCTACAAAGCTTGAGTGAAATCAATTGACTTCAGCGGTGGAAGACCGTTCAGACCATGTGATCTACCCGCAGTGCAAGAGAACAACTGTAATGTACTGTGTGTTTCAGCTTAAAATACCCAGTGTTTGTGGCACAATTTCAGGCAGGAAACACAGCAATGTCTCGGTAAAGAAACACTGCTTTTTGTGGCACTGGCCCTGCAGGTGGCTTAAAATGCAGCTATGACTCGCTAATAAACAACTGCCATCCACCATCCTCTCCACCTCCCGATGACAAAGTCAGTTCATATTCTATGTTACTTTAGAAATGTTGATATGATACAAATGAAATGTACAAATGTAACATATCCTCCTGAGACCCAAACTTTTGTTTGGTTCACATTTTTAAATTCTCCTACCTATCTGGAATCAGATCCTGTCCTGATAAGTATAAAAAAAAAAAAAACACTTCCCTTTATCCTCATACGTGACGATAATTAAGTCTCAGTGTCCTTCAACAAGCTGATGATAAATTCCTTATGTCTTCAAACATGTACTTTCTAATTAACAGCGTCTTTGCTGTTGCTAAAATTGGTTAAATCTGCCGTCATATCAAACTACAAACGTTATTAATCAGAAATGAACAAGTTTAAACCATAAATGTGATCAAGTTTTGGACCTTGTCCATGTTTGTATCGGGGTCGGCTGCAGACTGACTTGGCAGAGATGGCTGCCATCTTGTTTTTACATGGATTGGTGCCATTAGATGGCACAAAAAAGTGTCCAAGAAAGAGGACAACAGGTCTACGTTAAGCAGAATGAAGTAAAAAGTCAAGTAAACCAAAAATGTAATGTTCTCGTATGAGGACACAGGGTCTGAGGAGGATATCCGTGGTTTGCAGAAACATACAATGCCAACATTTCTTTGTTGGTCTTTCATTTGTAATTGACTGCAACTAATTCCTTTGTTCTTGTAAGGTCACTTCAACTTAAACTCACTTTCATCCTACGAGTTCAACAATACAGAGTTGCTAACCTGCCCCACAGGCAAACAAGGACTGGCCAAAACTATATTTATTTTTGAATACTGTGTATATTCATAGCAACTGATACACAAGGTGACACTGATTGTTTTGTTCAAGTGGAGAAATAACTGGGCGCTTAGCTGGAAACAAATACAGGGTGGTGTTGTTTACTTGTTCCTGACATCACTATTATCCAACAAAAACGCACTGGTGAAAGAAAAGCGAAAAACATGTTCTCGTTTCTAATGAAAAAGTTACCTCATCTGCAAAGTGGTCACTGTAACTTCAAGAGCATTCTGACAAACACGTGTGAAAACATGAGTTGTTGCAGTCAGTCACACAACCTGCTTTCAATTATCTGAAAAAGTGTTAAAGAAACTAAACAACCAGTGAGTTATACGATGAGTCTTCACAGAACTTATCTGGAAAATACTGCGAAGACTACAGGGCATATGGCCGCAGCATTGAGCAAGACACACACTGTCCAGACATCAGGTAAAGGGTAGGTTTGTACCGAAGGTCGCTCATTTACTTCACACAGGATTTGGATTAGACATTAATCCAGACACAGAAACTGCAAGCATCCTGTCCCCCATCAGGATCTCTACTGATTCACAACCTCATGACTGCTTTCTCCCTCTCACACTCTCTCCCCCTGTCGTCACTCTGGCCCAGTGCTTCAGTGGTTACTCCCTGAAGTGTTATTGAGCAAATCCAGTCATTTGTCCTCAAGTGAGGGAATACGCAAGTCCTTTACGTCATGTCATGGGTCACCTGGTCACCTGCGAGTGTGCTTTCAGCTGAGCCCGTGTCAGTCATTGAGCGGCCTTGACAGCTCGCTGACGACAGAAACTCATTACGGGCTTGAGTGCACACACTTAAACACACAGCTGAGAGATAAGACATCACTGTTTTAACATCTCCTCCCTCAGAGAAAAAAGACACTGCAGGACCAGTGTGCTGCCGGCAGCTGCTGGGAGCTGACCAGTCACCACTAAAACCAGGAACAGCTCTTAAAGGACCATCACATTCAATGAGCTAGAAACGTGACAAAAATACTCTAAACAAAAGGTCAGTTTCTGAAGCTTTCAACTACATCTTGCAGTCTTCCTCAACAGATGGGCGGCTCAGTGGTTGCTGTGATGGTTCAGTTGGTTTTACAGCTAAGCAATGTAAAATAATTTTTATTGTTCTTTGTTATTATCATCATTGTTTTTCATTATGGGAATCAAAGGATTGGAATTAACAACCAGTTCTAGTTGAGAACAGTTTCCAAATTGTTCGATCCACTGGAATCATATGCGTCCAAGCTTTTCAATTCCTTTTTTAGTACAGTGGTACATTGCAAAACAAAAACAAAAAGACTAAGACTAAGAAAATGGTCAAACATTGGAGCTTTTGCACACCTGAGTTACATGCATGCCTTCTTCCTACTCTGTTTAAGTACCGTGTTCAGACTCATACCCCTTTTCAACAAACATGGGCTGGCTTGGTTTGGCTTAAGCTGTCATCTCGGCACTTCAACAGGGCTACCCTCTTGAAGGTGTGTCTTACACTGATGACGGCTCGTCTTGAGTGATGACATTTAAAAGCAGTGGGCTATTTTTGCAGCATGTTTTTCCATCACACAGCAGGGCAGGTAAAAGAGGTTTACCTGTTGGAGGTGAGCTGTTTGCAGAGGTGCAGTAAGAGCCTGTTGTCTGCAGCTGCATCTCACTGTGGCTGTTTCTACTTCCACTTTCCTCCCTGCCGTATTATTACACTTGTCTTAATTGAGGAAAACCCAGTAACATATTTTAATTCCAATAGAGTCTTAAAAATAAAAGTCCCTCCTTATTTTGTTATGTAAAAACTTTCATTGTGAAGCAGCAAAATAAGGAAATGTTAAGTTTTGGAGCAGCAACTTCACACAACTTCTAATACGGCTGATAGTGAACATGAACTGCAAAATAAAGCAGATATCTAAAGTAAAAACAGGACGCAGAGAAACTAAACTCCTGTTAGAAGCTACAGATGTGCTGAGAGCTCAACACAAAGACTTTTAAAAACGCCTTTCTCTCTGGTCTGCTGCAGACAGAGGTGAGGAGAGCCTCGCAACATACACAGCTTGTTTGAGGGGGGAGAAGCAGGGTTGTCGGGGTTGGCTGCGGTGGCAAAACGTCCCCGCTAAATGCTAGAGGGCAGGCAGCCCGGCTTTTGGACCTACTCTGAAGGAGGTCCATCTCTGGCACGGCTCAGCATGGCATAGTGTGTCTTAACTGGTAATGGGAACACAAATCGGAATGGCATGGCTTTACTTGGCACGGCTAAAAGCGACAGTGGAAAAGGCTCATCAGAGATAACTGAATGGTTGTGTTGACACTGACAATGTGTAGCAAATTGCTCAGAAATCACTAAGGGTAAAGAATCAGACAGATAAGCAGAATCAATAATGGGATTGGTATGTATAAAATCTTATCAGTACCCATCCCTGATCTTATCTGGTTTTGTAAAGTGACCTTGGGTGAGTTGAAAGGTCTTTATAAATAAAATGCATTATTATTATCATGTGATTTATTTGAAATTCTTCTATAGTCATCACTTGTCATCAAGCAAACTAGACGATCAGTTGCACCTTTATCTACAGAGAGCACATTCCACAGTTCAGGACAAAAAGGAAAGCGCCGGTAAGGAGGGAATGTTTTTACAGTAGTGGAACAAAGGTGACAAAAATTCAGACATGTCAGTCTCAGTGACAGGAAGCCTTAAGGCGTTGTGAATTCCATGTCACTTACAGTGTCGCTCTACACGATACAGCAGTCTATCATTGTTGATCCGGATTCCAGGTCTGTATTTCCTTATCTGTCTGAAACTGGTAGCTGCACTCCTACATCAACTGACACTTTCAATGCTACACACAACACTTTCTACCACACAGTCCTCCACAGAAAAGGCTGTTTTATAGGCAGTAAAATGTTTATTTTAGAAACAGAAATCAAATTTGTCAGTGGCCATAATCAACTGAAGAAGCGCAGTGTTCGCACTGTAGTGGGTTAACACTGAATAGTACTATGTGTGCTGAAGAGTACAGCAGTATCAGAGCCAAAGTCAGGTGAGACCAAACAGGGAAGCTTTTGTTCAGCAGCTGACAGAAAGACAGACTGTCTACTGTTAAAATCCCCATCACTCACTATCTTTAATCACACACTCGCACACAAACAGACACACACACACACACACACACACACACACACACAGAGATGTGACGTCCAGCAGTCTGGTAGATACTAAACCAGCGGTCTGAATACAACACAACAGAGTTTTGTCTTGCTCTGTCTCTCACGCACACACACTCGGCTTCATTCTGTAATTACACTACACACACATTTTGTCTATGAATGGCTCTTTTTACAAGAGAGTATTGAAACTCAGACACACTCAGCTCAACACACACACACACAAGGTTCCAGGTACATTACCAAAATAGTCCTGGTAGTTACCACTAACTATCTCTGTTAACCTCTTAATCTTATTAGATAACACAGATGTTGACAAAGTTTTCCCTGGGGACATAATTTACAGTTTAAAAAAGGTAATAAATCGCAATATATTGCAAAATATTTTATTGTGATACTCAGCATATCGCAACATATTTAAAATTGCAATAATATTGTATCGTGACTTAAGTATTGTGATAATATTGTATTGTGGATCCTCTGGTGATCCACCCCTGCATTAAACCATTTATTTTTTCATTAAACCACAGACACATTACATTTATACATTATTATGAAGCAGATACATTGAAACTTTACATTTCTACAACATTGTGGTGAACGTGTGGTTAGATTTAAGCACAAAAAATGCTTGGTTACGGTTTGGAAAAGATTGTGCTTTGGTTTAAAATGCCTCCTTTTGATTGCCCAATAGCGGCTGGAAACACAGTGATGTCGAGATAAAAAACGACTGCTTTTTGTGGCACTATCTCAGCAGGAAATGCAGCCATGTCTGTCAAAAACAGCCACTTATCAAAACACTATCTGGACAGGAAATGCAGCAATGTCTTGGTAAAAGATAACCAGTTTTTGTGGCACTATCCCAGCTGAAAACACAGCGACAGGAGTAAAAGCTGCTGGAAACGAAATGATGTCTCAATAAAAACAATTGCTTTTTATGGCACTATCCCAGCAAGAAATGCAGCCATAGCTTTGTAAAAAAACAACCGCATTTTGTGGGACTATCCCGGCTGGAAACACAACACAGGTCGCTAAGAAACGCTCGCCTTTGGTGGTTCAAAAGCTGCTGGAAACACAGTGATGTCTCGATTAAAAACAACCACGACTGTCCGTGCTGTGTAACCTTGAGTCATGCTACGGTGCCGGTCAACTGAGCAAAACCACTCAAAAATTCAGCCTGCTTTAGTGCATTGATTGTTTGACTGTATGTACAGTAAATGGGGTTGCCTGAACTGAGAGAAGAATCATGGGAGTTCTCTTCACAGAGTCAGTTTTATAACAGAAGAAGACCTCTTACATTATAGATTAAAATCTGCACCAACTTCCTACCACCAAAGTCCAGAGTCTTCTTTTAGTTTCCCCTAACATTCAGACAGAGATATCATTTAAGGTTCTGTGGGGACAGCAATGTCTTGGTAATAAACAGCCGCTTTTTGTGGTACTATCCTGGCTGGAAACACAGTGACAGGTCACCAAGAAACACTCACCTTTGGCAATTAAAAAGCTGCTGGAAACGCAGTGATGTCTTGATTAAAATAATTATTTTTTGTGTGCACTATCCCAGCAGGAAACACAGCCAACAGGTCACTAAGAAACACCCACCTTTGGTGATTAAAAGCTGCTGGAAACACAGCGATGTCTCGATAAAAACAACCACTTTTCTGACTATCATGACAAGAAATGGAGCAATGTCTTGGTTAAAAACAACCGTTCGTGGCACTATCCCAGCAGGAAACACAACACAGGTTGCTAAGAACACCCATCTTTGGTGATTAAAAAGCTGCTGGAAAAACACAGTGATGACTCCTTAAAAAAACAAAACTCTGAAATGATGTGTATGAAATGTACCAACGTAACTTATCCATGGTTTGCAGGAACCTACAGTGCCAACATTTTCTATTAGAACTGAGCTAAACATGAACAAAAGCATTACAAAGATGCTGCAGGAAGACGAAGAATTATAAAAAGTAGCACAGTATGTAATAACAGTGTGTTAGAGGTATTAACACTGTAGCTGTCTTTCCTTGTGCCCGCCTGCTCCCCTCCCATCTTGCTTTTTTGTCAATGACAGGAAGTGACAGTAATCTGGGAGGATGACATTCCTCTCATACCTCTCTCTGTCTCACTCTCATACCTTACATATTTAACAAGACACACAACCACAGTAACTACACAAAAGAAATTACTGACTATTATAAGGGCACCGCACTAATGACAGGACGGTACATGTTGATCCACTGCAACAATATGTAAAANGTTTAATTGAAAAACAAAAAATTTAATCTTTATGACACTTAAATACAATTTGCATAATAATTTGGAACGTGGTGTATTATAAGGGCACCGCACTAATGACAGGACGGTACATGTTGAT
Organism: Epinephelus moara; assembly: GCF_006386435.1. NCBI lineage: Eukaryota > Metazoa > Chordata > Actinopteri > Perciformes > Serranidae > Epinephelus > Epinephelus moara. The sequence continues at coordinate 9,605,144 of NC_065512.1, read as the reverse complement.
CCACTGCAACAATATGTAAAACGTACGTCTATGTGAGGCTTGAAATCATATGTAGCAGAAGATTGAAACCACCGAGAACTGTTCAATGTAAATAAACTTTCTAAGCACTGAATATCAATAACTTCACTTATTTCATTACTTATTTTGTTCTCCTTCTAATCACAGTCCGGTCCTACGTTACTGCAGATGCCTTAACGCGACATAATCGAGACACAAACAGAAAGGTTATTCAGACTTCAGATGAAAATGTTTGCAGTGTGGCTACAAACATCTGATTACATGCAGGGATGCACACACACACAGTCCCTATGGTCTCAGATCAAAGGAAGCTATAGAGATAAAAAGGAGCTTTAATCGAGCCTTCAAAGCAGCAGCATTGCGAGACTATACAATAACACCAGGAGGTTACAGAGAGGGCTTCTTACATAGTAGCAAAACACACATATGTATTTATAGGGACTCGTTTCATCTCTGACTTGAGGAAACTTCGTGTTTGTCCCTACAATCGAAACAATAGTAGAGGTGCAATTACTAGCAGTGGAGGGTACACCTTTAACTCATCTCTCGCATGGCTAGATCTATCTCATGCTGTGCCAGTGCTGGAGAAATGTCTGGCTGAAACTATCATAATTCTGCGCTGAGGGAATTGTATTTATTTGACTCAATCACAGTTGCTTTGGGCAGCAATAAGCTTGGGATATAGCATCAGTACCTTTGCAATAGTGTCCATAGTGTTTTGGTGGAGACGTGAGCCCTAGTATTAAAATGGCTAAATGGCTGCAAAATAAAATGCCATATGAAACTTCAAAAGACATTTTGGCATGTAGATTGCAAGCTCTGAAGTTCTTGTTTCATGCACAGCGCTAAAATTAAGTATGGAGATGGGTCTGGCTATAAGAGACTAAAAGATGCATCTAAGATAGGCAGCCAATGACAGGGCTATACCCACAATCTACATCCTGTGAGCCAAACCATTTCCTAAAATGCATAAGAGCATATACAGAATGATTTCCAGTCCTCTCAGTCAGAATACAGGCAAGTAGCTATATTTTGACACTCTGATAGTCATACCCTATAAAAATCAATCCTTGGTGAGTGCTGGTGGCCGTCTCACATCAGATGCAGATTATTTAGATGATGATAGAGCTTGTCATGCAATGATTATCTTAACGCTGTGCACTCAAGTGGCTGAAGGAAGTTGGAATGTACTTGATGTTGTCACCAGGTATCACGACTGAACCAATGATGCCTGTATCCTCAGGTGACTAGGCTGTGTCTGTTCCTGCAGGCTGTCTGTGGCTCCTCACCAAAGCATCCACACAGTTCAATAATACCAATACAAGTATTGGAAATACGTCCGATACTGCTGAAAATGCTGGATCGAGAATTGGCGAGTATGCAAGTCTATCCGATCCGATACCACGTAATTAACTAATAAACTTAAACAAGGCTGGCGAAGTCAAAAACATTATCAAAGTACTTTATTTACCATGAAGACAAAGAAGCAGAAGCCCTGCTGGGTCTTAGTAGTAGTCACATACAGGTGCTTTTGCTTTCTGCGTTTATTCCATATTGTGAAGGGCTCATTGCATGAGTAAAGTATACTCAGTCAAAAAATTAACAATGCATTACTTGCCGATATCATTGTGCATCCCTGGTCATTTTAAACAAACTTAACTGAATTTACAGAACTGCATCATGATATATACCATTACTGTGATATAAAATTACATGTATGTGAAGATTTTGGCCATAACACCCACCCTGAAGGCTAGAAAAACAATCCTCAACAATCCCTAATACTCTTGGAAACTGTAACTGAGAGATATTACCACAAATAAAAACATTTTATAAATGCGGAAATTAAGACTAAGTAACTAAGAAGAGGTAGAAAAGCTGCTAACCTTACTTCCACATCACACACACTCACACAAACAAAATGGTCAGATTTAAAAATGTATTTACAGGAAATTAAAACTCAAATTAAGTCTCGTTGTCGGGACAGTTAAACAGTCGTCTTACTCCACTGCTGCTACAAATGCTGCCAAATGTGTTAGAGCATTTGTTCTAATTTAAATCTGAGCAGCAGGTCAGATGAGTCTGAACACAATGAATCAAAGCTGATGAAGCAGTGGAGAAAAGACTAATGCCATCTCTGTCCATTATCTCTGCTGGTGTGTGTTTGTGTGTGCGTGCATGTGCGCGCCCCAGGGTCAGAGTAGTTTCCTGCCCATCTTCAGGTTTAATGGGTAATGGACAGGACGTAGGATCATTTTACACGCCAGTTAGTCACTCCGCCACTGTCTGAGAGCGTGAGGAAGTGCCTCTGTGTGTGTGTTTGTTTCAGCGTGTGTGTGTGTGTGGAAAAATATGCAATAAAACATGCAATATCAACAACAACAGACTTCCCTCCTCTCCTCAGGCCTAAGTCATGATCAAAAATATAGTTTGATATTTTGCGTACAGTTCATAGATGCATGCTGCCACAGAATCCAGGCCAACCAGCTGAGCTTTATGCTAAAACAATGATGTGACATTTATAGAAAGTATTTTACACACTTGCAAAAAAGGCTTGGCTATGGAAGGAATCATCTGGCATGCTGAGAATATAGAGCTGGAATCAGGAGCACATTCACCTCTGACACACAGAGATGAGGCTGTTGCTTATGCAGTTTGAGGATAATATAAATGTGACCTCGTTGACCTGTGTGTGTGACCCAAGCAATGAAAGCCTAGCATGTCATTTCAATGTGTCCTCACTTTCGATTTCGAGCTAACTAGATCACCTTGGCTCCAGTTTGGTTTCACTGAAATTAGTGTAACCAGTTTAACTACATGCCACTCTGTAGGTGAGCGTGAAGCTCAGAGGCTCTGGAGCCAAAGTCCACAGTCTGTCCACACACAGAGTGGAGTTAACCTTTAGCTAACTGTAGCTGCATGCTACCCTGCAAACACATACATACACACCTTGCATGTGCTCTTAAAGGTACCACGCATGGAGAACAATAGCTTTCAGCCTCAAGGTGATTTTTAGCTCATGATGGAAACAGAATACCACGACTGTCCGTGCTGTGTAACCTGGAGTCATGCAGCTAGAGTGCCGGTCAACTGAGCAAAACCACTCAAAAATTCAGCCTGCTTTAGTGCATTGATTGTTTGACTGTATGTACAGTAAATGGGATTGAACTGAGAGGAGCGTCAGGGGAGTTCTCTTCACAGAGCTGAACTGTCAGTTTTATAACAGAAGATCTCTTATATTATAGATTAAGATCTGCACCAACTTCCTACCACCCAAGTCTAGAGTCTTCTTTTAGTTTCCCGTAACATTCAGACAGAGATATCATTTAAGGTTCTGTGAGGACATAAACGACATGACGCTCCATGAGCGCTGGGCATTAAAATCCCATGCACACTAAGTAACAGCTCCCACTCCTCCTCCATGATTGAGACGTAGATGGCTGCTGGGGCCAAAGGATGAGGCTGTAAAGTCTGTGAGAGCATACACTGGATTGTATGAGCGTTGCTAGCAGTGATAAGAGCCATATTACTTGTCCCAGAAATGTCCATGTTATTTATAGAAGTGATTTCAGCCTCCAGCAGGTCAGGTATGTACCATTTTCTAAAAACAAGTACGCACACAAGTCCTTTACTTATTGGCTGTGTGTTGGTGCCTTTTAAAACAGTCCAGTCGACAGAAGAAAATGTTGGTATAGTACATTTCTGCAAGCCACAGATATGTTACATTTGAACGTTACTTAGGTCATAGTCATGTGCTTCTAGTGGCTATTTAGTCATCAAATGTGGCTGTTTTGTGGTGACCTGTCGCAATGTTTCCATCAAGGATAACGCCATGTAAAGTGGTTGTTTTTACCAAGTGGGTATAGTGGGTTTAAAACCAAAACTTGATCTTTTCCGAACCATAACCAAGTGTTTTTGTGCCGAAATGTAACGACACGTTAGCCACAGAGTTGTTGAAACGTTAAGAAAAGTTTCAGCATATCTGCTACATAACATACCTGCAAAGAAACGTAGCTTTAAGGTATTCACAACATAAAAACGTACAAATGTAACCTATCTGTGGTTTTCAGAAATGTACAATTTCACTAATTCTAGTGACTGGGTTGCTTATTGAATGCATATATTGAATTGTATTAGCATTGCTAGCATTGATAATAGCCATGTTACTTGTGCCAGAAATACCCATCTTATTTACTGAACAGATTTCAGCCTCCAGCATATAATGATTTTCATGTTGAGTCAGGGATGTATCATTTTCTACAAACGCACACAAGTCCTTTACTGATTGACTGTTTGTTTGTCAGTGCCTTTTAAAACAGTCCAGTCGACAGACGAAAATGTTGTATGTTTGATCCGTCGCTGTGTTTCCATCAAAGATAGAACCATGTGAAGCGGTTGTTTTTACCAAGACATCACTGCATTTCAAGCAGGGATGATGCCAACAAAAGTGGGTATTTCAAACCAAAACATCATCTTTTCCTAACCGTAACCAAGTGTTTTACACATTAACCACAGCATTGTTGAAAAGTTACGTTTCAGCATATTTGCTAGGGCACTTACATCCTCTAACGTAAGCAACCAAATAAGTTGTTTTGAAATGACCCAAATGACAGTTAGCAAAAACGAATCACATGAATGTTTTGTGATCGGGCTTCGGTGTTGAAGTCTGATTCTTTCCAATATCACATAAACTGTATTGCCTAACTAGAGAGAAAAGTCATTCACCCGCGTCCAAGAGGCTGATCAACAGTAAAGCTTAACAAACAACCAAATGCTTCTTTTGTCTTTCCTGGAGAGAAAACTCTTCCTGAAAAGAGCCAGTTACTTATTTGCCTTAAAGTACCACTGACCTCTCCACCAAACAAACAAACCACACACCTGTATTCAAAAGCACCTTACAGTCCCCGTCTAAAAAGACCTAAGGAAAGTTTCTGCATTACTAGATTGAACAAAGGCAAAGAGTTTACTGGTATCCATAGCAATAAACATATATTAATACAGATCCATGTCTGACCTGTAACAACTCTGTTTCTCTGGCTGAAAGACTGTCATTGATAGCGAGGTATTTCCCCACTTTTACAGTTCAGTAGTCATCAGATGTACGTCTGTAACCTGGAGACAAACAGGTTCAGACAGGGCCAACAGCTCTGAATCAAACAGTAGAAACCACAGTGGCTCTCAGTCTACAGGGACACGCAATGATTCAGAAATTCAAAAAATGATTACTATGATGAATCCAGTGCAGTCAGTGTAAATCTTTTAATGCTGGCCAAAATCTCTGTCATAACCTGCTACACACCCAAACACAAACACACACACACCCTGTGCAGCAGCTGGCTGAATGGCAGGAAAAGTGATTGCACAATCCAACATCTGATTCTCGAGATACAAAGACAGAAACTGTCCTCTTCTCTGTGTCTCTATCGATCTGTCTATCTCTGTCTGTCTGTGTGACACACAACTTCCTGTTTCAAAATTCATTTTCAATTCAAATTAGTTTCCATTAGCCATAACAAAGGATATAAAAAGATAATTCCAAAGAACAGGAATTTCTCTCCGTCTGTTACTTGGGTTTTTCGGTCCCGGCTTCATTCAGTCATTGTCACACACACACACACACACACACACACACACACACACACACACACACACACACACACACCCCTCTCACAGCTGAGTTGTGTGGAGAATGCTGGTAGCCAGAAACCTGTTCTCTGCTTCATTCTTCAGCAGCACACACGTACACAATACAAACTTCCTAACTTGTAAAGCATGCAACACACACACACACACACACACACACACACACACACACACACACACAAAGACTACATACACAGACAACCACACATACTGCTGTCACACTGAGTGCCACACACAGACACACACACTTAAGACACTCCTGTCCATGTGTCTCTACGTCTCGTCCCACCTGTGCCGTTGTAGCAGCAGCAGCAGCAGCGGACGAGGATCCATCCACAGCAACGCCGGGCTCGCTTCATCCTCCCTCACACACACATCCTACACTCACACACACCTCACTCAGACACACATACACTTCTCACTGGCGGTCCGACTCAACCACTGACCGGCCGACCAACTTGTTAACCCGACTGACTGACTAGGAGAGTGTGTGTACACCACGAGATTCAAGTCTAAACTGCTGACATTCAACACAGAGAGACAGAGAGGGAGAGCAAATGAGGTAGGAGGAGGAGGAGATGGAGGAGGAGCCTACACACACACACACACACACACACACACACACACACACACACACACACTCGTCTCTCTTTCTCAGACACAGTTGTAGAGTTTCTCTCCCTCCCGTACACACTTCAGTTGTCTGGAACAGAAGTCATTGTTAATTATTGTGGAGAGCAGAGACTCAGGTTCCAACGCTGTGTGTGGTTTTGTGTGTGCGTTAGGAAGAAAAGTGACCATGAAGGAATGTGTGTCTTAAGCCTCTTTCACAAATCGACTTTGTGACACTACCAGCTTCATTTATGAACTAATGGCTTTTTGGCATTTGGCAACGTATAAAATCTGTATACTTGACATGTACAGTAAATGTGCCGCAAGAATTATTGAACTAACAGCAGATACACAGTGGATATCCTCCTGAGACCTGAACTTTTGTTTGGTATCCATTTTCAATTTCTCCAAGCTATTTGGGATCAGTAGGACCTGATGAGTATAAAAAACTAAACAAGTCCCAATGTCCTCAAACGAGACGATAATAAAGTCCCAATGTCCTCAAACGAGACGATAATAAAGTCCCAATGTTCTCAAACGAGACGATAATAAAGTCCCAATGTCCTCAAACGAGACAACAATAAAGTCCCAATGTCCTCAAACGAGACGATAATAAAGTCCCAATGTCCTCAAACGAGACAACAATAAATTCCCAATGTCCCCAAATGAGATGATAATAAAGTCCCAATGTCCTCAAAAGAGACTACGACCCAATGTCCCCATACAAGATGATAATAAAGTCCCAATGTCCCCAAACAAGATGATAATAAAGCCCCAATGTCCCCAAACAAGACAACAATAAAGTCCCAATGTCCCCAAACAAGACAACAATAAAGTCCCAATGTCTTTAAAAGAGACTACATCCCAATGTCCCCAAACAAGATGATAATAAAGCCCTGATGTCCTCAAATAAGACGATAATAAAGTCCCAATGTCCTCAAAAGAGACTACATCCCAATGTCCCCATACGAGATGATAATAAAGCCCCAATGTCCCCAAACAAGATGATAATAAAGTCCCAATGTCCCCAAACAAGACGATAATAAAGTCCCAATGTCCTCAAAAGAGACTACATCCCAATGTCCCCATACAAGATGATAATAAAGTCCCAATGTCCTCAAAAGAGACTACATCCCAATGTCCCCATACGAGATGATAATAAAGTCCCAATGTCCCCAAACAAGATGATAATAAAGTCCCAATGTCCTCAAGAGATTACGTCCCAATGTCCCCAAACAAGATGATAATAAAGTCCCAATGTCCCCAAACAAGATGATAATAAAGTCCCAATGTCCTCAAAAGAGATTACGTCCAAATGTCCCCAAACAAGATGATAATAAAGTCCCAATGTCTTTAAAAGAGACTACGTCCCAATGTCCCCAAACGAGATGACAATAAAGTCCTAATGTCCCCAAACAAGATTATAATAAAGCCCAAATGTCCCCAAACGAGACGACAATAAAGTCCCATTGTCTTTAAGAGAGACTACATCCCAGTGTCCCCAAACAAGATGATAATAAAGTCCCAATGTCCTCAAAAGAGACTACGTCCCAATGTCCCAAACGAGACAACAATAAAGTCCCAATGTCTTTAAAAGAGACTACATCCCAATGTCCTCAAATGAGACGATAATATAGTCCCAATGTCCTCAAAAGAGACTACGTCCCAATGTCCCCAAACGAGACGACAATAAAGTCCCAATGTCTTTAAAAGAGACTACATCCCAATGTCCTCAAATGAGACGATAATAAAGTCCCAATGTCCTCAAACGAGACAATAAAGTCCCAATGTCCTCAAACGAGACAAAGTCCAAGTGTCCTCAAAGAAACAATATTAAAGTCCTAATATCCAATATCCCAATGTCCTCAAACAAGATGAAAATTACGTGCCAATGTCCTCAAATAAGATGACAATTATGACCCAATGTCCTCAAACAAATCTACGTCCCAATGTCCTCAAACCAGACAATAATAAAGTCCCAATTCCCATCCTCCTCTGGTCTCAACTGGTTAGCTAGTCCCCACCGTCCTGCACTGGTAACGCTGTCTCAACCCATGGTAGCATTTTCGTGGAAACTTGGTAGCTACCCTCTGGTTTCCCCCCAGGTCACCCCTGTGAGAAAGCAGCTTCATTTTGAGCCGCAAAACCTCTTTAGCATTAGTAAGTGAGCTGTGCCTGAAACTCTTGTAGCTACATGTTTAGACCCAATCTCCTTTATTATTTAAGTTCAATCCAGTTACTATCCCCAGTGATGGAAATCCCAGTCAGTAGAATAACCAAATAAGGGTGGAAAACAAAGGCAGTGTGTCCTGTGTAGATGGTAGTTGCTAGGCTCTGAGGAAAACAGAAATACCATTTGGAAACAGGTGTGGGTGGGTGGGAGAGTTGAAAAGTCACCTGTTGTCACTTTAACAATGACTACTTGAATGTGAAAGGGGTTGCTCTTCATAACAAACCCAAAGATTATTATCATCGGACTCTGCAGAATTTATACTGACTGTTGTGTCTCTCTCTCGCTACTTGCTGAAGACAGTAGAGATTTTAGCAGCTAGAGAACCAAATATTTCTTAAGAAGTTGGTGGAGACCAAAACAGAGCCAAAAGAGCGTGAACACTAGAATTAGATTGTCTACCTCCGGATTTACCCTGCTGACCTGGAGGTCAAACTGCCGAGCTTCTAGTCCCGAGCTTAATTCTTAAACCTCTAAGCCACCACTCCATGAATTAATATGTAACCACCATGAGTGTATTCAACACTTGCTTCTAACTAGTCTAACAAACCCAGATCCCCCAATACATTCTCAAATCAATATCATGAGTTATTATAAAGAATCCCCACAGCTTCCGAGCTTTGCTGTAAATGACCAGACATTTGGCGGTTTGTAAAGCTTTTCACTGGAATCACACTGTGCTGCTGTTGGCAGGAAACACTTACAGTGATGGTCTGATGATTCCTTTTCTGTCCTTTAAGAGTTTTGTTATTACTCTTCTGCTGTGCACCATAAGGGGAAAAAAATAAAGACAACACATTCTTGTAAACAGACCAACATTAGATGAATCTCCTCATCAACATGGCTCACTACGATGTTGTTCTTTATTAAGGTTTATAATTTACTTTGTGCATTTGAGGTGATAAACATTAAACATCTCTCTCTGTATTTAACCCTGTGGTGCTGTGCCCTTTACGTTATAGTCACAGCATTATGATGATCACTGCAGCAGCAGGTGAGACAACACACATACACCTAGCCTAGATAAAGTGCTTCCAGCAGCTCTGTTTCCCTGCAGTGTCCCATTTTATACATTGTAACTCAGCTGATGCTTTACAGCAAGAAATTCAGGAAATAATACTGCAGCTATGATTACACACTATTACAGCAGTTAGTAACAACTTTAGTCGTCCACAGTGCCAGCTAATGACTCTTAGGGTCTTTTTATAACAAAAGGACAAACTTGTTTAATGTAAAAGAGAAGCAAGAAGGCACGATGTATGCCAGTATAACTCTTGATCGCAGATATCAACTATTGTGATAACAATCATGGAAGTCCTGATTGAAGACTGAAGGGTAATCAACACTAACTATAGTTGTAGCTGCACAGTAGCTTAGTAAAATGGATACTGACCGATGACCTGTTAGTTATACTGTACATGACGCAGGGAAAGAAAAAGGAAACCAGAGGGGTATGGGTTCACAGGTTGGTGATTCAATGTGTTGCTAAGTATTTCAGGACACTAGTTGCTGCGATTTTCCAGAATATACAGATGCAACTGCTCCAGTACACTGACTGATGATAGCAGACACTGATGGGCGATGTGCACAAGCCCACAGCTTTTATTGCACTATGGCAAAGACACACAGTGTGAGCACGGATCTGAAGCCTACAAGGGTCGCTACCTTTGCTGGGGGCGGGGGGTTGCATTACAAAGTAGAAGAAGAAGAAGAAGACAAGGAAGACAGAGAAGATGATAAAGAGGAAGAGGAAGAAGATGAGGAAGACTGAGGATATGATAAAGATTAAGAAGAAGGAGACGACAACGAAGACAACGAAGAAGACAACGAAGAAGGCGAAGAAGAAGACGTAGAAGAAGAGGACGAACAAGATGAAGATGAAGACGACAAAGACGACGAAGGAGAAGAAGAAGAGGAAAAAGATGACAAAGAAGACAAGGAAGACAAAGAAGACGAAGATGATAAACAGGAAGAAGAAGAAGATGAGGAAGATTAAGGGGAAGACGAAGAAGGAGAAGACGACGAAGAAGATGAATAAGACGAAGAAGAGGATGAAGAAGATGAAGACAACAAAGAAGAAGAAGAAAAAGGTGACAGGAGAAGATGAAGACAAAGAAGATGAAGAAGAGGATGAAGAAGATGAAGACGACGAAGAAGAAGACGAACAAGGAGACAAAGAAAAAGATGACAAAGAAGTAGAAGAAGAAGATGAAGACAAGGAAGACGAAGAAGAAGACAAAGAAAAAGACGAAGAAAAAGATGACAAAGTTGAAGATGACGAAGGAGAAGATGAAGACAACGAGGACAAAGAAGAAGAAGATGTAGAAGATGAAGACGAAGAAGACAAAGAAGAAGTTTCCAGAATTTCCAGAATTAAGATAATACATGCAGGTTTGAAGTTTTACTGGGCTGTCAGTGTTTGTGTTATCCATCAAAACGCTCTGATATCATTTGCCACAGTCCTTGTTATTATGGTTGTGGTGTGGACTCTGCCATCCACTTGAGATAGCATGATTTTCAAACACCATAATTATAGCTCAGTCAGGAACACTTTAGTCAAAGAAAACTTTATTTGCATTTGCAGTATTATATTTGGCAGCATGGCTCTGTTCTGGGGCCTCTCTACCTTTCCTTGGGCCTACATGGAAAGCCTCTTCCATACGCTTACCAGATATAATCTTAGATCTTGGACATCATAATATCCTCCTGATGAAAGTCTAGTACCGAAATATTGCAATAAATTTCTTGAGCATTTAGCCAGTGTTTGGGCATTTGTCTGCAAATTGGATACTGTATTATCGTCAGAGTTGTTTTTTCCTGGTTTTAAAGGCTGCATTACAGTAAAGTGATTTGATTTTCTAAACCTACCAGACTGTTCTAGCTGTTTTATTATTTCCCTTCATCCACTGTTTAAAAATCTCATAGTATAAATGTTTTGTGAAAGCACCAATAGTTCGCAGTAGTGATATTGAGGTGTTTGGTCAAAATTATTGTGATATTTGATTTTCTCCACACCACCCAGCCCTGGTCCTTATGGGTATTGTTCTCGGTGTGGACAATCCTTTGCTGTCTCCATTCAATCTGTTTCGGTGACTTCAAAACTCCATCGTGACTGATTTTCAGTTCAGTTAACTTTAGAGCTTCAGTGTCTTCACAGTCTTTCAGAGAGGACAAGGAGACCTACTTTACAGAGCAGTCACAAGACCCAAGACACACACATACAGGCTCGCACACACACCCAATACAGGGCAGACAGAGAGAGAAGGCTGGGGCCTGAGAGAACTCAGAAGTTTATATCCAGTCTACTTAATTAGCTCTTTAGGGTTAATTAACAGTTTGACTCATTCATTAACAAACATGACAGTTAAATACCCATCTGCCTCGAGTGAACAGACGCAGCTTCAATCTAATTCTGCATTTACACCATCAAACAATTATGTGAGGCATTCCCATGTTATGGGAGGGAAGCCTGCTCTGGAATCAAGTGAAACTAGCGAGGCTGACAATGAAAGTGGGTCTTTGTGTGGGATGTTTGCTCAGTGTGATACAGCTCTGCATGACTTTGTACTGACAGGCAGCTGAATGTACGCTGTGCAGCAACATATTGAGAATACTGTGCAGATGCTTGATCATTTTTGCCCTAAATAAAGGTGTTTGAGAAGCCTCGCAGAAAATACAGTCCTGTTTGTGAGCAGAAATGTTGATGATACAGCATGGTTTCATGAATAACCCAATAAGTGGCGGAATTTTACTGTTTTTAAGAATACAGCAACATAAATTCCTGAAAAGGATGCCGCAAGTAAAACTAACAATTGTACAGGTGGAAGTTCAGTGCAGTGTTTGATGTATTGTGCGCTGTTTGTTTTCTCTCATAGCGCCATAAACTTTTAGTGGTCCTATATTTTTCAGTCTGAAGCCTTTCAATTGCTGCTCCTGCTTTTACACTCTGCAGCTTCCACAGCTCCCCCTCCACGCTCAAAACAGAAAGAACATCTATTTTTGACCCATCCTCCCAACTGTTTCACATGATGTAAGTTATATTACTCATTCCTGATAGAACTACAACTTTATTGTGACATAGACCAGTTTAGATCTGGATATATTCTTGTGGTTAAGGTCACCTACAGATAAGTTAAGGTTTTGGTCATGATTAAGATTACGTTACAGGGGAACTGTGTCCATTTTTAAATCTCACACGTTATTCCTATGATCTCAGACAGTCCAAAAATGTCAGTTAACATTAACAATTCTATCCCAAACTAACCAAAACCAAAGTTATGATGTCATCAAGTATGAAGTCTGGAGCTGCTCTACAAACAACAAATTTGGAAAGATGTTAAAGATGCCACGGAGAGCGCCCTGGGGAACGTTCTGAGAGTGTGGGAACATTTTTTGAGTATAACAGAATGAAGCTTATTTGGGTATTAAAGACAAAATGAACATGAATCTGTGGGTCCACAAAATCAGGCTCCTTCACTGTCTATGTGGCAGCTCCAGACTTGATACTTGATGACTTCACAAGTTTGAGACTTCGTGCACCGATCAGAGCAGTTCTTGCAGCTTTCAGGCGGGGGCCACTTGGGGACTGGACAATGGGACACTGAAGTCTGTGTGGCTGAATGAGACCCTCAGAAAGAAGAGAAATCACAGGGAGTACCACCAGCTGACCCAGGAGCTTCGCCTAGCTGATGGTCGGATCAAGGGTTACAGTATTTTAGGATGAATCAGCTCTGTCAATCTGCTGTCAATCATCAGACCAATGACCACTGGTAAATGGTAAATGGATTGCATTTGTATAGCGCCTTTCTAATCATTTGACGTTTCATTCATCATTCTACACAAGTCACATTCACCCATTCACACACACGTCCATACAAGGCTACCATACAAGGTGCCACCTGCTACTCAGTTTTTTAAAACTCACACACCGATGGATCAAGGATTTTTTTTAAGATATTTTTTTAGGGCATTTTTTGCCTTTAATTGACAGGACAGTGAAGCGTGAAGGGGGAGAGAGAGAGAGGGAGAGACATGCAGCAAAGGGCCACAGGCTGGACTCGAACCCGGGCCGCTGCGGCAACAGCCTTGTATATGGGGTGCCTGCTCTACCACTAAGCCACCGACGCCCCTTGCTCAAGGATACTTTGACATGCAGACTGGAGGAGCTGGAGATCGAACCGCTGATCTTCTGATTAGTGGATAACACACTCTGCCTCCTGAGCCACAGCCCCCGCAATTGGTAAAAGTAAGTAAGGCTACAGTTTGTTCAGATGTGTCTTGCAGCTTGCCTCAAGCAATAATCAAAGTGGGCTTAACGCAAACCATGACCTGTATGCTACAACTTGTTGTCATTGCCATCACAGAGGCCCATCTTCTTTAGGTGGCGTACACATGCTGGTTTTTTTGCGCCCTAAAATCCATTGTTTTCAATGTAGAGGGGTGGCAGGCGTGCTCAAACACCAGAGCGATGCTGTCGCTGTGTGCACGCGTTTCCGAGTGCCTATTTTTCAGGGCGCAAGAGCTGTGCCCTGAGTTAAAGAGAGATCAACTTTTGGAACACAGCAGCCCACATCACACTGATGTGGCAAGGACCAACCAATCACAGCAGACAGATATCTTTCCCTTCTTCTGTAAATATTCAGTCTGGTAAATATGGAAAAGTTGATCATGTTAGTGCAGGGCTACCCAGAGCTTTACATCTGTCCCACAGACAACAGGTCTACACACTTATAAACAGCATCTGGAAGAAGATTAGCTCTGCACTCAGGATTTCAGGTAAATAGGCCATGATACTGTGCTTGTTCCGGCTGTTTTGCAACCTCAGATGCAACCTGCCACCGTGCTCTTGAAAGCTGGCACAGAAAAGACACAAGAGTGGTCCCCAGCGTCTGACCTCGCGTTTTCCAGGCAGTTAAAGACATGGCATGTGTACAGCCCTTTATTCATCTGATTGGAAAATGGGAAAACTACTAGTGTTGTCTGCCACTCTTTTGCTTTTAATTTTTCCAACTTGAGGCATTCAGGGTGCTCCAGCAAAAACATCAAGCGCAGTGAGCGGAAAACATGGGGCGCTCAGCTGTGAGCAACATGCTTCACTATTAACTATTACGAAATGCCACCCAGTGCTGCTAATATGCGCTCTGTCTGATCTGCCTTACTTCTCTGGTTTCTGGCTTTGAGAGAGATTGAAACTCATTGTTACAAATATTGATTGAACTTTCTCTGCCATGGAAACAACATAAAATTTGACTACTATGATGTCTTGCATCTCATAACTGTAACTATAATAAACCCAACACCAGCCACCTTCTTTTGAAAATTACCACACCAGGATGTGTAAGTCTTGTGACAGCTGTAGATGGCCCGAGGAATAAACCAACTAAATGACCGTGTTGGCCTCCAGGAAGCCTCAGATAAATAAATCACACAAATAAAGTGCCTTATTCTTCTTTTTATTCCAAATGACGTAAGTTAACAGCAGCAGTTGTAGTGACCATTTGTTTGGCTGGGACATTTCAGTGCTTTATTAGTTTAAACACCTCTCTGCTCAGCACAAGCCTAATTTTTCAACTGTTGTCCCTTGCTGTGTGTGTGTGTGTGTGTGTGTGTGTGTGTCTTAAATGTCTGTGTGTCCCTGTGTGTTTATTCCCATGTGTAGCAGCTGCAGTTGTCTGATTTGCATCTCACCACAGAAACACAAAACATCCTTTTCATCAGCAAGAGCATAAAACACACCATGGCTGTGGCAGGCAAATCAGCTGATCTTGCACCGTGTGTGTGTGTGTGTGTGTGTGTGTGTGTGTGTGACTACGGCGAAGAGGAATCTCCCACACACACAGACCTCCTCCTTGTTGTTTCAATCCCTGAGCAAGACAAAAACTGTAAACTGGGTTGCAGGAAGGCTAGTTATATTAGGAAAGCAAACTGTGTGTCTGTGTGTGTTTGTATGTGTGTGTGTGTGTGTGTGTGTGTGTGTGTGTAGGTGGGAGGAAGTTTGAGGTTTGTGAGTTCAAAGTTTGGTATTCACAACGTGATGAGATGGGAGGAAATGACAACGTGTGTACACGTGTGTGTGTGTGTGTGTGTGTGTGTGTGTGTGTGTGTGTGTGTGTGTTACTGCTGTTGCTTTAATCTGCAGGACTCTGGATGCTGCTGTAAGTGAACGACTAATACGTTTCAGCATCCACCTCAGCTGTGCTGTAAAACTCCCATGATGCAACGAGGTGAAATCAGTTCAGTTCAGTTCATGCAGCATCACAATGAGATGTCAACAGACACCATCGGCACAATCTGCTGTGTACCCTGCACTGAACACAGTCCGAGGTCACTTGGAACAAGTGCAGGGAGGACGTAGTAGAGCAGCTCCACAGCGCCCTCTGTAGGACAGAACAGTGTGTCTGAGGTCTGTGTGACCCTCCAAGGATATGCCTCCCCAGACCATCACTGACCCACCGCCAAACCAGTCATGCTGGATGATGTTACAGGCAGCATAACATTCACCACGGCGTCTCCACGCCTGCAACATGTGCTCAGTGTGAACCTGCTCTCATCTGTGAAGAGAACGGGGCGCCAATGGCGGACCTGACAATTCTGATATTCTCTGGTGAATGCCAATGGAGCCGCACGGTGCTGGGCTGTGAGCACAGGTCCCACTAGAGGACGTCTGGCCCTCATGCCACCCTCATGGAGTCTGTTTCTGACCCTCATATCCCTGATGTTTCAGTGACTTGGTGTTAGATTGTGACTGTTAAGTGATCCCTTAATTTTTTTGAGCGGTGTAGTTGCGTGGCTCTGGGGATGTCTTTCGGTCACACCACTTATATCCAGACTGAAAAATCTTAAACACTATTTGGATAGCATGCCATGAAATTTGGACCACACATATGTTAGCATGTTGATGTTCTCAGGAAATTATCACATTAATGGATGCTACAAGCCACAACATTGCATTCTCTAGTAATATTTCTAAAATGTCAGTCTAAAAGTGGAGCCAGAATATCTCCATGCTGCTCTGGAGAAAACATGCTCAGACACCTTCTACTAAATCCATCTGTTAGATCTATTTAAAGATCATCTGTTTTTGTCCTCAATAAATAATGCATACATACATACATGAGGATCATTTAACAACATTTACTTTTAGGATTTCTGTGCAGTGTGTCTGAGGCAGGCTTGGTAGATAAGCAGGACAGGTTTCATCTCTAGTGTGGTATCCACATCTCACCAACAGAGGTCAGTACAGACCAGATTACTTTAAGTGATCTGACGACAGGAAGACAGTGTTTTTTACTTCTGTCTGACTAAAGAGGAAGGTGTGATGATAATGAAAAACACCAAGGCCATTACTGTACTTGACTAGTTGAATTTCTTTTTTTTAATTCTTGATATTTTTGGGACCTTTTTTGCCTTTATTTGATAGGACAGATTTAGCAAGAAAGGGGCATACAGAGTGGGGATGACATGCAGCAAAGCAGCGCCATAGGTTGGAATCGAACCCACTGCCGCTGTGGCAAGGACACAGCCTCTGTTCATGGGGTGCCTGCTCTAACAGGTGAGCTAGTGGGTACCCAAATTTTTGTATTTTCAAAACTCTTTGAGCTGAACTTTCTGAAAACATCACAGTTGGACTTTCTCTAACGACATAATGCAATGCCTCCACTCTTTGAATTAGAGACAACAACAGAGTTTATTCTGTTTCTGCTGAGGGAGCAAAGAGGAGCCAGTGAATTGGCATCGACAAAAAGATGCTGTGACCTCTCTAGTAACACGACTGTCACACTCATTAACTGAACTGTGTTTATCTACAATGCACCATGAAGAACACGCTGATCCTGAGCCAGAGCACAAAGAGAAGAGTTTTCCTTTTCCAATTTCTATGGCCTCTTGAAGACAACTCTCCTTCTACGCAAGAGCAATGACAAGGTTGTTATTATTACAAACCAAGTCATAAACTCAGACAAAGCAGCAGGTCAGTACATGAACTTAATCTGGACTTTGTTGCTCTTCCTACCTTTCCCCGAGCCGAAGAAGCAGTCCATCTCCACACTGGAGCGTGAGTGGGACACGCAGAGTGCGGAGCTGGGGACCAGTCCCTCCTGTGGGGGGGTGCGTTCGGTGGTTCGGACCAGGCACCAGCCGGGCCGCTCGCTCGGCCGCTCCAACAGCTCCACCGTCTGGCCTGGAGAGAAGAGCAGACAGCTGGTTTACAGAATGGTACTGTAACTTCTGACAATCTCAAGTTTTAGGACGTACTGTCCGGGTTAAAATGTCTTCAGAGGGGGAATATTCTTTCTTGCAATTTCAAATACTTAAAATACACTAGCATCCTACACTACACTAGTATTTAGCAGGATTAAGGCTCACCCTAACTACCTACAATCTTGTCTAAATCCTTTCCAAACACTGGCGCTCCACAGGGGTGTGTCCTGTCCCTACTCATGTACTCAAATGGCTGTATCTCCCACTCCCAGTCAATTATGATGCTTAAATTCACTGATGACACCACAGTCATGGATTTGATCTCAAATAATGATGAAACAGCTTAAAGGAGTGAGGTTTTATCCCTGGTGGACTGATGTAACGTGAACTTGGAATTAAATGCTTCCAGAACCAAGGACTTAGTTGTGGACTTTCCCAGGAGTTGTGGGGATCACTTATCCTCAGTCATCAAGTGATCAGCACCACTACTACCCTCAAGAAAACACACCAGAGAAACTTCTTTTCAAGGCAACTGAAAATATCCCGAGGTGCTTTGGTGCAGCTCTACAGAGCAGCAGCAGAGAACATCCTTACCTATGCAGTAACTGTGTGGTTTGGCAACATGTCAGCTGAAGACAGGAGACAGCTGGACAAAGTGGTGCGTACTACATCAAGAATTACTGGACGTGATCTCACACTCCTAACGGAAATCTATAAGGCTAGACTACAAAAGACGGGCCTTAAAGTTTTAAAGGACGCCTTTCACCCAGCCAACAGCCTTTTTATATTCCTTCCTTCTCACAAAAGATGAACAAGTTTTACGAGCAGAACATCCAGGTTCCATGACAGCACATATCCTGAAGCTGTCTGTCCTCTCCACACGTTTAGCAGATGTTTTTAATGCACATGAAGCACTTTATCTAAAGGGCCGTTTGATGCGCTGCTAAATCCACTACTGGTGCTACTGTTTTTATATATGGCGCCACTGAATCTTATGTTAACCACTTGTTTTATGCTTTTATGATTATTCTATTGCTTAATGTACTGTGTGCATTAAGACAAGATGTGTGGTTACTATATTTGTCTGTCTTTGTTTAACCCTTTAAAACCTGGAGTGACATCAGTTTTCTTGCACTGCTTTCAGACACCTCTCACAAGTATTTAAACCTTTGACAGCTGAGCAAATTGATTTGATTTATTGAAAATTAAAATTTGGTATAAAATGTCCTGCAAATTACAAGACATTACAAAAAGGTGACAAGAAAATTACCTGAAAATGACCTCAAAGATTGACACACAGAGAATTAGAAAATTAAAAATATAAAAGACTAGGGGGAAAATGCCCACACAATTATTATTCTAATTATATACTCATAATTCTAATAATAACTGTGAATATATACATATACTGAATGTATTAATTTTATTATTAAAATTAATTAAATATTTTTTTCTACTTTTCTACTATTTATTTTTATCTTTTTTAAAATATGTTTTATTATTAAAATTAAATATCAAATACATTCATTAAAAAGAATATTATTATTTTTTAGCACCTTTTTCAGGTAATTTCCTGTTTTTGTTGTTTTACTTTTTTGTGCTAATTTTCACCTTTTTTTGGTAACTTTTTACTAATATCTTGCTAATATTTGGGTCATTTCTCATTAACATGCTCATTGCCTTCTTTCCATGTTTTTTAAAGACATCAAGACAATTCACTAAGGCTTCAAAGGGTTAAGTGAGCTCATCATGATTCTTCAAATAACCATGCTGATAACTGTAAGTGCTGACTCTTAAATCTTTGGCCGTAATGACCAAAGCCAGACAAGAGATCCGGACTAAAACGTGTGAACAGGAAAGAGAGGTTTGTCTCACCGGTGCTGACAGACATCTCCGTGCTGCATCCTGCTGTGAAGTCCTGCAGGACGACTGTCAACTCACATCCACCAGAGAGCTGCAAACACAAAGAGAGACATACGATTAGACTTTTGAAACCTCAAAAACATTACTTATATAACAGGGGCTTTAAAAGCACATCCTCAAACTATCACATTTTAATGCTCTCAATCTAAATTTTAGTCCCAAAGAATCTGCTGTAAAGCCATCTGATGGCAAAGGAAGAGATCCTTAGTCCATCACTGTTGACACAATAAACACTGAATATTTCCATACTGGAGATGATTAAGTGCATAACTAAGCTTGTACTTGATGTTCTTGTGCTTGTGAACTTCACAATGAGTGTTAAACAAGTCTGTAGAGCCTAAAGGTGACATAACAAGACTCTAAACTTTACATTCTGGATTAAAAACACCAGCAGTAGCAGTTTTCTGTTTGCAGACATGAATTGTCTGCAGGGCTGGAGGAACAGGACGAACCAGCAGCATGAGGACACAACCTCTGTGTTGTTTTATAACAAATACTGAACCTTACCAACACAGACAGAGCTGAAAGTGAACGTCACACATTAAAGTTTGGAGAGATGAACTAAATTCTCAATTAGTCCTGAAGTCAACTGAGGACGACTGACTGATGTGTGAACACTCTGTTATCACAAACATCGCCACACCATATAAACCTGAACCACTCCTGACCTTTAGACTATAAACTCTAATCTGAGATCAGTACAACTGCTGGCAAGACTGTGATCAGTGTTATATTGTCCATTTAACTCGGTCAACACACCAAAGCAACTGTGGGTTAAACAAAATGTACATTTGGGCCTATTCGAGCAACTTTTGCAGATGCATCGACCTTTAAAGCCCCTGAACATGTGGTAATTCTCTGTGATTTTATTCATTCACTAATAAAAAAAAACCCCGGCAGCATTTACAAGTGGACCAGATCAAATGCCTTGTGTGAGAAAGCTGCTCTTGATTGGTCAGAATTTCCATGTGGGAAAAATCCAGGAAGTAAA
>NC_065512.1:9547916-9583567 GCF_006386435.1 Epinephelus moara | reverse complement strand
AATGTTCATAATAAACTTTCAAATCAAAATCAATCAAATTAATTAAACTTCCCGTTATGACTGGGCTGCATTTCTGTCAGCGGAGTCATTTTTTTCCGAACAGCTGATTGGCCAGTGGGTGGTGCTTTTTATAGGATCAGATTCAACCCTGAACTTACCCTGCTCCAGAGCAGGATAACCGTTCAGAGTAAGTTACCATGGTGATCTACCCCGATAAGAACTGAACCGGCTTCGTGAGACAGAAAAACCCAGGGTTAACCCTTAAGTTACCTCACTAAGACATTAATCCCGCTTCGTGATACAGGCCCCAGGTCAGAACACCTTCTCACCACAAACGAACTGCACCAGAGTTCGTTTGTAACCGGACTGAGACCACCTCTTCAAGAAGGTCTCGGTCCGGTTGTTTTGGTGCGCACCTGAGTGTGATTGCTGTGTTCACACCTGCTCAAACGAACTGCACTTAGGGGGCAAACAAACTTAAGTTCAACTGAACAGAACCAAACAGGGCAGGTGTGAAAGCACCCTAAGTGTGGACTGTACAGCTGAATGGAGAATAATATAACCACTGGATCAGACTCTGTACTGTCAGACACTCAGTATAAAAAGTTTGGACTTAGTCTGACATTTCAACTTGGTCGGCAGTTTTCATCACTCTGACATGGGAGTTAAATCATGTTCCACTCATAACTGATCACACTGAGCAGGATAATGTGATCTCAAAGAAATCATCTCAAGCAGCAGTTATAAACACTTTCAGCTGGACAATTCTCAGAGTAAATTATTGACACTGAAAATGCAACCCACAGTTTTAGTCATAAAGTCATAAAGTGCTCATGGTCCACGCTGTGGACTGGACTGTGAAAATGCCGTAATAAATCGGTTGTATAAAGAGTCAACAGACATGCACACACACATGATAGTGACAGAGCTGACGTCACACTGCTGAGGTGTGTTGACCTTTTCTTCCATTAAATTGAAACAACATACGAGTCATAATAAATCAATAAATTAACAACAACGGCACACAGACAACAAAACAAATTCAACTGATTGAAATGTGTGTGTGTGTGTGTGTGTGTGAGGAAATGTGTGTTTAAAACAAACACTGATAAAGCTTCCTGCATTGACCCGACCTGGACACCTGTGTACTGTAGAAACATACAGTCAGCTGATGACTGCAGGGCTGTTGTGTATCGCACTGTGGAATGTATCAACTATTGCAGCCGAACATAACCACACATCACCTGGATCTGTCCCATGTTATTTTATCATTGGGACCTCCCTGACCTCTCGCACACCTACAGGCAGCAGTCACACCGACAGCACAATCAAACGGAGCTGGTGTTGTGAACAAAACTGGCCTTCCTATCTTGAGACAGACTTATCTGAAAAGCTGCACCTGCTGTTCACCTGAATTAGGCATGGTCAAACCATACAGCCCAGTCCGTCCGACACACACTGCTGCTGCCAATCGGCTCGTTGCTCCCTCAGAGTCAAGACTGTTTGCTGTCCTGGTTCCACAATGGCTCAATGAAAAATCTGCACTCTGCACTCCATCTGTCACAAACTGAAAACTGAGCTGTTCAGCCACACCTTGGCTCGTAAAAAACACTTAGAATCCTCTTCCTCCTGACGTCTCTAAATAAAGCACTTAAAATAGGTCGCATAATTTGATGATTCTACATACTTGCATGATTCTTACACATTTTTGGGGCTGTAACTTTTACCATTGAATGCACTTAAAGCCTGTTCAGACCTGGTATTAACACATGTCTTGGGTAAACGGCTCACAAGTGGACAGCTCTATGTCTTTCTGGTCACACCTGGCATTAGAGTTAGTCTACATATGTGTCTCGCGCAATCTTGGGACCCATTGGCTATTGTCTGATGACAACAAAGCTTCTCAGGGCAAGGGCCAATATTTCAGGCTGATCCAGTGTAGCCAGCAGATATCCAGGCCAAGAATTCCTCTTCCAGCCCTAGGTGATGTTTTTATGTTTCAAGATTTCATTCCATTGTTTTGCTGATGACATCCAGATTTACCTGCCACTAAGGTCTTTAGACAAGGACGCAATGTAACCTCTACTGGATTGTTTGAGTGATGTCAAATCTTGGTTGAGCTCTAATTTCTTAAATCTTAATGAGTCCAAGACAGAGGTTATCCAGTTTGGAGGCCACATGTCCCCACGCAGCTCCGCAGATTTCCTGGGCCCCCTGAACCCCAACATTCGTTCCTCTGTAAAGAATCTCGGGGTGGTTTTTGATAGCCAATTCAAATTTGACAAACAGATCAGTGCTGTTGTCAAAACTAGCTTTTTCCAGCTACGTCTTTTAGCCAAAACCAAGCCCTATTTCTCAGCTGCAGACTTTGAAAGCGTGATCCATGCCTTCATATCCACCAGATTAGATTATTGTAACTCCCTTTATGTTGACCTGGATCAGTCCTCCCTCAACTGTCTACAGCTCGTCCAGAACGCTGCTGCTCGCCTCCTCACAGGCAAGAAAAAGCGCGACCACATCACGCCAGTTTTAGCCTCCCTCCACTGGCTCCAAGTCCGTTTTCGTATTGATTTTAAACTTCTTTTAATTGTTTTTAAAGCCCGCCATGGTCTGGCCCTTTTGTACCTCTCTGAGCTCCTTTTGTGCCACACCCCAACCAGAACCTTAAGGTCTTTGGACCAACTACTGTTGGTGGTGCCAAAAACCAGACTAAAATCTCGAGGTGAGCCTTCGCAGTGGCTGCCCCCAGGCTCTGAAACAGCCTCCCCCTTCACATTTGATCTTCCCAGTCCTTAGAGACTTTTAAATCCTCCCTAAAAACCTCTCTCTTCCACCTGGCGTATCATTCAGCCTGAGCACGATGATCAAGTTTGTTTTTTTTAATTGCTTTTTTAATGTTTGCCCTGTTTTCTTATCGTTGTTTCCTACATCTGTTCTATTTTTATTACTGATGTTGTTTTAACTCTGTACCCACCTATGTGCAGCACTTTGGTCGACTGCCGTTGTTTTAAATGTGCTCTAGAAATAAATCCTGACTTGACTTCCATGTGCGGTCATTTTGGCTTTTCTCTATGAACAGCAAGCTACACACAAAAAAAACTAATATAAACCTATAGCAAGCAGATGATAGCTGATGGGTTCTCAGGTTGCATTTTGGCCAATGCCTTCCACACGGACTGTTAACCTACTGTTTAAATGTGATTGGACGATATAACTGGGACTACAAACTGACTACAAATGTAAACCAGAACACTTCCTCTACCATAATCTTGTCCCACCGTCACATATTACATCTCAAGTGACCACTTATGATTGGATATTACTTCCTCACTCTATATGCAAATAAGCCAGACATCATTTTTGTTTGCCTCGTTGTTTTTAACCGGCAGGATATATTTTGTGCTAAATGCACACTTACAGTCATTAAATTCAAAGTGGCTAAAATCTTATTTCTCTGCAGAGCTGCAAGCAGTGCGTTAATTCGTACAGCCTCTACTTACCCTGCTTGCTTTTTCTCTATCTGTCTATCAACACACCAGCTTAACCCGCAGTCCCTTCATGTCCCTGGCACTAGGACACTACTGCTGCTGCAGGAGTGTGAGCTCCAGGCCGAGGGGGGACAGCCAGTGAAAGCCCAACCACACACATATCAGTATCAGGGCTAACTGTTAGCATCACACAGCTAATGTTACCCAACGGTTGTTAACAATTTGAGCTGTTTAGGTGTCGGTGTGAGTTTGTTAGTACCCGTTAGCTTGTGCTAACCGGGCAGACGTTGAACTAGCGTTCGCCAGGAGTACATTCACACCTTTACTTATAGCTGTCCACTTGTTAACCGATCACCCAAGACCCGTGTTAATACCGAGTGTAAACAGGCTCTACTTGTACAACATTTAGGATACAAACACGAGCTACATAAACATAATGAATGAGATCAATTAAGGTGAATAGCAGATGCAGATTATCACAGAAAAAGCAATTAATATTAGCTGCAATCCAAATGTGAAAAATAGTTGCTATAGTATTAAAGCAGTGAATTAACTTGAACAATAAAAGACAAATGTGTGTTTAATGACACAAAAGTGGCCGCGGGATGTGAATTAAGTTCTCCTCTATCTACCTTGTCTGCCCTATTCTCATTGTCTTGGAAAATGTCAGGGGGGAGTGTGTGTGTGTGTGTTAACATGTGTGTGTAAGCAGGCACTCTTTGCAAGGCTAAAGATCTCCTAGCAACAAGGACCCCTGTTTCTATAAAAGGTGCAAGTGAGTTTATACCTGACAGATGGCCACAGCGTCAGAAGGCCCTGCAGCCCCCACGCAGGTGTTTTCACTTATTCTGGCTGATTAGACGTGGACTCAGGTTGAAGGCGGAGCTATACTGGGAATTGTGGAGTCACCAAACTTCATGTACTATTAATAATTAAATTTGCTTCATTTGGTTTTGCCAGCGTGTTACAGGGGTGTGGAAACCTGCTCAGACAGGGTGCAGATTAATGAAACAGCAGGTCTCATACTGATTGTAGCAGGTGATATCAAAAAGCCGCTGTAGTTTATTGTCTTACTGTACTTAAATGCCAGCATGTTTATTTGACAGTTGTTCATCGTAAAAATCTAATGTCAAACTCATGCATCTGAGCTGCTGGAAACTTTCAACAAGGCAGAGAGGAAGAAACGGTTCAAAGCATGGCTTCAGCTCATAAAGAAAGATGACACAGTGCTGCCTGTAATGTCTGTAAAATGCTAATTCCAAGGAAGAGCGGAAACACCAGCAATACGCCGAAACATCTTTCTACACAACATGGGCTTGAATTCCAGGAATGCCAGATATTCGACACTCTACACACGAGTGCCGCTGATTCCCAGCCGGGAAGCACGTCCGTTACTGAGGGTTGATATCCTGTTGTAATAACATCAGCACCATGCGGGCAGTCTTAGCAGATCTTTCATGACTAAGAAAACTTAACTGGAAACAAATACTGTACAAATATTCTCTCATTTCACTCAGTTAGATGTTAGATGCCTTTATCAACTCCGTTTCACCATGTGTAGACTCAGAGTTAATAAAACGGTTGTATTTAAGCTGAAAACCTGAGTGGGGCAACTATTTTCCACACAGGAAAGTGATCAGGAATCGGTGAGGGAACTGATAAAGAATCGGAACAATAAGCAGAATCAATAATGGCAATCATATCAATAAAATGTTGTCAATTCCCATCCTGTCCCAATGCTCAGTGGGAAACCAAACACTATATGCTTCACGTTCCATCAATAATCTGTAAAATGTAAAGCATGGCTGATCAACGGCGTTCAAACTGGCCGTCACGCAAATGCCATTTTATGAAATTACTATACTTCCAAACTGTCTCTATTTGCCAATGTTTATCCAACCAACTGGATTTTAAGTATTTCAAGAAGAGGAAACGTGATTGGAAGCACTGGGTCTTTTTTGTGCATATATGCGTCAATACAAGGGCTGGGGACAAAAATCAATACAGATCTATGTAGTATTTCTGACAGGTTTTATGACGGTGTTGGTCAGTCTGTCTGATTTGCACCACATTTTGCTGCAATAAAAATGAACAAAAAAACTTTATCTTATGAGGTAAAACTGATGTTGACAGAGTTTTCCTTTGGGGTAATAATTTGCAGTTGGGAAAAAAGTAATAAGTCACAATATATTTTATCGCAATACTCAGCATATCACAATAATATTGTATTGTGACCTAATTAACCTGATAATATTGTATCGTGAGTCCTCTGACGATTCCCATCCCTGAGTAAGTTTTTGATTTTCACTGTCAGCAGAGGAGAATATCGGTTTATTTGAAATTTACATTTTCTAAATAAAGTATAGTAAACAATATTTGTAGGACAACATGTCACTTTGTGGGTGGGATAGATTTTTAAGTTATATTGAACATTTTCACACCCAACAGACACAATGTGTTATTATCTATGAACACGAAAACAAGCTAAGAGACTAAGAGAAACAAAGTTGTCAGCATGCAGTGTGACTAAACCTACCAATAGACCAATCAATCACTTACACTTCATTGATTCATTTGTTATACATTTCGACTTCGTTGTTGCTAAGTGTTGAAATTTTGATAAATTATACAGTCTTTGTTTTTATCTTTTCTTTGTAATCAATGTTATTTAATAGGGGAGGTATTTCCATGAGCTATTTTTGGATTCTAACCTCTCCTGCACAATGTGTAAACTTTAATATTTTCATTTCTGTCTTTTCTGTACACATGTATGTGCAAATAACTTAACTAAACTAAACTCTAATATGACCGTCTCGTTTGTGTGTTCAAGGGTGTCTTGTGCTCTGCTGCTATCTACTCTACTGTCATATGACCATTTCTGCGCACTTAAAACACACACACATGCACGCGGCAGCTTGTGATGGTCATATGTTAGAGCAGAGGAAGACAGCGTTAAGCAGAACAAACACGCTTCACCTCCTTCAGCAGCAGAATGAATGGAACCTGTTGAGATCAGGAAACTTCAGTTAGCAGTAATTATCCGGTGAATGACCGGGAGAAGATTTCATTTCGTTACTCGAGCATGGGATGGATTAGTTGAATAGTCTGCAGCACAGCAGCACTCATTTATCAGTATGAGTACAATGTTCTGTGACAAACGTGCGATGGCTTTTATTGGTTGAACTTCAGTCACACTCGTTGGTGTAGCGTGAGGTAACCACTGAAGATGTTTCAGGATCTTATAGTCTGTATTTTTACGGGACCTTTATGTTCAAAGGTCAAGAAAACAAGAGGCTTGTAAACTATATGTCTGAGTGACAGATTCAGATCATTAAAATCACCGTGCAGCCATTTATTTTCCTTGTTTCTGGCAACAAGGCATCGCGCCCATCCCTTTAAAACAAGCATGACTAATAGAAAAAGTGGTTTCATAAAGCAAATCAAATTACATGCTTGAAATCACAATCCAATTAGAATAATGCAATAAATCAAGATGATAATAAATATTAGCCTCCACAGATGTTACCATTACTTTGATAAATGTGTCATTTTTACAGTCGTATCCCTCCTGTCTCTCACACACAGGCTCCTGGAAATGTTCACCAGGGAGTAAAAATTGTTAAGCCAGAGAGACAGTGCATGCTTATGTGGAAATATTTTTGATAGTCAGGGACCACCAACCCCGTCTCCGAGGAATTACTTTCATATGCTACTCATCTGCAACACTTAGATTCCCTGGCACTTTTGCTCCAGTGCAAGAAGAGCGTGCGTGTTCTTATACCACAACGCCTGACTTCAACACAAAAGAACCAGGGTTCATGTTCTGTCTTGCACTTTACATCAGATTTGACTTTTTAAATATTCAAGTAATACCAAGACCTTCCCCATGACTCAGCCAAGCGTCGCGTTGCCCAAACATGACCATAAAACACGTTAATCACGCTTTGCTTTCAAGAAGCGAATGTTGTGAGGAAAACAAATGAAAAGAGTTGACAGTCAACAGCAACACTATCAATGTGAACATGAACATTTTGCGGGAATTATAATCTGGTCAGATTCAGCTAATGCAAAAGAGTTATACAAATACATATTTCTTAGGAGAGTGGTGTGAAATTTCCACCATAATTTTTTGTTTGTAGGAACCGTTCACCCAAAAATCTAAAATACATATTTTCCTCATCCCTGTAGTGCTATTTATTTATCTAGATCAGGGGTCGGCAACCTTTACTATCAAAAGAGCCATTCTCAACCCCTAAAAAATCTTGGTTTTGGTGTTAGGATCAGAGTGTTGGAGATATCGATCATAGAGATGCCTTCCTTCTTTCCAATATAATGAAATTAAATGGTACTTGGCTTGTGGTCTTAACCAGGGGTCTTCAATGTTTTTCCAGGCCAAGGACCCCTTAGAGAGGGAGATGGAACAAGGGCCCCCTACTACATATACTGAGTTGCACTTGAGATAATCCTCTGAATCTTTTGGGGCCTTTTCCTGTGTGGATTTGCCTTTAGTTGCAAGTCAGCAGCAGTTGTAGCATGACGAGGTGGGTTAGTCTCACCCACTGCAATTTTGCCCCCGATGGTTTCTGAGATGGACCATGTCTCTCTTTCTTGAAAAATTACAAAACAATCCTTTGTGGCTCACAAGAGCGTCCGTACACTTGGAATAATACAGCTAATTGACCAATGTATTTCAACAGTACGTAACTGTCAGCTAACTAGTTCACCTCTGTATTTTGGTTAGGCGCGGCATAGTAACAAAAAAACATGGTGAGAGTAAGCCTATTATCAATGTTGTGTACTGTTGTACGTACTTTGTACATTGTGTAATTTTTTAAAATTAATAGGCTAATTTATTTCACTAATAATATGTTGGATCTGTATTTTCAGACAAATTTAATTTTTGAAAACAAAACAAAAATAAATTTAAATTAGGTTAAAACTTAAATCAATTTGGCAGTAACTCTGAGGACCCCCATTGAAGACGGTCTAGGCCAGTCCAGATTTCTCCTGAGTCATTAGTTTGAAGTCCCACAGTTAAATACTTTCAGCCTCATACTTGCGTTTGGCCATGTCGTTGAGCTAGTTTGTCGTCTCTGTAAAGTAATAGTAAGCATAATGTGGTGCTTTTTACGAACTTGACATGTGGGCAAGTCACTTGCAGTCCATTCAGAGTGGACTCATGACCCACTTTTAGACTGTGACCCACCAGTTGGGAGCCACTGGTCTCAACTAATAAATGGTTCTACAGGTAGGAGGAAAAATACGTATTTTTGATTTTGGGTGAACAGAGTCTTAAAAGTTCCTAAAACAGAACATTAAGCTTAATAACATTTATCATGTCTTCAGCTAGATATCTCCAGGGCGTTTGTCACAGCTAAAGATAAAGGACCGAGCAGTCTTTGAGCTGTTTAACAATGGCTGTTAACAATTGTTTTCATTTTAACAAAGTCCATGTTCTGTAAAGATTAAACAGAGTTCACTAGTCAAATGTGGACTTACTGCTTATCCATAAAAAACGACACTTTCAGCAGATGTGTAAAAAGTATTCTTACAAGAACACAGCTAGCCGACTACATTTGGTTTTGCATTATGAACACAACTATATCAAGTCCATAGAGTGGTAAATACATTTATCTAGAACGAAAGATACCTCTACAGTGGAGTAAGGTGCTTTTGTGTTTAAGGAGAAAGAAGGTGTGGCAATAACAGCAGTCAGCAGATGTTGGACTGGAGTAGTCTCTTCCTGGATCGGATACCATGGAAAAATCCCTCATGTCCCCAGTGTGAATAGTGGGCAACTCCAGATACACCTCTATTCCAGGGAAACTCCTCCCTGTGTGTAGCTGTCAACACATCTTGATCTCTGCCCGGTGTAGAAAGCTACCTATATTTCCATTTGCCAGATCCACAGTAAGTGACAGTGAGTTCGTCATTGTGAAACTGGAACTCTCCCTCAATGCTTTCCGCACTATCAGCAGACTCATTAACACCACACATCATGGAAATACAAAGTAGTCCAAGCACAGCAGTGGCAGTATTACATTGTCTTCCACATGTTTACAGAGAGAGCACAGACAGCTACAGTGTCTGTGCAGCCATAAGGCACAAGCACGCTCATTATGCAACAGTGTTACATCCTGATCACATGTTAGGCTCTGATGCTGCTGTGCGGGCTGTAATGAGTTTAACACTAAGTACCATAAACAAGTGTTTTGGTGTTTCGTCACATGGGAGCAGAACAGCATCACAGCACAGAAACCAGTCCAACCAGCCCAGCGTCGTATTGGCTGAAAATACAGTGGCAAAAGTAAAACATAAAGAGTGAAAAGTTCAGCTGTGGTACATTATGTCTGAGCCACGGTGTCTGAGCCACAGTCCTACTGCACCACTGAAAAATACTGAAGCAGTGTGACCAATGAGAGCCTGCTTCTGTGATGATACAACGGAAAAAGCTCCACAGACAATTTAAACCACTCAAACCGAACATTTAATTCACCAACACTGACTCCTCTAAGTGCAAACAACTCAATCACAGGCTGTGCTACACTTTAAACACTTTAAAGGTGTTTCCTAAAAGACAACGTACAGACTCACACAGAAGTAATTCCTCTCAATCATCACTTATGACCCCATAGAAGTGTGTCGGCGTATTTTCAGTTTATTTTACAGTTATTTTCTGTGTCCAGGATGTTAATGGATGTGTACCCCCCACAGCACTCAGATGGGGCTTTATAAAAAGGTAGCAACCAACTTCCGGACCGTAAACAGCAGACACTCAAGAGACACATTCATTCATTCATTTTCCATAACCGCTTATCCTGTTAGGGATCGTGGAGGGGCTGGAGTCTATCCCAGCTGACATTGGGCGAGAAGCAGGGTACATCCTGGACAGGTCACCAGACTATCATAGGGCTAGTCTCGCTCACCAGACCTTTCTCAAGAAAAGAAAGGTCTGGCTGGGCCGACTCTCACTTTGAGATTGGAGAAAAAAACGCCCCGGCTGCTTGTATTTCTTTCAAACAATCACAATCGTTCTGGGCGGTGCCACAGCAACGGTGCGCTTGCAAAAATATTGCCGGGGGGAAACAGGTTTTGGTGTAACACGCCCACAAAAATATCACCTACAGGACGCGAACCATGGCAGAAAAATGGCTACATCCCCGCAAGATCAAACACTGCAAAAGTTAGTAAAGGACGTGTTGAAAACGGTTGAAAACTGCTACACAACCGGAGGTGGTAGGGCGGGACTTCAGCAGGTGGCTCGTTCCGCCCAATGAGAGGCTGATCTCTGCAGCAAACCTCCGCCCACTCAGACTATCACAGGGCTGACACATAGAGACAGACAACCATTCACACTCACAGGCAACTTAGTCACCAATTAACCTGCATGTCTTTGGACTGTGGGAGGAAGCCAGAGCACCCGGAGAAAACGCACACTGACACGGGGAGAACATGCAAACTTTAAAGCATAAGGTGGACTGTTCTGTTATTGTGCACTATTACGGCAACCAAGAGTCAGGGCAAACATCAAGGTGTTCCAAAAAAAGGTGTTCCACAAGGATCAACTCTGGGTCCTGTCTTGTTTACAATATATATTAACAATATTGCCTCTTCAGTGACTGTAATCTCATCATTTTTATGCTCTTCAAGATGCACTTGTCATTCGTAAGGTAGTATTTAATGCAAACAAAACAAAGTTAATACTTTTTTCTGGAGTAAGAAATACTGATTCCAACAGCCGTCACCTGTCTACATTGAATGGCAGTAATATTGATATATTCATGACCAGAGATCCCTCTGACACTCACCAAAGCATTTTGTATAACCAAGTTGGTTGGTGCTCTCGGACACAAAGGCATTATAAACACTTGTATCTCTTCATCCAAAAATCTCTTATTGGACATTCACCACCCAACTGGACCACAGAAGGACCCAAACTCGTTCTATTATCTGTCTTATGCTTTAAGTTCCACGGGTTTATTGTAAATTTGGAAAATCTGTATTTAGTTTTTGAGCACTAAATGCATGGAATTATCTACAACACAGTCTCAAGATTGACATTTACTATCCCTGGGCTATTTAAGACTATGATCACAAACTACTTCACCTCAGCATGCAATTGTTTTTATTTTGTCAGTGTTTTCCTCTTGTGACTTGCTTACTGTAAAATTTCAATTAATACTCTGTGCTATTATTTACTCGAATCACTGAAATCAACAGGCCTTAATTTGGGAAAGGCCTTCAATTCCTTTCACACAAAACTGTTGCTCAGCAAAGATCCGGAAGTACAATCAAATTGTGTATAAAACCAGTATGAATAATACTTGTTTAAAAAGTAGGCTTCAGATAATATATCATTTATGAATCATTCTTTTGATCTAGCTCCGACAGACAGCGCATCAATGAGAGAGTGAGTTTCAACACTCGAGGATTACAGCAACTTGCATACTGACACAACACCACTTTATCCTGTTAAAACAATCCTCACAACTTGGATTAATTTTCTTTGATTGTTTTGATCTGGGGACCCTAACGAACGAAAGGAATATGAATAACTTACAGGGTAATCAAGGAATGGACACATAATTTGAGGTAGCCAACAACAACCCCCATTTTACATCCAAAGAACTTCTATTAAAAAAAAATAACTGCTTGTCAGCCAGACTAGGCGTCAAGTTGAGACAGGCATTTATTTGTCAAGATGGGTAGCCAAACCAGGCAAGTAAAAGGGACTGGGCGTTTCACTGAAGTTTTATGGTAATGTTTTTTTTGTATCTGGACATCATGCCAAATGAGAAAAACCTTGATGATTTTCAAGGCTTAAATTACGATTTGAATAAATACATTAATGAATGAATTTGTTTTTTTACAAATTGCCCAGCCCTAGTTTATCATGCAATGACAATAAAGCATCTTAAAGTGGAAATAGACTAGATTTTGTTTTGCCATAACATATCATTATGAAGTAAATTGATTGCACAATGTCATAACTATAAAATAAAGACACCATCTGCATTTAGACTGGTTCCTTATAAGCCTGGCTTTCATTAAGCACCTCTGTCTGCCTCAGGTATGATCTCCAGGGAAAATAAAGGCTCAATTTACCGTACAAAGGAAGTAGAAAATGGAAGTTAACCTGCCTAGTTTGTTTGCTTCAAAGCATTTGATGAATTCTCAAAAGCATAAGGCATTAGATCCATTTACAAAACTAAAAAAATGACAGGTCATTTATGGATTTCCAAAATACTGTGTGCCCTTTTTTTAAACCATCAAGGCTGCACATAACAGACTGATAATCATCATCATGAGAGCTGTGTCTAAATTAGACCTTTTGTATAGTTGTTGATGCACAAATAACATGTAAAATGTTTTTGACTGTGGGCAGCGGTGTGGATGGCGTGTGCTGCAAAATAACAGCATGACAGTGTTTACACTGTTTACCCAGAGTGTCTGCTCTGTAATCTGAATCAAACTGGATCCAGTTCAGCCGTCTGGACGCTCACATTTTATTCATCCCGTCTCTCCGTGGCAGCTAATGGCCTGTTTCCTGTCTGTCTGTCTGTCTGTCTGCCTGGCACACACACACCCTGTTTAACCATTAACCTCCCCAATTACACACACACGTACACACACCCACCCACAGTCCAGCTTTACAACACACTAAGTGAAAGTCAACAGCATGTATGATCTGGATTAGCATCTGAATCAGTGGCCAAACTTCAACCTCAACAACTAAACCTCAAACACTTATTTTTCTCAGATTACAAACTCATAATCTCAGATTTCAAACTCTTAACAGCTGTGGGAAGAGGACTGCACACAGACGTCTTTCTTTTTAAGTCACAGATCACACAGGACTCGGCTGCACACAAGCTGTCTTTTCTCCCAGCGGCTCCATTCATGCAGAAAATCAAGTCAAAACAGGACTGTGTGCAAGTGGATTTAAAAAGTTTGGAAGGCGTGACATGTCTGTGTGTGCCCAAATATTGTATTTCAACATGTATTAGTTCCATTAATAACATATATATGAGTAGCATAGTGTTTGAGTATGATAGTAAACAATAAAGCTTGTTCTTTAACACTCAACCAACTCAGTGAGGAAAGTTTCTACTGCACCAGCATATAGCCAGAGCCAGAAGTCTTTGTCAGAAACAACACCACCACGTTGGCAAAGGTATATCAATACATTCTGTGTCATTAACTTTTATTTCACTATATTTTCTCTGCAGAAATGTTACTTCTACGACAGCAACATGCAGCCAAGTACTTGACTTGAACATGACAGTGCTCCTTCCACACACACAGTCCAACAGTAAAGCAGCATATTTGTCATTACAGACAGCAGTGAATGAAAAACACTACTAACTGGTACAATCTGAGCTGCCAGTGCAGCAGCTGGTGTTCAGTGTGTGTGTGTGTAGTCCAGCAGTTTGTACTCACTCTGCTGCTCTCTTTGAACAGTTTAAAGCTCATCCACTTTGGCATGTCGGTCTCTCCTCTGCTGTCTCCCTCTCTCTGTGTCGTTCCCTCTGTCTTTGACAACTCCCTCGTTTGTGTCTTTGCCACACACACACAAACACGCCCTTACACTGTCCCTCTCTCCCTCCCTCCTTCTCTCCCTCTCTCTGAACAAACAGCTATAGCTTTGTGTTAGATGGGGACGGCACTCTGCTAGTGTGTGTGTGTGTGTGTGTGTGGATCAGTGTGTTCACATTTCTCCCACTCCCTGGAAGCTACTGGGGCACTAAAACACTTTCCAGGACTCTGTGTCTATGTGTGTGTGTGTGTGTGTGTGTTTGTATGCGAGATACAAAAGTCATATGACCAGCAGATGGCCACTGTGCGGCTTCAGTCTGAACCTGAAACTGAATGCATTCGATTCATGAGAACACACACATGTAAACAGTTGCAAGTCAGTGTAACGGTGTTGAAGCTGTGTACTGCAACGCAACATTAGTTACTCATCTGAAGGTGTAAAATATTCCTCCCTAACTAGTTATATTAGATTGATTAGTTTTGTTGCGTTCACTTTCAGCACTTGGTCTTAACTTGTGACAGTTTCACAGATCCAAGCGAGGAAAGAAGTACAAATAAATACAATTTTTAAAAAGTTACAGCCACATACAGTCGGTTTAATGGCCTGGATCCAGACCTTTGAATCTGCACACTTCACAGAGTTGACTAATTCGTCTGGCATTTTGATATGAAACAGCGGTTTCCCAATGAGCTCAGCCAGGGGCACTCAATTAGCCAATCAGGACAGGGCAGGACTAACGCAGTTGTTAAGGTTTCGTCAAGCAGTGCGCCTGGAACCAGTGAGGAGTAATTATATTAATACCAAGAAGAAGACACATGCACAAACAGGACCTGTACCAGGGGTAGGCAACCTGTGGCTCCAGAGCTACATGCGGCTCTTTCGCCCCTCTCCAGTGGCTCCCTGTGGCTTTGGCAAAAAATTACATAGGAATAAATAACAGCTATTTTTTCAACATTTTAATTTTCATTTGTCATTGTTGTAGTCCTTGAGTGATTCTTGCATTCTCCATTGTAAAAAGCTTTATTAAAAAAAATGTTTTTCCACATTTCATCAACCAAATGTGAGTCATACGGCCTTATTTTAAATTTTGCCGAACTTCAATAGCAATGGCTTGTCTTGGATCTCCCCAGCTAAGCTAGCTATGGATTCCAGATCGAAAAAAAGTCTCAAAAAGGACAATAGAGAATTTAACAGTGTATGTGTGGACATATTTGTTTGCTTTTACCGCCAACCCTGCAAAGTTAAAATACAAAACAATCATAAACAGCCCACTGCAGAGCAGCCACCTTGTGATAAAACACTCAATAAATGCTCATTTAGTCCGATTAGCAAAGTTAATGGGCAAATTTAGACTTAGTTACCTTCAGTATAAGGCTCAAATATGTTTTGTGGCTCCATGCAGATTATTTCAGAGCTTTTTTGCCCAAAAATGGCTCTTCGGATAGTAAAAGTTGCTGACCCCTGACCTATATACATGCATTAAATGGAGAAATGTCAGAGCGAAGGTGCTCCCCATGGGTAGGTGCCCCAAGCAATTGGGGTTTGGTGTTTCGCTCAAGGGTATTTGGCAGAGCCCAGAAGCATGAACTGGCACCTCTACAGCTACCCATCCACACTCCATGCTTAG
Source organism: Epinephelus moara (assembly GCF_006386435.1). Lineage (NCBI taxonomy): Eukaryota > Metazoa > Chordata > Actinopteri > Perciformes > Serranidae > Epinephelus > Epinephelus moara. The sequence continues at coordinate 9,567,915 of NC_065512.1, read as the reverse complement.
TCCGTACAGGGACNCAGAGCGAAGGTGCTCCCCATGGGTAGGTGCCCCAAGCAATTGGGGTTTGGTGTTTCGCTCAAGGGTATCTCGGCAGAGCCCAGAAGCATGAACTGGCACCTCTACAGCTACCCATCCACACTCCATGCTTGGTCCGTACAGGGACTTGAACCAATGACCCTCTGGTTCCAAAGTTCTTACAGGCTGAGCTACTGCTGCCCCCAACAATGGTAAGTGCTATAGACAAGGCAGACGCTGCTATCCAGGCTGTTCTTAATTGTCATGTCTTTTAAATATCGCCCGACATAGTAGTTTGTTTTTACTTTGCTTCGCTCCACTCTTAAAACCCCGGCAAAACCAGTATGTTGGCATGGACTTAAAATGGCATTAGATTCAGGCAAATACGTTGGCCTCTAGTAAATGGTTAGGGAAAATCAAACCCCCCTCCCCCCACAGAAATCAGTTAGAGTGGACTTAATGTCAGACGGAAGATGGAAACGGAGTGTAACGAGTTGACAACTCTATCTGATATGGGGCAATTGATTCGACACATACTGGGACAAAACCAGTCATGGTTGCCAACTTTAGTTAAAGACATCAGTCAGGGAGATGTCCTGCTGATCTGGCCTGTATTCAACTGCAGCTGTATTTCTAGACACTTTCATGTGACAGCACTTGGCAAATATGTCACATGTACAGTATAATGGAAATTAAGTTTTCCTCGACAGAGACTATGTGGTATTAAAAACGTGAAGCCAGAGGGAAATGATTTGCTATGATGCTAAATGGTGGTCTGACATGGTTTCAGGTACATGTTTTGTTTCTTGCCATGTAGAAAGTTTTGTTTAGTTTGCAGAAGTTTGAGAGATGCATGTCTTAGATTTGATTTGGCTCGTAGAGGCTTGTACTCAGGACAGAAGGAGATGTAAACATTAATAGGGTCCTCCTCTGCTGTGGTGATACGTTTGGTGGGTAGTTTAGAAGAAAAGTTCCTACATGAAACTGCTCACAAAAAGATCTGTGGATTACCTTGTGTAACCAGGTCATGGTTTCTTTTTTAGTTTTCAAATGTATTTTTGGCTCGTTGAGCACCTCAAGCCAAGTGCCATCTAGCTCTATTATATTGGAGAGGAGGCAGACATGTCTACGGCAGATATCTCCAACACTCTGCATCACCAAAACAATCAAGATTGATAATATATGAAAATACATTGTTTTATAATCATGTGTCAGCTGGGCTTTTAACTTTTTTTTAGCTAATATCATTCCTCTGGGTGACTCAGCCTGAAAGACTCAAGCCAGGCGTCATATACGTCTTTATTCCATTTATGGCACAGGGATAAAAATGGATTGCTGAGCCCCTTTCCAACCAGTGATGCATATTCAGTCCTATAGGACTAATGTGCTCGTAACTTTTATTGGTCCTGGCTCACAGAAAAACCTGATTTTTACTCCAACTGAAGGCGGAGGCTAAAAAAAAAGTGTTTTTGCTCTGACCTACGGAGCTGTGGTAGAGCCATGAGGGCCGCCAAGCTGTCAACCACTGGAACGATGCTTTAAATAACATAAAGACCACAGACTAAACCACAGCTGACTCACTGCGCCAGGAAACGTCACAGATAGACATATTCCATTCAACGTCACGGACCTGACATATATAACAAGATGTTACAGAATTGGCAGGAACCTCAGTGTGTCAGCAAAACATCACGGGGCTGACTCCTGAATCAGGTCATGTATACTGGCGAGGAGCTGTCCTTAAGGTTACCCCACTATATCTAGAATAAGCTCTAAACCAGCCTGTGGTGCCTTCAGTCATTATGGTCCTTCTGTCTGGAATTCTCTACCACATGAACTGAAGTCTGCTACGACACTATCTTCTTTAAAAAGCAGACCAAAAACATGTCTATCTTTGCAAGCTTTTAATCAGCTTTGAAGTGTTTGGTTAATACTTATTTTAGAATCAGTCTCATTATGGATAATAATACCTTTTAATCCCCTTTTTCTGACTTCAAAAAACCTTCCAATCTTATTCCCTTTTCATTGTAACGTCTTATTCATTGTATGTTTTTATCAGCCCAGTTGCCAGAAGTAAAAGTTGGCATTGTAGGTTTCTACACACCACAGATACGTTACATATGTACATTAAATATATCTCAACATTTCGAAAGTGGTGCAGTAAATGAGCTGACTATCATCTGGGGGTGAAGGGGATGGTCGATGGCGAGACGCCTGCAAAGCTGCAGACCACTGAGACCAACAAACAACAAAACATGTTGCTTTTTTAACCAGTCATGATTGCCTCCTCCAGCCTTTTAGCCAGCCCACGTGGGTGTTTTTTGGAAACCTGTCACTGTGTTTCCATCGGAGATAGCGATAGGTATTTTAAGCAAAAATATGATCATCTCATAACCATAACAAAATTGTTTTGTGCCTAAACCTGACCACACATTAACCATAGAGTTTATGAAATGCAAAGTCTTAGTGTATGTGCTGCATAATAACATACAATGGAAAGTCTCAAAGCTTTGCAGAAACGTACAATGCCAACATTTATTCTGTCAACTGAGTTTGTTTTTATAATGTGATACCCACTTCTTGTATTTTATCTTTAAGTAAATTTAGTCCACGGCTGTCGTATAACATGGTATATAAACAAACTAGGGCTGGCCCTTAAAAGTCGAAGATTTGAAACATCAATCATCAGTTGGTGACCCCTCAGTCGACTAATATTGCTTTAAGTCGAGCGGTCTCTTTTTTTTTTTTTTTGGTATTTAATTAGCATATATACGTATTGAAAAGGCAAATCTGATTCAACTGGTGTAACTCTAAAATGGGTGCAGCCCTTAAATAAACTTGACTTGACTTATGCATTTGGACAGTGGCACAACAAGTCTTCATACATAACTGTCAGTGCCTCCTAAAATGACCCTGTGACTTTTTCAGAAATGTTGCCTGTCCTGCCAGTGTTTAATTGAGGTCAGGGAAAGGTTGCCTTCATGCATAAAGGGAAAAAAATGACTTTTGGTAGGAAAAAGCCACAAAACTCACAACTATGTATGCCCAACCATTCACCTTGACCTTCTGCCAATTAGAGAGGGCAGTCATTACTCACATGACCACAAGAGGTCACTGGACAGGACAATGTAAAAACAGGTTGTTTGAAGTGAACGTTAAAATGTCAGCACTGTTGTTTTCCTGGTGAGAACCTAAAGGTTTTGTTGTTTTAACTCTGTAAACCAACACATTTGGTTTGCACTAAAACATGACCATGAGGTGAAAGTTCTGACCTTCAGATTTAATTTGAGGGTCTTTACGTACTTACATACATACAAACAACCCAATTCAAAAGATTAAAATCATCACGTTAATCTCATTGTCGAATTTCAAATCAAATGTACTGGAATACAGAGCAAAATTAATGTAGCTGTTGAATGCCATCACACACCAGTCAAGGTTTTCTTACAGTTGACATCCATGTCTGTGAAAATATGGATGCTTCACACACATCTTCCCCCGGCAGCACAGAAAATTTATACAACCAGCACAGTTTCAAGATTAGTGTCACCAATTCAGGAGTCTTGCTCACCAGACCTTTCTCAAGAAAAGAAAGGTCTGGCCGACTCTCACTTTAAGATTGGAGGAAAAAACGCCCCGGCTTCTTGTATTTCTTTCAACCAATCACAATCGTTCTTGGCGGTGCCACAGCAATGGTGCGCTTGCAAAAATATTGCCGGGGGGAAACAGGTTTTGGTGTAACACGCCCACAAAAATATCGCCTACAGGACGCGAACCATGGCAGAAAAATGGCTACATCCCCGCAAGATCAAACATTGCAAAAATATTGCCGGGGGGAAACAGGTTTTGGTGTAACACGCCCACAAAAATATCGCCTACAGGATGCACACCATGGCAGAAAAATGGCTACATCCCCGCAAGATCAAACACTGCAAAAATTAGTAAAGGACGTGTTGAAAACTGCAACCGGAGGTGGTAGGGTGGGACTTCAGGTGGCTCGTTCTGCCCAATGAGAGGTTGATCTATGCAGCGAACTTCCGCCCACTCAGACTACCAATTCAGTATCAGAATGTCTCCCCTTCTGTTCCTGACCTTTGACCTTTTGGATATATAAAGTCATCACTTCGGCATTTTATCCTGTCGGACATTTGTGTGAAGTTTTGCCATAATTAGCCTCAGAATTCTTGAGTTATTGCCTGAACCAAAGACTCTGACCTTTGACCACCATGTTCTAATCAGTTTATTCTGCAGTCCAAGTGGACGTTTGTGCCTTACTTGAAGAAATTTCCTGAATGTCTTTGTAAGATATTGTATTTACCAGCATGAGACGGATGCAAGGTTGCACTGACCTTGACCTTCTGAACACCAAAATCTAATCAGTTCATCGTTGAGTCCACGTGAACGTTTGTGCCAAATTAAAAAACAAAACAAAAAAAAACCTTCTGTCCAGCCACAGGTTTTTCCTTAGCTATTAGTTCAAGATCCACACAATTAACTCACTGTACAACAGGAAACAGCACTCCAAAATAAAAGCTGGAAATTTTCTGTACTTAAAAATGAAGTGTGTTTTTTTTACAAACTTGACATGTTTGCGAGTCACTTATGGTCTGTTCAGAATGGGCCCGCAACCTAGTTCTGGTCCACGACCCAAGGTGTTCTTGAGATATTGCAACCACAAGAAAGAGAGAGACAAAGTCACAGTGACCTTGGCCTTTGACCACCAAAATTCAATCAGTTCAACTAGAGTCCAAGTGGACATTTTTGCCAAATTTGAAAAAATTCCCTCAAGGTGTCCTTGAGATATTACGATCACAAGAGTGGGACGGATGACCAGATGGACAACTCAAAAACATATTGCCTCCGGCTGTCCAAATACTTCAAGTACTACTTTGCTCTGTCTGCTGAGCTAGCCCGATGATTGCCAAAGGATGCCAGATATAAGTGTCCTATCACCACCTCAGGTGTTTACTGTCAACTGCGTTATAAACAGTAACAGAGACAGTTTGAACTAACCAGGAGATTACACTGTAGCACGTTTGCACTGGTCTGTATGTCAGCATGGTAACAATATAATAAGAACACTGACAGAGATGGAAAGCTGCAAACTAAAGATCTCTGCAAAGGCGACCAGAAAAATAAAGGGGAAAAGGAGCCATTCTTCATATAAAACTTCTCCAAAAACCACCAGAAACAGTAGCTTCCCACCCTGTCTACACATGCGTGCACACTCACACACACACACACACTCATATATATCCCCTCTAGACCCAGACAGCCAGTGGAACATCTGACTATGCCAACGCTGGGCTGTTATTATACTATACGGGGGAGAGCAGAGGACACAGAGAGAGAGACAGAGTCAGAGAGACAGAGAGATGTGTGAAAATTGAGAAAGTGAGAAAGAAAAGAAAAATGGAAGCAAAAGGAGCGACTAACAGTGGGTACGTGTGTGTCTAGAAAGAAGGAAAAAACAAGGAGGGCGACAGACAGGAAAAGAGGGTGAGGCAAGACAGAGACAGGTACGCAGTTGTTTATGAGAAATGGGATAGGTGAGAGGAAAAAGAAGCAACATATTGAACCAGAACCTGTATTAATGTTTTTTGGTATCCTAGAACCAACACTCAAATTTACAATAAAAAATATATTCTTATCTACTGGAAGAAAAAGGTGATTGTTGCAATCAAATGACGCCTTAAAGCAACAAATTCACATCCAGTTTAATGTTATTTAAAAATATTTAAAAAAAATTTCTGAGTCCTGTTGATTAGCCACACTTTTTTCCAAATATTTTTTGACATACTTTTGTGCTCTGAATTAAAAAAAGGAGGCTGTTGCTCAAAGGGGCAGATAAGGTGTAACTACAGTAGAAGCTGCAGGTCATATGTCATCTAGGTGCACTGTCACACCTCTGTGTCTGAATAGCAAACCCATAACCCCTTTTTACTGGGTACACCTGCAGCGCACATACAGCGTAGGGATGCATGAGTCACAGGAAATATGGTGATCTTTCATTTTGGGATTGTGTGGGACTGTTTCCTTAGTATTTAGACCTAGCACAGACCCAGAGTTTGTGTAATATGGGTAAGTTAAAATCTACAGACGGCTAAGTTCCGACAGTCACTACGTCAGATTAGGCGATGATGGAGTCATAAAATTGTGCAGTGACTTAAACGACAGACATTACAGACTACACGTTGATCCACGACCAATCGTCCCTGGGCGTCTTTCATGACGTGTGATGTCATCGGGTTATTCTTGTCCTACTTTCATTATTGTTACTATTCTTTCAGTCACTGTGGCTGCTCATGTGCCACTGTAGTAAAAAAGTGCCACCAAAATGGCAGGAGCTACATTTTAAGTATGGTTCGCAAACATGCAAGTCACTGAATCCTCCACGACAACTTCCTGCAAATGTTTCACAATAAAAGCCTTTTTAGAAAATGGAGGGATTCTCTCAACCGAAGTTCTATGGGGCTTTTAATTTGAAACAGATTCAGGAAGTGTTGAGTTTGACAGTGCAATACATTGACTTTATCAAGGCAAATGGGAGGAGATTTAAGGTAAAAATAAAAAAAACACAGAGGGAATAATAAATAACGGCCTGTTTATGATGTAGAATTATAAGATTTATAATAACACCTAGATACCAGATACCAAGATGGCGCCTATTCATTCCAATGGAGTTGCTCGCATGCTACATACGTTTCTAGCTTCAAGGGTATGCAGCCTACTGAACACGCGCAGTAGTGTTTCTCCTGTTAGGTCCGCCCGCAAGTTTCTGCTTGTCCGACAGACTTTACATTGAGCTGAGTTCACAGATTTTTAAATAATTTTTGTCAGCCTGAGGAGAGTTATACATATAAAACCTCCATGGATCAAAAGTTCTTAAGACAGATTTATTATCAACCTTGATTGCAGTTCGAAGTGTCCTGTCAACAGTTTTATGGACATTTTTTACGCTGCAATACCGCAAATGGCCACTGCGAGGCAGAGCAGCGTTCCTGGAGGCCTAGTGTGTGTGTGTGTGTGTGTGTGTGCATGTGTAAGAGTAGTATAGTATGGCATAGTCTTTGATAACAAAGTGAACGAATGACATTTTTAAACCCTGTGCCTTTTGTCCAGTAAACACAGGCTTCCCTCAGAATAGTGAAGCTGCCTCCAGTATGTGCTCTCCCACACGTGCAGTGAGTTATCCTCACACACCCCCGGTTGATTGTGACTCACTGAACATTTCACAATTGGAAAAACTCAGACACTAAAACCAGACAGTGCGGCTAAGCTGTTCTTCCTCAAGGACGGAAATAAAGTACTCGCAAACATCCACCTGTCATGTTTTCAGTCTAGCTGCTGTATCTTGATTCGTCTGAAACAGTAAACTGCCGATTTGCAAAAAACAAAAGCTTCTGCTACATCAGATTTTCCAACTGGGGGTAAACCCACCGTGTTTATCTCACAGGACTGAAGTCAAAGGCTTCTATCGTGAGATAATAAGCCCAAAGTGCAACTTCAGAGCAGCTCAGCTTTAAACAAACATGCCTCATCAGATAATTGACTCAGCAAACATCTCGGCTTGTCTTAACTCCAAAATACACACAGACTAGGTATACTTTATGATAATACATCCCTGGAGGGCTGGCAGAGCCATGGGAATGCAACAAAAATGGAGCACCGCCGCCCTCCACATACAAGACAACACTGCCACGCTTCCACTAACCTCCTGGGACAAACGTCTCCAGCCAGACGCGCCTCCAGTATCACCGCAGTCATCCACTTCACATTTGTGCTTAAACAAAAGATAATTAGATTAAGGTAAAGCAAATTAGTGCCCTGCACAAAGGGGATGGAAAAGGACGATGGCAATTTATTTATCCCTGCACGCCTCTAAACAAAGCCCTGTTTATACTTCTGCCTTCTGCAGCTCACAGCTCTGTCCTGCATGCTGCCAATTCTTGTTTTGTAGTCGCATCACACAAAGAGCTCTCAGCCTCAATGTACAGCCTAATCTAAACCAGTAATAAATGAAAAAGCCACAAGCCACATCCAAGAATCACACACACAACACGGCTCACAGTTTAAGCTCTGCTGTGTCAGCACATGAAATACGAAACGGATCAAAACAAAAAACAGGAACTGTTTTTTTTTCTTTGATGTTTTCAGGAAAACAGAAGAGGAGGATCCAAAAATAGCTCGCTAGAGTCTTCTAAATCCTAGAAACAATAAACCGGAGCAGAGCAACAACACACCCACACTTAAAAAAAGGCTGGAAAAAATCATTATGATGTTTTCATTGGACAGGAGGGGGCGAGGAGAGCGACCTCAGACGTGTAGTATAAAATCATATATGCAGAGATACAGTACAGTGGGAGACCTGTGTGTGTGTGTATGAATTTTGATTATTCACACAAGTACTGTACACACATATACCGATAGACAAACAAAAAAATTGAGAAATAAAGTTGACAATTCAGGAATGGTATTAATAGAGACAATGGTAAAATAAACAGAACAGCAGCAAAGACAATACTACAACACACACAAGCTGCACTGCAAAGACCAATCTTACTACAACACACACAAGCTGCACTGCAAAGACCAATCTGACTGAGTGAGGAAGAGTCTGTGCAAGCGTGTGTGTGTGTGTGTGTGTGTGTGTGTGTGTGTGCATGGTGCTGACATTTAGAGGCAGGGTAGTGTGTAGGCGTGGGGTTGCACGGTGAAAAGGCCACACTGTGTAACACTACAGTGGGAGGCCATGATGGACATCTGTGTGGGTGGATGTGCATGTGTGTGCGTGTATGTGTGTATGTGCGCGCATGCATGGCAGTGAGAAGGGAGGCACTGTAGTGACAGCGGACAGCCAGTTCATATCAAAACAACGGATACAATTGTGGAATCAGAACCAAAACAAGTGCTGCACCGAGCTCCATTCAGAATCTGCAGATTTAACGTTTGTTGCTTACTTACAAATTAACTTTTCATTCATTGCCATGGCAGCGTTCCTAGTTGCCAAATATTTGCCTACATGGACAGTAATGTTCACAATATGATTTAATGTGAGCCTGACTGACATTCATCGAGTCTGTCTTATCAAATTCCCATGACTTGTTCTTCGTAATGGTGCGGTAAAGTCGGACAGTTTCCCTACAGTTTTATAAGCCTTCAGTGAGTACAGGAAGCCACAGACGCAGTCACATCCTGTCTGATGTGATACTGATTGATATTAAAATGCTTCACAGGTGAGCTGTAATTTATGTTCATGGTTTATTCTCCATTTGACATGAATTCTCCTGTAAATCAGCATCATATCAGTTTGACCTGTCCCCTCAACTACACAGGCTGAATAAACTGTGTCTGACTATAAGGTTCATATTTTCAGAGGAATAAAAGTACAAGACAACAGCTTTCATTACAGATCAGTCAGATATACTCAGGGCTTCACATCTGTACAGATGTTATTTTAAGAATCCTCACATCCTACTGATGACAAGTCTCTCTGTTACTCCAATAATTAAAACAGTCCAGTGTTAATATACAGTAGACTCTGTATAGTTTATGATGAATGTATTAAGTCTCTGACGACTAAACTTCACCATCAGTCACACAACATGTTTCCTGTTCACAGAATAAACCTTCAAATCAGACAAATCAAAATCTCTGAAATTCAACAAAAAATAATAGTTTATCTAAAATGTCATATTGTTGAGTCAACATCTAAACCAATCAGCTGTTAGATCAGGTGAAAGCCAGGCTTTGGCCGTCATGCCCTGGGTCTTGCAGTCGGTGGAGAGCAACTGCAGCTCCTGTCTCTCTCGCTCAACATTATCCGGTCCACTTTTGTAAGATGACAGAGCAAGTCGGAGGAAGTCGGACACAAAAGTAAACGTCATGCATTGTGCATGGCTTGGTCCATCTTAAACAAGCGCAATGGTGCAGATCCAGTAGATACGCTGGATCTGCCACTGAATTTTTCAGCGGCGAGAGCGTTGTATACGTCACCACGACCACGATTCATACAAACACACACAAGTCAAGGGAGTTTGATAAGACAGAGAACTGATGAAGTCATTCAGGCTCATATAAAATTATATTTTTATTATATTACTGACCATGCAGGCAGTTATTTGTCAACTAGAAAAGCTACCATGGCTTTTGTCCTTTGTAACATGACTTTACTGTTTGCTTCATCAGCTGACAATTAACATGGTTGCTGCTGCTGGCTGACACATTTCACTCCATTTAAATAGTTTACCCTGCCCTTGCAGTTACATTTAAATAATGCACCAGCACACTGGACCCATTATCCAGCCCATCTGACACTGGATGAGAGTTGGGTTACACCCTGGACAGGTGGCCCAACTATCACACAGAGACAGACGACCACTGACAATTTAAAGTCACCAGTTAACCTAACCTGCAGGACTGTGGGAGGAAGCTGGAGCACCCTGACCCTGAGAACACGCTCCACGCCGAAGGGCCCCAGCTAGCCAGCAGGTTTGAACCCGTAACCCTCTTGCTGTAAGGCGACAGTGCTAACCACTGCACCATCATGCCGCCCATGCACGCGAACCTGACCTGTAAAACTTGATAGTAGACCTTTAAACAAAGCACAGAGAGTCACTCTGTAATTGAGCATACATCCACACCCTATGCCATTAAATTTTACCAGTTATTACTTGTTCGCACTAAAGCAGTGGCAAATTCTTTAGACACAGAGCACCATGACAGATAAAGGCTGGGAGACCCTGCTCCTTAAAAACTGAAAATCTTTTAACTTTTAATTCAATAATTGAAACAAGCTGCAGTTTCGAGTGGCCATGACATACCTCTAATTTAAAACCAAACCAAAGGGGACAGGACTCCTGTGCTCTTTTATCATTTGTGCACTTCAAAATAAAAGTTTAAAGACGGGCTTACTTGGATGTGAGAGGCTGGTTGGTAGGAGACGTCGGCACAGACGCCTGCACACATCCTGAAGAGGTTTTTCATCTCTGAATGTTTCTCTGCTCACATGGTGACATTACTGGATACTCCTCATACACACACATCAACAACACACACACCTCCACACACAAATAACCTCAACCTACATGTAAACTCAAGGATACGTTCACAATTATGGTGCTGCATGTATCTCACAGTATTTGGCTTCTATGTAGTTTAAGAGAACACTCATGTGGACACACACACAGTCTCTCTGCCACTGGCACATGCACAGCCCCTGCTCCTGCCCTTTGTAGCTGCTTGGGAGACCCTGTAGCGCTCAGACAGCTGTGGGTCATCAGCTCATCAAGGAGCAGCAGCTCTGTGAGAGTGTGTGTGTGTGTGTCTCCTACCTTGTCGCTGTCTACAGTGTTCTGCGACGTCCTGGAGGCGATGGAGATGGTATCTGGCTGGCTGCTGCCGTCTCCCTGACTGTCTCCATCTTCACCTCCCTCCCTGAACACAAAGACAGATTCATAATATCTTCATTTGGATCACTGGCAGACACAAACAGCTCCAGTGTGAGAACGTGACACTGATGTTGTTGCCTTTTTATGGTAACAGATGGGAGAATATTACCACTTGTGCTCACATTGTTTTAAATACACATGTTTCAAGGTTTCAGTCTGCTGTGATGACACGTTTTTACCACTGTGATGAGGTTTCTGCCCGCAGCGCCGTTGTTTACAATGATGTCGTTTCAAGTTGTGTAAACAGTAAAGGTGGGAAAAAGTCATGTCTCAGATCTCCTTGTTGCATAAGCATGTGAGGAGGTAATCACTCAAATGTGAAGTACCTGTTGCAGTGACTCTACCGAATATTTACTTCAACCAGTGAGGGTCAGTTGTGTGTGTGAAAATCTGCACGTCTGTAGGTCAGGTGCAAGGAGCAGATATGTCATAAAGAGGAGAAGAGTAACATACTGACACTGGGACTGAATCTGTTACATAACTACAAAAAACTTTTTGGTTTGACAGCAAACAAAAAGGGAAGGGGGGTTATTAAAGGGTAACTTTGGTGTTTTCCAATCTGGACCCTATTTTCCCATGTTTTTGTGTCTAAGTGAGTCACAGGAACAACAGTCTTTTGAAACTGGTCCAGTATTGAGAGAGAAGGCACGAAACAGGCTGCACTGTAATCCCTGCGGGCAATTAGTTATTGTCGATTTATTTCCACTAAAAGTGCTTTTTGCCACAGACAGGGTCAGATTATTTTTCTAAAGCCCCGTTTCCACCAAACAGTTTTGGTATGCTAGCCTGGAAATCCAGACCCAAATCTAGACAGATTTAGGGTCTGGCCATGAGTAATGAAAATGGCCCAACTCGAGGGGCAGCACCAAGCATGCATTTGAAAATATCACTGCACACAATTGGATAACACTACGACCAATCAGAACAATACACGGGGTGACGTATACGCTTAGCTACCAGCGGAGCTAACTGGTAGATTAGACTCTTGCCGTATCCGGTCGGCAAAACAGCAAAAACGTCCTTCTTGCAAAGGAAAGATTCGAGCGCCGTCTTCTGTTCCTCTTTTAGAGAAAAAGCCAAGTCTAACTCGTTCATTGTAGCGGCCAAAGCCGTTTCAAACAACTGGTGTTCATCCGTAGCCATCTTGCAATGTTTACTGACTGATTCCGGACTTCGTCGTCGCAGCGCTGTCGTCATCTGTTTAGCTCGCCTCTGGCCCGCCTATATCAGATACACCAATGTGATTGGTGCAGCTCGGTTTCATGGGCATAGGTAATGAGCATCATTACTGATTGCCAGAGTGACTTGCTGAGCAAATTCAAATTGTGCTCTCGTGAGAACTCTGGATTTCCAGGGTATTGGTATGGTACCTCTGGAACCAACAGTAACCCTTCAGACATGGTACCTAGACCCTAGTGTTTCCACTGCAAACAGTCCTCTTAAATGTGGGCGAGGTTGTTGTCACTCACTGCTCCGTCCAGCACTCACTGTATTTCCTCCTTTATCAGTCTGCACCTGGTCTAGCGTCCACAGAACGAGGCTGCACGCCAACATTTTCAGAACAAAATAAAACAGGCTGCAGTGAGAGTCTCTCTACATGGGATATTTGAAAATAGCGGGTTTGTGCATTTAGTCCTTCTAAGGTAAGAGCAGCCCGCCAGAGTTCACAGGAACAATGCTATGTGAATAAACACTCACATAATTTGGTCGAAATTATTATTACTTTTTTTAAAAGCTTGAAGATCCACTCATTACTAAAAGTTTGTGTCATCCAAGAGACACACAAAAAAAACAAAAAAAAAACTAAAGTTGTCATATTGAAATTTAAGGTGTGCTGATGGATTCACGTCGTCAACTCATGCATCAATTAACATCACTGGAATTTCTCAATTATGGGATCAATAAAGGTGTATCTTATCTTATCTTATCTTATCTTATCACAAGTTAACGTTCCACCTTAAAAGTCGCCAGCAGTCGGCCCAGTGAATGAAGTTATCTTTGTCTGACTCAAAACATCCTTTCATTTTATAGTTACAGTTTACTAATAAAACTCTCCACAGTATGAACAGTGGTTACATGAGCCTCAAAACCAGTCACAACTCAGCCCTGAGCAGAGTGACCGTCCTCTACTGACCAATCAGACTGCAGTGTTCACAGCTCCACCTTTTAGTACCAGATCTGTGTGCTAGGTACCCCAACAGAGGGAGGACCAAACATGGGGACGGTACAGAACGGTTCCATTGGTACCATCCACAACTTTTCATAGTGTAAATGGCAAAATGAGTGTACTGAACTGAACTGTATCGTACTGCTCAGGAAAACAGAGTCCAGGCTGAAAAATAGAGAAGTTCCCCTTTAAAGCTTTATTCTGTCTTTTGTACCCTTCTGTCCTCAGTGTGAATATTTCTACCTATAGAAACATTGTTTCTGATCATGAAGACAAAGCAATCACAATTTAAGCTTTTGATGCATTTCTTCACCATGTGTGGAAACAAATACACCTTACAACTAGTATTCAAAAGGATACTGACTGCACTGACATAGGTTTTGTGAGCACTAACATCTTTCATCAACACTTCTTGATCCAAAATCAAGTTTAGTCTTAACAGGTGTAAATGATGTTTGTGTGTCCTTGTGTACCTCCTAGTGTTATTCCTGGGTTTGCTCAGTGCTGGTGTTTTAGGCAGATGAAGAGGCTCCTTCAGCGCCCCCTTCAGGTGAGTCATGCGCTCCTGTATCACCTCCCTGATGTTTTTAATCCACTCCTGTTTAGCTTCCATATTGGACGCCTGGAGGAGAGACAGCAGAATAACTATCATTAACGTACCATAATACCTCTTAATGGCAGCAAAGCAGCGTTTACTAATCTAATCACAGGGCAGAAAGCTTTTTCCATTCAGATGAAATGTTTTACTTGCCTTTAGCACCGTTTTATTATCAGAGGAGGGAGTTCTTCCTGCCCACAGAGCAAATTTACACGGGTCGCCCTCAATGTGCTCGGTTACCCCCAACTCCGACGTCTGCAGAACAGCGAGGAAGAAACAACATGTAATTATCAAAATTGAGTCAGTGACAGAGAAACATCTGCTTAATTAAAACACAGAGCAGCTTTTCTTATATGCAAACACACACAAGGTAAAAAGAGGGGGTGAAAGCAGTCTAACAGTCACCTGCTGCACTTGAGTGAACCATGCAGGGAAGCACACACACACTCACCAGTAGTTTGTTTTTGTATTGGTACTTGGTTCTGCCAGCTGAGTCCTTGATCTCCTTGCTGAAGACCAAGGAGAACTCGAACAGGAAGAGGTGTCGGTCCCGCCCCTTCCTGATCAGAGAGCGTGGATCCCAAACCTGAAAGCTGTCCTGCAGGATCAGCTCGCCCTGCACCTCCAGGTTCTCCTCAAAGCCTGAGGAAGAGGAGGACCAAGACGCTATATCAACCAGGATGCTCAAAGTCTGAACACACTTACAGCCATGAGGAGAAAAAGGAACTAAAACAAACCTATAGAATGTCTTGGAAAGTGGTCAACGGTAAAGTAATAAATGGATTTAAAGATTTTCATTGATGTAATCTAAATCCAATCCTCTTCCAGACAAAAAATATGAATTCCAATAAGAACAGAAGCAATGTTGACAGCTTTAGTATAATTCATCAGTAGTATGAACGGTGTCTTACCCTCCAACATGGCGAGATGCATGGCATCATTGGCTCTCTTAGGAACACTGAGCATCACCTCCAAACCATCTTTAATTTCCCCTTTACCTTCCTCACAACATGACAGTAGCTCCTGCAGAAGAAGAGGGGAGCAGATCACATGTGAGGTACAGTAGTCAGCTAATCCCTGACAGTCTCTCTGTGATACTGGGTTGCTCCAGCTACTCTCCGACTCTTCCAACAGTGATACAACAAGACCTCATGTTTGGTAAAGTCAGAACAAAAAAGGTTATCCTCAGAGAGTGGAAATCAGCTTCCCGTCCTTGTTTTAAAAGATGAACTTATAGATCCTTCAGCAATCAATTAAAACAATGGATCATTAATACATACACATGTGAGCACTAAACTCTTTGCTGCTGCTAGTAACACGTCCTGCTGGTGTTGCAATGTTGTTCTATATGAAAATATGTCACTACTGCCTCTAATGCTTTTAGAAATTGCATGTCCTTTTAATATTGCATCAATTCTGCCTCAAGTTTTAACACTGAATCACACATATGATGATTGTTACACTCTCGTGACTAAAAACGTGTTAAAATCAGTTCTCGATGTGTTCAAACAGTCTTTTAAACTGTTTCTTTTTTTAATTGTTTGTTGTGCTTTCTTGTAGTTTAGGTAGTCTTGTGTAACATCTTGGCCGAGGGACTACAGATGAAAAACCTTTTGGCTAATTCTGGCATTTTTATACCATGTGTATTTATTAATTTGCACTGTCCCTTCTTCAATAATCTAAACTAAACTTAACTAAATCATCAAATAGTTCACTATTCAGGATCAGCCTTATGAAATATATAACAAAGAATCTGACAAGAGGGCATGACAGAGCAGAAAAACATAACAGACTAAAAATATCTGTCATGACCACTAGCTAGCTCCTGAAACTCAGTCCTTCTCAGTTTATAAATGTGATCATTTGCCCCCCCCCCCTCCCGCTTGTGCATCTACCTTAAGCAGTAGTTGGTACTTGGTGATCCTCTGGACTGGTTTGATGAGGTAGGAGGAGATGGAGTTGGCCAGTCCACGCCTCTGCTGAATGTCCTGTTCAAACACACACAGATGAATGTTACATGATAATTTCAGCATGCTGCTGTTACTGGGAATCAAAACTTTTTAATGACCAAACTGCGCCATCTGCTGACAGAACAGGTAAACTACTCCATCATCATCATCATCATCATCATCATCATCTCCAGCTGCAGGAGGGAAATTAAAAACCTGCAGCTGCTCACAACTGATTTTCCCTTCCTAATCAAAGTACCTGACAGAGTACCTCCAGGAGTGCTTAATTTAAAGGATAGTTTGGAGTCCTGTTAATCTTGTTCATGCCCAATCACAAATTCCCTGCATCGAGCCCTTGTTGGTTAACTGCTGTGTTTCGTACTGAAGCAACACTTCAATCATGATATGCTGCCGCTTTAGTTATAAGGGAGAGCATCTGTTTATTTCCCCCGAAACTTGTACAGGAGCAGGCATCACGTTAATATGCAGTGACATGTGAATGGTTCTTTATGAAGGGTTTACTCACGTCGAAGAAGGTGCCGGCGTGCTCCAGTATGAGCTGACTGGAGTCTGGTTTGTTTTTACAGTAATCGACATAAATGTGAAACTTATCAGCCTGGAAAAAAGGAAGAGGATAGGAGAGGAGAAATGTTTAAAATTTTACACTGTGATTTTATCATGATCTATTCATGCTCACCCCGCTTATCAGGACAGAGGACAGACGTCACTGCCACTTTGTCCTGACACCATCTGCTATAAAAGGCTGACTCAGGCTCACCCAGGTGACGAAGCAGTGACCAACATCCTCTGGTAGCTGTTCATAGTTCACCAGTTCCTTCAGGAAAATACTGGAAACACACACAAACAAAAAGATCACAGCATGCACTTTATATTCTTTTATATCAATCAGCCATTTTTTATCTTTAATCTAACAGATTACCAAATAAATTACCCCAAATATTTTTCAGGCCCTCGAAATAAAAACCAATGTGTTGTATCCTGTGATCTGGCTTTCATCGTTCTTTCTAAAATCCTGAGGGTAAGAAGCTCCTTTAACAGCTATATGGGGTCGATGAGTACAAGAAAATGTCTCCTTGATAAACTGAGGTACCACAAGGAGATCAGAAACAAAGGGGTTCCCCAGGGAGTCTACAAAGGCGAACCTCAAAGACACATCTTCAGCTCCCCGACAGCTACAGTGCTGGCAAAAAAACAAGTTCCCCTTGGGGGGTTTTGCAAGTGGCCAGACTTTAACAGTAAATATTTAATGGTGGGTTCACACTACACAACAATTTTGTTTGTTCCGACGGTCACTATGTCAGATTAAACGATTGCGGAATCATGAAATTGTACCATACGTAGACTGAGAGTAAACTAGACTTCTGCGCCTCCTCTTGGCTCTGTTTTCAGACTTCAGAAAATCTGATGATCAAGTCACTGCAGAGAGAGAGGGTGTTCCTAGTGGCTGTTTTACAAATGCAGCTGCACATGTCCGTCCTAGTTAAAGCCTGATTAAATGGCGAAGAGTTCTGCAGAGAAAGTTGCTGCTCCAGCATTGGCAACAACTGCCTATAATGCAAAGCAACCCGCAAAGAAGACGTACTTGCTGAAAAGAGAGTCTGACAATAATCAAAACAATAGTCAATATCAGAAAAGCATTTCAGAGATAAAGAGAAAGTGTTCTTCTGCTAATAAGAGCCTCACGGCTGCAGCTTCATGTTCAAGTTAATGCAGCTAATGTTAACTAGAGCCAGTGTGTCCTCAGCCTCACTCCCCGCTGCTACAGACCACCTCGTTGGGAGGAGAGCAAGCAGCAGCTCCAGAGACGGATGCCCAGTAAAATGCCACATCGACCAGAACCCAACCAGTGACAGCCCCAACTCCCCGTCAGATCAGCAAACTTTCTGTTGCTGCCGTAACACAGGTTAGACCCAGTGCTGCCACTGGCCACCAGCCTGCTGTGACACCTGGCGCTCAGAGGTTTATGCTGGCAGAATTCAAGCCACTATAACCCCTGATCAAAGCTCTGTCACCCAAGCTGCTGCCTGCCTTCCTCCGAGCGCAAGTCCACAGGGGCGGGGAGTGAGGCAGAGGGACTGTGGGGTGTATATGAAGGATGATTCTTTTCCAGATTTCTGCCCACTCCCACTGCGTAAAAACAAAGTATATAATACGACATGGTTGTTGCTATGCTGTGTGCTTGTTGCTAGGGATTTCCCACATCTGGTTTCAAAAATGTCCTAAGTTGGTGAGAATAGACCAGTTGACCAGTTTGAACAAAGACCGTCAGATTCCCCTGCCTACTGTGCTCAGTTAAAAACAAACTCTGTGTCTCTCACTTGTTGTGGAAGTCGCAGATATCCTGCATATTGCCGAAGATGATGTGTTCCTTGTTGGCGATGCCTGGAGGAATCTCTTCCACACCGTTGGTCATCTCCCACAGGTAGGTCTGACGGATAGACAGACAGATGGGTGAGGCAGACAAGAAAATATTTGTTGTGTCAAAACAAAATCGGACAAGCAGAACAGTTTCTCATACCTCGAGACACTCATGGAGGTCTCTGACGTAGGTCTTCTCTGTCTGCAGCAGTTCGGCCATGATGAACCTGAGACAAGAATAAAAGTTTAGACTTCTGAAGGAAACAACACAAAAAAGGATCAAGTTATGGATGTTTTCCCAAGCGTTTTATTCCTTTTCTTTCTTTTAACAATTCATGACAAAACAAAACCATTTCAGAGAAGATTTGTAAGACTGTAAATTGTGTCTGTGATGTCTTTAAATTCTGAACTTTGTGATGCAGATGATTTATTACAGCAGATGGAGAAAACACTGTCGGTTGAATAGAGTGAATTACCGCAGATATACGATAACTATATTCAGAGTTGCCACTCTTTTCTAATGATACATTTCAAGGACTTTTCAAGCACTTTGAGAACTAATTTACAGTTTACGAATTACTCAGTGTAAGACAATGCAAATGAAGTATACATTTGCTTAATTTTTATTTGCAATTTCTTTCAATGTGGTCTTAGTCTAGTAGGGCTACACTCATATATCATGTGAACTGTGTCACATGACCCCCACACAAGTTCTTAAATTGCACACACACACACACACACACACACACACCAACTTCCAATGCATTTTACACTCTGATGAAAACTCTCTAGTCTAGCCCTGTAAAACCCACTGTTGCAAATTTACAACATCACTTTTAACAATTCTAAAAAAAGGCCTGCAAATGTTTTTTTCTCTCAAGACCACATTTACATAGTTAATGGGTCCTATTGTTTGTCCTCACAATGCTATTGGATAGAAGAAGTGTTTATAGGTCTGGTCATCTGGCCATGAACTCACTCTACCTGCAAACTTCCCGTTGAGCTCATCTCCTTTTTTTGCATGACTGGATTTGTCAGGATTAAAGTAAATTTTTTTTTTTGTGTTTATTACACTGTCTAGAACATGTACATATTTAGTTATTTTGGAAAACATTCATCAAATTTGATTTATAGCTTGTTATGTCTGTGTTGTAATTCTACAACGTTGGGTCGGTGTGGTAGTCAAAATAGCCTGTGCTCCTTACACATTACATGAGGTCACTGCACTTCTCACATGGTCACAGATTGAAAAAATGTAGTAGAAATGTAGTAGAAATTTAAAGTATTAGATGATTCATTGATTCATTGTAACGAAGCTCTAAATGTGCTTTTCTGTTAAATTTTTACTTAGTTTAGCTTATACCATAATTAAACACATGAATAAATTGTATGGGGTATTTGAAACTCCCTGTATCTTTGTAGTTTTTTGTTTGTTTTTTAACTT
>NC_065512.1:9508569-9547127 GCF_006386435.1 Epinephelus moara | reverse complement strand
TGTCACACATCTGAGTGCGTGAAATTTGTTCTCCGCATTTGACCCATCCCCTGAGGGAGCGGTGAGCAGCAGCGGTGCCGCGCTCGGGAATCATGTGGTGATGATTTACGGTGGCAGAGCGCATAAACAAACACTTTGGAGGAGGTATGTGCTCTCAAATCAAACTTTTTTGAAGGATTATTCGTTTACCTGAAGTGTCTTGAAACGAATTTCACTGCTGATTGTTTTCTTGATAGACTCTGATCATTTTTATTTGGCTAATTTTTCGTCCGACGTGGCCAAACAATTGAGAGCGGTGACGCACGGTCCGTGTGGATGAACTTGTTTGAACCTGAGTTGATTAATGAAGTAACTTGAAGTCAGAAAGAAGGAAAACTGTTTCTAAACCTTTTGGTGATGTTTTTGGATGTTTATTTGTGAATGAAATGGCAAGTTCTGAGGAGTCAGAAACAACTCCTGTTAAAGACATGGATGAGGCTGCAGCGCGTCTGCGCTCAGAGCATCATACCGTGATGAAGTGAAAGGGATAAAGATAAAATGATAACCCTTTTACTTTTATTGTTATCTTATTATGCCAACTGAAGAATTAAATTTGTTTGTTTGGGTGTTTTAGCTCTTTTCTCTGGAGTGGAAACTGACGCAAATGAGCTCATTAATCAATGAGGGGGAAAACAACATGATTCGACAATTAGTCGGCTAAAGGAAAAATCTGTCAAATCAGATTCAACTATGAAAATTCTTAGACGGGGACACCCCTACTCTAGTCGAAATCTCGGATGTATTTTGGACTGCCTGCCTGTACCACAGACCTTTACACTGAGTGAGCTGACCAGTCATTGTTTTTTTTATCTTTATGTGACTCTTTGCCCCATCCTCGAAGAGCACCTGATTTTTTATAACTACATAGTGCCTTAACCCAGTGCAGCACTCCCTATTTATTGCCTCAGTTAAGCCTTTCTCGTGGATTTTTCTAGGTCTGATTCTGGCAGTTTAAGGCTGCTGACAGCTGTGTGGACACCACAACATGGCTAACGAGCTAACAGCAACTTTTAAACGCCTCCCAAAAGTTTTTGTGAACATCAAACAACTGATCTACAGTTTCACATTACTCTTAGTCCAAACAACTTAGTGTAATATTACTGAAATTCTTTTGGTAGCGCTTTATATGACTTTGTTACTGCTACAAGTCATACATTACAGTACAGAGAGAATACAAGCGGCTGCCTTCTGGTAGCAGATTCAGACCTTGTTGCAGACTGAACAGATTTATGCATTGGATTATTGCTGATTTACATTTGTGTGTAGAGGTATTTTTAGTGTGTGATGTTATTTATTTATCTTTTTGTGTTTCTTATTGCTATGTTGGGTCTAATGTTGATTTGTCTATGTGTATGTTGCATGTTGTATTTCTATGGCTGCAGTATGAGTGTTGGGCCCATGACAAATTTCCCACACTGTGAGTCAATAAAGCTAATCTTCAACCAATCTCATCCATCTTGATGTGTACCTGTGTTTACACAGGTAACGTTACCTCCAACACTGAAAAATAAGCTAGCTAGCAGTTTTATCAGCACAACTCAATTTGGTGACTAAAGTTAGATGATCACAGCAATCAGCAGAATACTCAACACTGCACATTAGGGATGCACACTAATGGATTTTTTGCCGATGTCCAATATGCCGATGTGTAACAACTTATTTGACCATTAACCAATACCAATTTCGACATATCCTTCCTTCCTGATCATCAAGTCTCTTCTGTCGTGGAATTAACATCATATTATACATGTATACTCTTATCGTGACGGCCCACCAGCAGATGGAGACATGAAATAAAATACTTTTCAGTCTATGTGATACTCATTCAGTGTGCAAAATAAGAAAAAAGCATGTTGGCTGATTCTGATCATTCTAAAGCCAGTATCAGTCAATATCAATGACATACTGATATTAGCGTGCATCCCTACTGCATATTTAAAAAATACTTGACATTGATTTAGACCAACAGAAAATATTACATGAGTAGGTTAGCTACATAAATAAATATAGCATAGTTTACCATTTTAAAGCACTCCCTCTACACGCTCGTGTTTTCCTCCTTTTGCATGGCTTTTCAGAGAGGATTCAACATTTGTCTCCAGTTTTATGTATATATATTTTTGCAGTAACTGCGTTTTGTCAAATTAATACCGTTTGGTAGTAGCCATTTGTAATTTGGGTTGAGCAACCACAGGTCATTAAACCGGCATCTGTGCACGTGCTTTGGGACTAGCTGTGACGCAGGAATACAAATATCCTAAATGCACAATATTGAAATTTTTTCGAGTCAGACAACAGAGGCTTAAATCAGAGATTAAGGTGCAGCTAAATGCAGCTACTTTTAAGGAC
The DNA here is from genome assembly GCF_006386435.1 of Epinephelus moara. NCBI lineage: Eukaryota > Metazoa > Chordata > Actinopteri > Perciformes > Serranidae > Epinephelus > Epinephelus moara. The sequence goes on along the minus strand of NC_065512.1, from coordinate 9,544,739 downwards.
CTATTTTAAATCCAGGCACTTTTAAGTACTCTCCAGATCGTGGCAACTTGTGTTTGGATCATGACGAAATTGCAGGTCTGTTGATTTACAAACAAAAGAACTTACCATACAATTACAGATAAACTTTCCTTATACTTTTCATGTGTCACAATTTAAATGACAAAAAGTTTTATTTCTGTTAAGAAGCAGCAAAGTGAACAGACTTGTTTTGTCTCCCTTTCTCTTCCCGCCTTCATTCCTGTACTCACTCTTTCTTCCTGGCAGACTTCCTCTTTTCCTCGTTGACCTCATGGTTTGGGTCCCGCAGTTTGACCTCGGGGTCGTCTGTCAGGCTGGCAGGGATAGTGTCCAGCTCCAGGTCTTTATTGTCCTGCACAGGGGGACATAAATGGATTGTCTTCAATAATCTGAAACAAAATGTACTCGGCCAAACCAGAGGACCTACACCCTCATGTGCGACAACAGTCTAACGTTTGTATTTTGTTTGTTTGTTTACCTCAGAGCTAACCCCCAGGCTCCTTTCTAGGCTCTCCTGGTATTTGCCCATGCGTAGGGAGAAGTCTCTGTATCTGCGGTCCACCGTGCTGACCCAGCGCTTCAGCTCCGACACGTGGGCGTGGCCTTTCTCCACCAGGTTGTCTGCCAACTGGATCAGCAGCTTCACTTTCTCCTTTGTTTGCTGTGAGAAGTAAACACAAACACACAGGTTACACACAGGAGGAGTCGGTGATGCTCAGTAACACAGAATATTCCTGTTTTATTGTGTAATCATGCTAATTTTGTTATTCCTAACAGAGGGTGAAATAGGTTTGGGCTGGTGTAAACATTTTCAAACTGGTTTGATATTGAGGCAAACGCTGGACTGCACTAGTGTACCGATTTTAACCACTGAGTGTTGCACTTGACTCAACAGCTGCTCCCAAGTTTAACATGATGACGCCGTGTCCTAATAGCATACGAGTGTCCGACTATCATCACCACCTACTGTTGCATCACGCAACAACAGAGCACTCCATTGTTGCCACATTGGTACAGTTTTAGTTTTCTTGAGAGATTAACTCTGTCTTCACTCGTCGCGTCACCCCAAAAAAAACGTTTTAGTAAACAAACACATTGTGCACCGTGCAAATCTTCCAACTCCAAACTCCACTGAAATTTGATCTTCTTCATGTTGCCAGCCTTTGCTCAGCAGTGAATTGTATGTGGCCTGTCAGACACAAGTAGCTCTGTTAGTCCGTGTATAAACAAACATAATATTATGTTAACCACGTTGTCATACTGGTTATTAGGGTTGCCTCGTAATAGTCGACCAAATGTTAGTCGACCAGAAATGTCATTAGTCAGCAAGATTTCACTGGTCGCTTAGTCGCATAAAAAACAAAATAAAACAAAACAAACAAAAAAAAAAAAGTAAAACTCTATTAGGAGTGGCGCCTTGTCAAAAATAAATGAATTAATTAATTTGAAAGGACAGACACAGGAAGTGTCCACGCTCAGCAGTCAGACAGGAGTCAGGTTAATTTCCAGGGCTGGTACCTGCGGTTATTCCACAGGCTAGTTAATAACATGTCGGGCAGGAAATCCAAAGTGTGGGATCATTTTGAGAAGGTGAAGGACGAACCCAAGGTGATATGTAAACTCATCTTCATTGGTCGACTACAAACATGACGTATCATCTGAAACATGGAAGTAGCTACATGCCCATTAGCCCACAGCGTCATTAACAGGCGGCTCGCTCAGTGTGTGACGTGCACTTGTAGATAAAATATAGGCCTATATTAATGAAGGTTCATTAGTACGGTTTTGTATTTCTCTGTAATGTAGCACAGTGTTAACAATGTTACTGATACTATTCTTTCTCACACCTTCAACTCAAACCACCAAAATATATCATTTAATCATTAACTTAATATCATAAACATGCGGCGACTAGTCGACTAATGGACCTAAATGACAACTATTGGTCGACTAGGAAAATTCTTAGTCTGAGGCAGTAGTATTGCTTATTTATGCAGTACAGAGTGAAATATATCTGTATGTTTTATACGTAAAATGTTGGATTGAATTGAATATTATCACCTGTTTAAAACAAAACATAATTTGTCTCAGATAAAACTCTCATGTCTCACTTAGAGTGCAAAGTTACACGAATATAAATCAACGTCAATACAAGTGTAAGAGTGTCGGTATTGAGTTTAAACATGTAGAAGTTCGTGCAGTTTGTGCAGAATATATGTTTTCACATATTAGATCTACTGGCCTGATGATTCCAGCAGTTCCTTAGAAGCTCAATAAACCTGCCAGTAACTACTCTATACACACACACACACACACACACACACACACACACACACACAGTGTACCTTGGCAGAAAGTCTGAAGTGATGGTAGTCGTTGAGGAGCTGCTGTGTTTCCTCGCTGCTGTCGCCAGGTGACGTGTGCGTGGCCAAGTAAACTTCACCTGTCTCTTGGATCCAATCCAGCGCCTGCACACACACACACACACACACACACACACACACACATGTGACATACACAACACACCCAGAAGATAAAGTTGATCCTTAATCTCCATATATTTCCTAATAAACTCATTCCGTGATAAAATAAACCAGATGTCCCTTTAGTGCTGCACATTTCCCCAAAGCAAAAATCCAGCCATAACTCTTTGTTTTTGCTTCACTTAAGTACACACACACACACACACACACACACACACACTGACCTGTTTGGCGCTGCGTTCAAACACCAAGTACTGCTGACACTGGTCCAGCCTTCGTTTCTTTAACGTCCAGAAGTGAAGGACTCTGTTCTCTCTCTGCAGCAGCTCGTTCAGAATGGCTGCACACACAAAACACACAATTACATTAAATACACACTTCCTCCCTCATCCCAAAATGTGCTCCCTGCTCACCAGTGAGGTTTACAGCTGTGCACATAGGTCAAGTACACATTAAGACATTATACAGCTGATTAAAGACAGTCCAAGGAAAAAAAAAGTTTATGTCATCTGTGTCGTTAAACTGAACGACCTTTTCAGTGGAGCTGCATGACATGAGGAAAATATGGGGTAACGCTGAATATCTTGAAAACAATATTGCTATAAATAAATAGGTATTAAAGTGTATTTTCTGTTTTGAGCACTGGCGATCAGGCAACTGACTGATTGTATGTACTGGCCCAAACAATCCTCATCAATGGAACCTGCCTTAAGGTGAAGGCTCTTTTTGAGTGGCCAGAAAGTAAACAGCACAGTGTGTATCAGACAAAATAGTGACTACAAACATACTATAATTTACCTCATTGATTCTAGAGATGCACCCAGTAATTGTCTGAACATCTGTAACGGCTGATGCTACTTGCCCCAGGCTCTCTCAGCTTTTACAGTACAGTAACAGAAACATATACACATATTTTGTACACCTATTTTCCCTTCAAACATTTGTACTTTGATTGAACAGAGATCTGACTGTAGCTACAGTGTGAGGTCTCAAGTTTTAGTTTTGCTATCTGTTCTTTGTGCACAGACTGAGGTGGGAAAATAAAGCTTTTATGTGCTCTGCTCCTCTCACTTGAAATAACCTTCAAAAGATCTGACACCACATGAACTGGTCTCTGCCTGATTTTAAAGCTCTCACAAGTACAAGGATGAATGAATCAGTTGGGTCTTGCCATTGTGCGTAGGTGTCCTAATATTTCTACGTGTTACTGTTTATCTTTTATGTTTTTTATTGTGTCGTGGTTTGGCTGCAACATTTTTGTAGCTGCTGTCTTGGCCAGGTCTCCCTTGTAAAAGAGACCGTTGATCTTAACGGGACTTACCTGGTTAGATATTAGCCAAATTGTGATTTTAAACATCAGTATCAGCCCAGAATTTCACAGTGGGTGCATCCCTAATTGTTGCTAATTTCAAAGGGCAATACAGCAGTCTTTTGCAATGCCTCAATGATGCAAGTTGGCATCGTAATGAGGTTAAAAAACATATTGTGCAGCCGTACTTTTTACTCAAATCAGTACAAAACTTAAAGCGTTAAATAAATATTTGAGCTTTCATAAAAACAGTAGCAATACATTTTTGTGCCGTCAGTCATAATAGTGTCAGCACTGACCTTTCACTTGTTGTTCGGGGCCTCTGGTGTGACCTGCAGCTCCGGGCATGCTCACATTGTTCCTGTGGATATACTTCAGAAACACCTCAGCGTTCCTTCGAGCCAGAGTGCACGCCTGCAGCACAGGGACATGGTGATTATACCAACAAACTCACACCATTCAGACACACTCTGCTAACACCAATCACCCAAGGACTTCTCTCTTCTTTAGAAAATCAGTTGAAGTGAGTTATTTCACACTAAATCTATCTCTCTTCTTACAAGCCTTTCAAACAAACTCTTGTGTGTTAGCCTGTCTGGTTCTGTTTATTTAGGCCTGTGTGAAACATTGTCATTCAGACATCGTCATTGTTCAAATTAATTCAACATGTCAGCCTAAAGGTCGTCGTATGTGCATCTGTGTAGGGACACAGCAGACAATGAGAGATGAGTCACCTTGAGGAAGGCTTCTTTCTGCTCCAGGTGTTTACTAATCAGAGGTAGAAGGTGTTCGCAGTCGGCCGACATTCCCAGTTTATCATGGCTGCCACACCAGTCCTCATCCCGACGATACTCCTGCTCCAGACTCTCCAACACACTGCACACCTGGACACACACGTAGAAAGAGTTGGTAACACCGTAACAGCTCCTGCCACGAGCTGTGATAAAGCACAGACTCTATGTGTGTGACTGACGTGTACCTGTTCAGACGTCTTGTAAAAGGCCACGGAGGCGTTGACCAGCTTCAGGCGGTCCTCCATCTTCAGCATCAACTGCTGCCAGTGAACCGCCACTTTCTCAGCACAGCCTCTGATCGCCTCTGGATCATAGTGACCTGCCTGGAGCATCATCTGGAAGAGAGGAGGATCAGAGGGAGGATGAGACAGAGCATAATACATGGTCACAATGACCAGCATGCAACATTTCCTGCACCCTGGTAGAAATAAATCTGCAGGATAAGATCAGATATATGAGTCTTACAAGTGTGCTACAGTCTCTGCTGTAAATAATAAAGTAACACTTTGGAGTTACCTCAGCTTTCTGCTGGACCTGCAGGGCGCTCTGATGAGTCTTCTGGAGAGAGTTAGCATGAAAGAGAGACTGGAGGAAGAGCACAAGGAGGAGGAGGAGGAGGTGAGAGGACAGATAATTACTACCAATTAAAATCACTGACTCATTAGTTCAATTCATCTTTAAAAGGTTCCCTGTGGGTTTTCTGGCCACTATTAAAGATACAGAGCAAAGATTTAATGTGCAAGTCCCTGTTTTGTTTGCACTCGTGCACATTCCAGCTAATGTTTTCAAATTACTTCACTGATCTACAGGTCGTGATGACGTGTATAAATATGCACTAATGCGCCAGAAAAGGCAGTGAAGAAGAAAAGGGCACGCTGGTTAAGATGCATGTGAACAGTGTGGGTTTCAAACTTATGAGAAAAATCTGCCTTCCGTTTGTTTACGTACTTCTGTGTGGATGTAGTAACAGTTTCAGTAAATATGAGAAAGATATATTATTATAAAAGCTACCAACTGTAGCTACAAAGAAGTGTGTCTGGGGGGTGGAGGGGGGAGATGGGGTTCTTGAATGACAGCTGTCTGAGCCTATCACACTCAGCAGCATTTCATCATCCCATCCCGGCTCTAAATAGGCTCCGTCTCCTTTGCTCAAATGTAACTGCCAAAAATGGCAGCGAGAGCTAAATCATATTTTAAAGGTGACTTCACAGCCTGCGTTCCTTTCTACAGTCAACATTCTGCAGTCTACGGAGAACTGTTCACAACTCAAGACTCAAACATAAAGGTTGTTAAAGTCCAAGGTAGGAATGTTATTATCCTTATGTGTTTGTGTGTGAGTGTGTGTGTGTTTAAGCTATTATATTACATCAGTGTGATGGAGGATGCAGGACTTATTTCATGTTGAGGGTACACACACACACACACACACACACACCAATTACAGGAGTTCCACAGGAGCAGAAACCAGGCCACATGTTGGATCTGGGCCAAAATGATGTATGTGTGCATGTGTGTGTGTGTGTGTGTGTGTGTGTGTACGTGTGACTGTGCCCGTTGTACAGTGCTGACCAAAGGGCTTTTACCCCTGTGAGGGCTAACACACTTCTGGAGTCAGCTATTTAAAGTACCACAAGGAATAACACATACGCACACACAAAAATACACACATGTTCAATAGCACTAAATTAAAATGTGTGTGTGTTTCTGTGACTCTTCAAAATCAATGCAGAATCAAATGATTATAGAGGCGAGCCATGAACGCACGCAGATGACAAAGAGTGATTGAGAGTGTGTGTGTGTGTGTGTGTGTATCAGCGTGCGCACTCATCTGCTACCATTCAAACCGATGCATGCTGAAATAATTATTACTAAAGTACAGTAAGCCCGGTTTGAGCAGCAATAATTAGGATGTGTGTGTGAGAGTGAGTGCGTACCTCTATAGCCATCTGGAACTGCTCATGTTCCCTCTGCAGCTGCTCGGCCTCAGACAAGGAGCTGGCGTTCACCATGCTGGCGTTCAACATGGACTCACCGTTACGAATCCAACCCAGCACCTAGAGAGACAGAGAGAAATTCAAAGCAATTAAGAAACACGAATCTTAGGCATTCTACGCAGGCAGTTGTCGGATACTGTTTGTGAACAGTATCGCCAGAGAAAGTGAAAGCCAACCCCACGTTTTGTCCACTTGGCGTTTCGCCTCACTAATTTTTTTTTTTTTTTTTTTGGCTAAGGGTCTATTTGCACTCAGGTGAGAGCAGCTACACCACAGCAACTTGGCTATTTACACCCATCGCTACCCATTCCTATCCCTCGCAAGCAGTTAGGATTAGGGCAAAGAGGTCGTGGTTAGAGCTAGTGCCAGCCAATCCTGGATATTCTCTGACATTTAAGTGGTCCATTTGCAAGAAATAACTCACAATTGTACTGCCAGAAAGTCAGATGATGTAGTAAAAAGTGAGACACAGGGGTTCAAGTCCTGTGTAAGTCAATGTTAGCTTGTTATTTTTAGACTTAGTCGACTTTTTTCCAGTTTTGAGGGGCTATAAAGCTGCTGAATGCACACTGTGCACATAAACATTAGCAGAATAGCTGAACAGACCCATTCAATGTTGCTGGGCCGCCAAAAAATACACACTCGGGGTGTAAAGAGCTAATGTGGCTATTTACACCCTGGGTGCAAATAGCATTGTTGGCTGATGACACCCTGGTGCTAATGGGATCTGCCTTTTTTCAGCGCCGTGTCTGCTGTTTTTAAGGAGAGTCCTGCATATATTGTGGTACACCTACACTCACTAGGCACTTTATTAGGTACACACGTTCAACTGCTCAGTAACACAAATAGTTAATCAGCCAGTCAAGTGGCAGCAACTCAGTGCATTTAGGCATGTAGACATGGTGAAGACGACCTGCTGAAGTTCAAACTGAGCATCAGAATGGGGAAGAAAGGGGATTTAAGTGCCAGACTGGTTCAAGATGATAGAAAGGCAACAGTAACACAAATAACCACTGGTTACAACCAAGGTCTGCAGAAGACCATCTCTGAACACGTCCAACCTTGAAGCAGATGGGCTACAGCAGCAGAAGACTACCCTGGAAATCCAGAGTTCTCACTGGACTGGTCACTCTGGCAATCAGTAATGATGCTCATTACCTATGCCCATGAAACCGAGCTGCACCAATCACATCGGTGTATCTGATATAGGCGGGCCAGAGGCGAGCTAAACAGATGACGACAGCAATACAACGACGAAGTCCGGAATCAGTCAGTAAACATTGCGAGATGGCTACGGATGAACACCAGTTGTTTGAAACAGCTTTGGCTGCTACAATGAACGAGTTAGACTTGGCTTTTTCTCTAAAAGAGGAACTGAAGACGGCGCTCGAATCTTTCCTTTGCAAGAAGGACGTTTTTGCTGTTTTGCCGACCGGATACGGCAAGAGTCTAATCTACCAGTTAGCTCCACTGGTAGCGCTCTGGATACGTCACCCCTTGTATTGTTCTGATTGGTCATAGTGTTATCCAATTGCGTGCAGAGATATTTACAAATGCATGCTTGGTGCCGCCCTTCAAGTTGGGCCATTTTCATTACTCATGGTCAGACCCTAAATCTTTCTAGATTTGGGTCTGGATTTCCAGGCTAGCAGAAGACCACACCAGGTGCCACTCCTGTCAGCTAACAACAGGAAACTGAGGCTACAGTTCACACGGGTTTTCTCACCAAAACTGGACAATAGAAGATTGGAAAAACCACATTCACATGAAAGCATGGATCCATCCTGCCTTGTATCAACGGTTCAGGCTGCTGCTGGTGGTGTAATGGTATGGGGGAGATTTTCTTAGCACCAACTGAGCATGGTTTAAACACCACAGCCTACCTGAGTATTGTTGCTGACCGTTTTATTTTGAAGTGCCGTTTCCTGCTGTAGAGTGAGTGAATAGCTACTTGACAGAGACAGCAAACTAGCTCGACAGCACGGCCAAACACAAGTATGATGCTAAATGTTTTTAACTGTGTGGACCTTGAACTAATGACTAAAGAGAAATCTGGACCCCATGGCTCGACCAATAGCCACATGTGGCCCCGGAGCCACAGGTTGCCTACCCCTGATCTAGGAGGGTGAACGTTCTATACTTACTGAAGGTTGTTTAACTAATGTGCAGTAGATGGCAGCATCATCTGCCAGTGATGAAGAAGCAAAAGAGGCAGAGTATACAAGACCCACATTGAACGAGTTTAAAAAGGCCAAATTTAAAACTGTAAAAAATAAAAGTAATGACAATACTCAGACTTAAACTCAAGTTGCAGGCTAGTTCTCTTTGCACTATTGCCACACATTACATACAATATAGTATTACACAGTTATTTTAAGTAAACTCTACACTTTATAAATTGTTCACTGAACCATGACTACAAGTATCTGTTTTTAGCAGGTCTGTGACCCGGAGAACTCTACAAGACAGCCTGGAGCAAGAAAGAATGAGGGTGTATCAGTGGAGGTGTATGTGTTTGTGTTTGTGTTTGTGTGTGTGTGTGTGTGTGTGTGTTATTAGCACATTGCCATAAACCTCATAAATTATTCAGCTGTATCCATCTGTAGCAGCAGTGTGCTTCCTGTCTCAACACACGGCGTGTTGACATTCACATCTGCAGCAGCTCCTTCACAGAAAAACACAAAACATCTTCTCCACTTGAACCGAGAAAGAGCTGGGTGTCGTTTTTGTCATTTCTCCAACATGGCGGAGTCTCTACAAAATTAGATTTTCAGTCCAACTTGCTCCCTGAAACCATCTAATTATTTCCTCATTAGGATTTTCTCATCTTCTCTGGCTGAAGATCAGAATGATGCTCCTGGTGTTTTGTAGATAAATGCTGTTTTACGCAAAATAACTTTTCTAATTTACCTGGAGGAGAGTCAAATTAGAGGTAATGAATCATGATGTTTCGTCAGTGCCTGGTGCTGTGCGCGTTTACCTGTTTAACCTCGGCCTGTAGGTGGCGTAGCTGCAGGGTCTGCTCCAGCCGCGTGTGCGTGTGTTGCGCGTTGAGCTCCACCTCCTGCTGCTTCTCATGGAGGAACTCCAACAGCTCCTGAACCTGAGAGGCCAAGTCCATGTCCTTCTCCCCCGTCAGCTCGATCCCTGACACACACACACACACACACATATATCGGACTGTCACGAGGGAACATTTTGTGATATTGTGGATGATCTCTGTCATATTAACTGTAATTCCCCTGCAGCTCTGTACAGACAGGACTCATTTCTCAGTGTAGAGCACCAACACATAAACCATCACTTAACATTACTCTATATGTATGGACTCCAACAACTGGACATTAACACATTTATGATATACAGTTGATTGTCTCATCTCGCTCTGACGAAGAAAAAACGAATACTCAAAATAATCTACAGACTTTGCTGTGAACAGTTTTATGTGGGATCTAGTTTTTTCTACATAACTACACCCAGGCCTGCTGTTGGAGGATCAAAGGATACAGATGACCCTGGAGACAGACACTGCTGTTGACTTTTTCAAATGTATTTTTTTGGCACTCTGAGCACCACAAGCCAAGTGCCATCAAATTCTGTTATATTGGAGAGAAGGCAGACATCTCTATGGCTGATAACTCCAAAAGTTGGCAACTCACACCAAAACAATCCAGATTGATAAATAGCACAACAGGGAAGAGGAAAAATATGTATGTTTGATTTGGGGGTGAACTGTCCCTTTAAAGAGAGGATTTCTGACAGAAATGGTCTCATGTCACCAAGGACGCTTCTCAGCAATTCAGCTTTTAAAGATTTCATATACTGAAGGAATGTCTAGTAGCTTTCCAGTTCCATTCAATATTGATTTGATATTTTTAGGTTATGATATTTGTAGCTGATTACTTCATTAATATTGCATGATGTTAATGTCTGAGCTGCAGATGTCTAATTAGTCGAAGCAATGAATAAAAGACAAGTGTGTGTCTGCACTCAGTTAACTATTAATACCCTACTCCACCAGTGGCTGGCGCTGCTAGAGTGACAGTGTATGTGTGTGTTGTGCGTGGGTGTTTGTGTTTGTGGCGGGTGGGAGAGATTTATCACTCCAGGGGGCAGCGTGACTGAGGCAGTGACCTCCACATATACACAAACATCACACCCAGTAAGAGGATTGTGCTGTGACGATTTTTTAACCTAATTCTCTGCCCGTTCCACACAACACGCTTTTCTTCGGGATCCCAGTTCACGGTTTGGCCAAAGCATCAGGGCTCCCTCTCTCTTTCATTGTACGGCAGCCAGCTGCAAATCCAGATGTGAGCCTGCTCAGCGGGCAACAGGATCACATCCAAAGTGGAGGGGGGATGCAAATGCATCACTGGAGGCGACGGCTGCCTCGTAGTAGTAGTAGCGTACACAGCACGACAAACCGCCCCAACAGTTTAAGCAGAGGGACCAAACCGTGCTCGGCTCTGGCTGCATCGCTGTGTATTTTTTCTGTTCAGCAAAAGCTCACAATTGGTCACTTGGGGAGTGTGTTAGATGCATAATGATGCCAGGTGTAAGCTCGAGTCCAAAACTAAACACAAGGGTATCGTGGGAAATTATCTCTGGGAGCTCAGGAACTCAGCTGAAAGCACACAACAGGGCCTCTCTGTCCTCTGCTTCTGTCTTTTGTAATCCTCTGAATCTCCTGTCTTTCTTCTCTTCGTCTTAACTCTTTATCCGCCTGTTTTTTTCTCATAAAGTAAAGATGTGTGCTCTACCTGAAGCCTGGACCTCCATTATGTACTGGTGCAGATCTTGACCCTGCTGCATCACTTCATAGGTCATGTTGTTCATGGCCGCCTTCCTCTCCGCGTGTCGTTTCAGCCGCTGCTCTGCCAGGCTTATGTCCTCCGCGCTGCCAGAGGAGGTGCCGCCTCCCCCGCTGCTGCTGCCGCTGCTCCCGCCCGAGCGGCTGGCGTCGTTCAGCTGACGAGACAGATCCTCGTTCCAGGCGTCCAACTCCGCCGTGACCTGCAGGAACAGAGCGATGTGGGATCAGAAGGCACATGGAGACACAGTCGACAACGCAACACGCCAAAAGCCAGTGGGTGCCGCTGGGCCGTTGTTGATTTTTGTGATGTGTCTATCAACATTGGCTCTAATTAGCTCTCGTCAGTGGCTGTTGGACAAATTGGGCATGTTGAATCAGTGGTGTAGGCAGTAAGGGAGCAGTAACAGCTCTTTGATTAGTTGCTCAGCTTAGCAAATTAGTGATTCTACAAAAATCTGTCACCTTTCTTTTCTTTGTCCACAAGCAAATGTTCACAGGCTGAAAATTGAAGGGCAAAGCTGGACAAAACTTTACTTTGCAGTGCCAGTTGGAATTTAGACACATGCTCAGTTAGTACTCTGTGCATGTAACAAACATTTACTCATTTTCTTTAGTCCTTTAATGGCTCATTTTGATATATGATTAAAAATGAATAGGTAAGGAAAAGTAGTGCAGGGTTTCTCACACATTCTGAATATTTATTTGTTATGTTATTATTATTTTATTATTTATTTTCAATTGTATTTTATTATTTTTTATGTTACTTTATTCCTTAGCTTGTTGACTTTTTTAATCTACTGTTATTTTCTCTGTTTGCCTGTAAGGTGGCCTTGAGTGCCTTGAAAAGCGCCTTTAAATAAAATGTGCTATTATCATTACATTCGCCGCCACAAATTGGTTTTCTACTCTGGGAGCTACACACCCTGCCCTCTCTATCTTACACTCTTCTTCTCTCACACAAACACATTGGGTATGTTAGTAAATAGTCACTCTGAGCGCCAGAGCGTACTGGCACAAACTGGACCGTTTGTAGCACTGTTGGAATATATATACTGTTTGGTTATTCAGAGCACCACACTCTTGGTGCAGCAGAGGTCTGGGCACAGATGGAGCAGTAGAGCGCCAAGCGCAGTGAAAGATAAACATAACTGTTCATTAAGCACACTCTCATACTTCTGCTCTCTTTCCTTGGAGCACTGTTAGAATATATATACTGTTTGGTTATTCGGAGCACCTTACTGTTGGTGCGGCAGAGCATACTCGGGGCACAGATGGAGCAGTAGAGCACCAAGCACAGTGAAAGTAAAATGTACCCGTTCATTAATTCATTTAGAAAGAGGATGCTCAATTTCTTATAACAACAGCACTCTTACCTCTATAGTATACTGTTCAAATATGCGGAGCTGGAGGAAGATGTCCAGCTTGATCTTGCGTTCGTGGAACAGTTCCTCCATCTGGCCCTGCGCCTCGTCCAGCTGCTGCAGCACCCCCTGGATATGTGCGATGGAACTGCAGTGTGGTGTCTTATTGGTCGACATGGCTGCATCTCTGTGAAGAGGGAGACGGAGGGAGACATTACACCACAGTGGTTCCTAACTGGTAGGTCCTGGTCCAAAAGTGGGTCCCAGATCCACTCTGAATGGACCGCAATTGACTCATGAACGTGTCAAGTTTGCAAAAAAAAAAAAAAAAGAAGCACACTTTACTTTGAAGTGCAATGAACTTCCAGCACAGAGCTTTTACTTTGAAGTGGCGTCCCCTGCCATAGAGTGAGTGACTAACGGACGGCTACAAGACCTCCCTCGTTATGAGGAACCCCTCTGGCAACATAAAGATGCTCTGAGGAGAAGTAGCGCTCTAACTTAAACATGGTAGGCACATATACGTATTGTATACCTGCTCATATGAAATACTAGTCTTTTAATTTCGATTCTACCATCTCAAAGAGAATGGGGATCAGCTAGTAGATTAGTGTATGAACCAACCAGCATTCACAGCACTTGGTAGAGTTACATCCAAATACTTTCCCCCATAGCAAGCATTATTTTATTTCCCTTCACACAAATAATAGTAAGAGGAGGGGGAACAGAGAGATGTTGACAGTGTGAGAGATGAAACAGAAGAAAAACTGTCACATATTTGTGTCAATATGGTAATTATTATTCCTAATCTTGGCTGTATGAATTTGACTTTTTAATGATTTCTAAAGTATGAATATTATTACCTGAGCTGCCGTATTAATCCCCCCCTCTCTTTAATAACATTATAAATATTAATATCATTACCTGAGCATTTCAAACACCATTCATGAATAATTATCTGAATTTTATTATTACCTGAGCTGCTGTATTAATTCCTCTCCCTCTTTAATCACATTGAGCGTCGCCTCCAGTGTGGCCGTCTGCTGCTGCTGAAACTGCTGGATCAGAGTCTGAACCGAATCCACCGAATCGCAGCAAACTTCATCCAGCAGCTGTTTCTGCAGCTCCTCCATCCACGACCACAGCTGGACACACAGACGGGCACACAGATGGACAGACAGACAGGCAGGTTAGTAGATGTGTGATAAGCAGAATTTTCCTTGCACTGAACCAAGAAGAAAATACTGGATCCTGAAAATAACACAATATGACACAGTGCAGTGCCACTGATTGTGGGAACTGTTCGTCCTGTGTCCTAGGTGAATTCACAAAAGGATTGCTTTTATTGATAAGTACTTATATATATTGCTTTGTGTTTTTTCTACTGATGTTTCCTGCTTGCACTACCCCTCTGCTGCTGTAATGCTGCAAATGTCCCCGCTGTGGGATGAATAAAGGATTATCTTGTCTTTCTTATCTTATCTTAAACCTACACAAATAAAAAAGACACTGTCTTATTCTCAAAGCACCCGCAAAGAGGGTAAACTGCACTGCCAAGCAAACAGCATCTTGGTGTTTCCGTGCTATTTGAACGTTTTTAAATGAGGTAACATCGAGGTTATTCAAGTTAACTAAAACTAAACTAAAACCTAAAATCAGGTGTGAAAAAAACATGTTAGTTAACTGAAGTAAATCCTGGACTTTAAGGGGAAAAAACTGAAATGATATTGTGTACTTACAAAACTAACTAAAATAAATTAAAATGCAGGAAATGTCTTAAGTTTTAGCGTCTGTTAATTTGGTCAAATTGGTAAACACATGGACACATAGGGAGGTATTGGTGCAGATGTTTATTGAAAATAATCCTCTACACAGCATATATCACATCGACTGATGGTGCATTCAGGTGACTGATGACCAGTTGATTGGTAATAATAGGAATATTAACTGTTTAATTGAATCAAGTAATCATAAATGGTGGATATCAGCGGCCGCAATCCATTCAGTTATGCGGTTAACGATGAATTAATAACTCCTGGGCAGTAAGATGTGTGCGAATGTGTGAGTTTGTTTGTGTTTACGTGTCTCACCTCCTTGGTGTGCGTGTGGAAGGAGACGGACATGTCCAGCAGCAGCTTCCTGTGTTCGACTCGGCGGACAAAGTCCTGGATTCGGACTTCCAGGTGTCTGGCAGCCTTGTAGATTTCCTCTGGGTCGCACTCTCCGGTCTGAGCCAGCTGCTCAGCTGCCTCCAGCAGCTTGTCTGCATTAGTGTATGTGTTCTGTAAGAGGGGGGGAGGGACCGTCATCATCATCATCATTATTGACAGCCATCAACATGATCAATATCTGTAATAATCTCACGCCATACCCACAGGAACAGTTCTTTTGTTTCATGCCATGTTAATTTCGCCACACGTCTCATCACAGCTTTCACAGTTCTTATTATCATCTTCTTCATCATCACCATTATCATTATGATTTGTTTTTATCATTACCTCAACAAGGTTTGTTTTCAGTTTAATTCGATTTGTTTGTTTGTCAGCATGATTACAGAAATACTACAGGCTGTATTTTAATGAAACTTGGTGGAAAGGTGTGGCATGGGCACATGTGGGAACTCACTAAATTTTGGCGCTGATCCGAATCACTGAATGGATGGGAGATAGGGCATTTGGCCTTGGAGGAATAAATGCTTTACATCTTGAAATCCAGCAGGTACTAAAGTTCGATAATGACAAAACATAGCTGACTGTAGAAATACGGTGACTCTGTATCAAAATCCACATTCACTGATATCAATAATCCTCTGGGGAAGCCTACACATGTAGGTGATACAGAGGGCAGTCCTTATGGAGCATTTGTGTAAGAGGTCATGGGAAAAATCAATACCATTGTAACTATGCTTATTTCTCAAACCAAGGCATGTTTATGGAACTACACACATACCACACAACTAATTGTACTCTCATACCCTTTTCCCACCAAAATCAGTGCGTATATGCAGGTTTTTAAATGCTGGAAAACCTACTAAAAATAGGCGATGGACTCTCCAGCAGCAGTGTTAATTTTGTTGACGAAAACTATGACGAAAGTCTTTCGTCAACAACCTTTTTTTTTCATGACAAAAATGAGATGATGACGAGCTAGATCCTGATAATCAAAACTAAGACAAAATCTATGTTTGATTTTTGTTGACAAGACGTGGCAAAAATGTTAGTGGTGGACTCTCAGACACTGAAAGCCGAGAACAATCGTGCTTGCAATAATCTTCAAATGCCGCATGAGTGACAGGCTGTTAAACTCCAGTAAATAGTCAGTGGCAGAGTGTTTCGCTAGCCAGAAAAACCATTCACACCGAAGCAGCATCAGCTGTTGGTGCGAGTTGTGAGCTGTAATTCAGCAGTAAATAATCAGCCGTGTGTGTCTGACTGTGGATGGTGGAAGTTGAGGATGTTGAGCTTTTCTTATGATGATCGGGACGTGTGTGCTCATAAATCAGCCCTTAAACATGTCAAACACTGCTGGAGAATGACAGTTTGTAAGTGTGTAGAAACTATTTATAGCTGTAGGAAAAAACTATCTGAGTGGAACTGTTATACAACCTGTCAAGATTCTAATTTGTTTAAAGATTAAAAAACATAGAAAACACAGTGGCTAAAAGTTGACGAAACTTTCAGTCAACTAAAACATTTTGGATTTTCTTAAACTAAAACTAGACTAAAGCTATAAGATAACTATAAGATAAAAACTGAACTAATAAACAATTTCGCCTCAAGACTAAAACTAGATATAAAATAGTTTTCAAAATGAACGCTGTTCAGCAGTAGTAAACAGCTTGGTAAACAGTAAAAAGCAGCATGGAGGCCAGTATAAATGTTACAGTGGTTACTTCTTTGTTGTATGTGTTACTTAGTCACACTCTTTTCAAATTTGGTGCCGGTTAATTTGAAACAATTTTCGAGAGCTGCTTGGATGGACACAGGTGGAATTTCTGTTTTCGTGTCATTGCATTGCACCCCAGAAGGGTCAAAAATAAGCGTGACTACCCCGGTGTCACGTTTCAAACAATGCCAATGGTACCTGGAGATATCTGTGACTACTGCAGACTCATTTATCCTGGGAATAAATACCCTTTGTAACTCTTGTTTTCTGGTTTTCAATGTATGTTCAGTAAGTTATATATTTCCACTTTAGATGTTCACAATAAATGCACAGCTGAGATGATGAGCAAGGCGCAATGATATTTTGACATATTTGTAACAGTTTTGGAAACATATCCAGACATATATTGCCTGCACTCACAGATTTACATGTCATAGAAGACTGGACTAGTGGTCTATTTGATTCTGAATTTCTTCTTCATTTTATCACCATCATCATGTTTTCTTTTTCATTATCACTAACCATAACACTTTTCCAATTACGACTATTTTTTGGCATCTCAACTTGTCTGCTGGTGTTTCTGATCTAGTCTAAATTAGATTTACAACTTAACACCCCAGCAGCATAGGGATAACACTGAATCTCACACACACAGACACACACACACACACACACTCACACAGAGTCGGATCACGTTATATTAAAATGTTAATTCCGGTCTCTGTACACCAACAGCGTGAGGTTTCCTGTCTCCACCTCTATCTTCACCAAAAGGGACCAAATCCTGTCTGAGAGTTAAAGCTCTCTGCATTCATCAGGAGGACAAAATGGATTAGTATCGGTCTATTCTGGTAAGTATGAGAGATTATCACTGGAATATTTCACTTCAGGAAATAAATTCCATTTAAGATATTTTGGGTTGGCTGGAGGTTGTGGGTGTGGTGCGACAGTGAGGAAAAAATGTTGCGTTATGATCCCAATTATTCAAGAATATGAGTTTGGGTGAGCGCTTACAGTCTGGATGTTTTAGAGGGATTAGTCAAAAGATAAAGATTATAATTTACAAGGGATTATTACTTTTCACTGCATGACTGGTTTGGTTCAGGGTGAGGATTATAGCACGGAGACGACAGGAGAGCAAAATCATCCATGTCACCTGAATACATAAAACATAAAACCTAACATAAAACCTAACCTGACTTTTTAAGACATATATAAAAAACATACCCTTCAACAAAGAAAAACAAAATCAGCTGACAGAAAAAATAAATTCTGTGGCAGTGTTTCAAAGGGACAGAGTGAAAATCCATCCACCCCCACTGCATGAAATAGATCGACTGCTGTCTATCTCCTTCATTTTGCTGATATTCAGGAATAGTTTGTTGTCCTGGCACTAGAGGGTCAGGTCCCCTACTTATTTTAGGCAGGCATTTTTATTGTTTTCTGTGGTCAGGCCCACCATTGCCCTGTCATCAGCAAACTTGATGATGGTGTTGGAGTCAGAAGAGGCTACACAGTCGTGTGTGCAGGGAGTACAGCAGGGGGCTCAAAACGCAGCCCTGGGGTGCTCCTACGTTAGGCTCTGATCACACAGAAAGCATTTTAGCAGCTGGAGGCTCCTTTTTTTAAAATTGTTTTGAATGAGAAAGAAGCTTTTTGCTTGCCTGTTGCTATACGGCTCACGTTTCTGCGCTCTAGGTGCCTGGCATTTTTGCCAGAGCACTCTGCACTCGAGTTGAAAAAACTTCAACTCAGAGTGGAAGAGCGCCCCACTTCATCCTCTTTTCATCATGTTTTTTTCCCATTGTCCAATCGGATGATTTGAGAGGCGGGCCTTCTGTAGTAGTCACGACAACAAGTTTGCGGTTGGTAAACATTCGAGGAGAAACCGGTGGTAGCAGCTATTGGATACCCAGAGCTATATGGCTGGACAATAGACAGCAGGTTGTCAAACTGCCGAGTCATCCTAAAATATGCCTGGAAACAGCAATCATGGAGGCGAAGCTCCTGGACCAACAACCCTCTTTTTTAGGGTCTCATGTACCCACATATATCTCCGTTTCCCTGTGCCCAACAAACTGTTTACTGACAGCCTCTCACCCTAAACCAGAGCTACAGCAAGTACCCTCTGCCTCGACATTTTAGGAACTAACTACTAGTTACTGTGAAAAACAAAAACAAAACGGTACATTAATTACAAAGGACGGTTAGCGTAAGAAGGTTATGCGTTGGTTGCCTGACAACAATTAAAAGGCACATAAAGCTTGGCAGCGAGGCAGTGCGGTGCACCTCTCACCACCACAGGTCTGCCTGTCAGGAAGTCAAGAATCCACATATACAGTGAGGTGTTTAATCCCACCTCCTTGAGCTTTAAGACCAGCCTGGCGGGAACTATAGTGTTAAACGCTGACCTGTAGTCATTGTGAACACCGACACTAGCTGGTCAGCACATAGTTTTAGGACCCGCCCACTTGTACTGTCTGGCCCTGCTGCTTTCTTGGTGTAAGCACGCTTGAAAGTCCTCCTAACGTCATGCTCAGAGAGGGAGATAGGTGTGAAAGGGGCATTCGCCCATCCATTAACCCCTGCTTCAGCTTTTTTGGCTCATTGGCTGCAGATGGCCTCAAAACGAACATTAAAGATAGTCAGCTCACTTGCTATTAACGCATCAGTACTTGACAAAGAGGGGGAGTAATCTGTCATAGTTCTTAGACCTTGCCACATGCTCCTGACATTGCCCTCCTGAAACTGTAGCTTCACATCCTTCCTGTAGCCCCTTTTTGCCTCTTTTACTGCTCTTCTTACATTGTAGGCTGCTGCTTTATTACTGTCCAAGTTTCCAGACTGCAGCCTCACCATAACCAGAGGCTTCAATCTCCTGACAAAATCAGTCTGACCTCTCTGTCAACCTACGAAACAGTGTCAACCCTCCATGAAAAAAATTTAAGATTTAAGGCACTGAGAAGAAGCTGAAGGATGAAGGCTTTAATGCGAGAAAATGAGTTCTGGGTTTTCATTAAGTATTTCTGTTTGATGTTTGGTTGGTTCAACTAATCAAATCACTGACTGAACTTGCAGTAATGGCAGTAAAAAGACATTAAAATGACGTATAAACTCATCAAGTTAAATATCAATGATGAAATGAATCGGAGCATTTCTTTTTGTTTGTATGGGAAAGACTGTCTGACAGTAATGTGGGTAAATATGCTAACATATTCATCTCTTGGCATGTATCTTAAACATGCACTAAATTTATTAATGTTATGTATATTGCTAAGTGGAAAGTTTTACAGGCAAAACACCACAAACTACATCAAAATGCTAATGGGGGAAAAAGGAGTGGTAGAGAGCGTCTGACCCAAATAATGCAGATCCAGCAGGTTATGAAGGTTAATCCTAATCCAGAGTGTAAACATCAGATTACACAACTACATACCCTTTATAGGATTTACACTCAGTCTGTTATAGGATTATCACTTTACTGAAACTCCACTGAGCAATGCAGCGAATGATTTATCAATGGCCATAAATTCTGATTGGACATGTGGTTTACCATTATTTGATTCGAGACAGCAATTTCCCTGTGTTATCTTTTTTTTATGCAGACCTTATAGTCTGTGTGATGTCATCAATAATAACATAATGAAGAATTAGATTTAATCTGACATATCAGAATTAGGGGGTTGTTTGCTCAAATACCGTACACAAACCTCAGTGCACTGCACAGGAGATGCATGAAACTAACAACTGAGTTGCCTTAGACTGAAGGGAAAATTAAAGAAAGAGACAGAAGGGGGCTATAACATGACTTGGTCGGCAGTGTTTGTCTCTGCTTCCATAGCAGTGGGAGAGATGTGAGTAACATGAAGCAGAGAGCAGTGAGAGCAAGGATCATCATCTGCATGCCACATCACTGTGGACCATCGTGATGACTCGGAGACGGAGGTGCACCAAGGGGCGCAGCCCGTTCTGCCAAACCCGTGGTGCACAAGACACAGAGCCAACGACAGACTCTTGAAATAACAGAAGGAGGACAAGAAGGAGAAGTGGTGCAAAGAATCATGTCAGCTCTTAGCTTGTAATAAGTGGTATATATTCTGTATATATCTTGCTCACGAGTGAGGGTAGAATGAAGCGTGAGGTGGATCCACAGTTTGGCACGCCGTCTGCAGCACTGGTACAGACCGTCATGATGAAGAGGGAGCTGAGCCGGAAGGCAAAGCTTTCAATTTACTGGTCCATCTACATCCCAGCCCTCCCCAATGGTCATGAGCTCTGGGTAATGACCGAAAATATGAGGTCGCAGATACAAGCGGTCGAAATGAGTTTCCTCTGAAGGGTGGCTGGGCTCAGCCTTAGAGATGGGGTAAGGAGCTTGGACATTTTGAGGAAGCTCGGAGTAGAGCCGCTGCTCCTTCGCATCAAAAGAGGTCAGTTGAGGTGGTTCTGGCATCTAATCAGGATGCCTCCTGCGCGCCTCCCACTGGAGGTGTTCAGGGCACGTCCCACTTGTAGGAGGCCCCGGGGCAGACCCAGAACCTGCGGGAGGGATTACATGTCTAGTCTGGCTTGGGAACACCTCGAGGTCCCCCAAGAGGAGCTGGAAAGCATTGCTGGGGACAGGGGCGTCTGGAATACTCATGTAGGGTTGGGCCAGACTTCTTGAGCCCAAAGCTCTGCTTTGACAGTATAAACTGTTGAGAAAGAAAATTAATTGATCAGCCAAGGCAGGTGTGGAAAGGTGGTGGGATGTCAGAGCCGAAAACAGTGGAGAAAAATGACAGGACGACAAAGGGAGAATGACAAGATGAGGAAGGAAAGAAGAAAAAGTCTGTGACTTGAAATGATGCAGACTGGCAGTGTGTGTTTGGGGTTTATTTAACAGCAGAGATAGTCAGGATTTGATGATCCTGATCACATTTAATCTCCAAAGCAATGCTTTTAAATGCACACACACACACACATACACCCACATCTGCTTTATGAGTACTTACTTGACTTAAAAACAAATCAAATGAGACACCTGACAGCTTCAATAGAAAAGAACATCACACACTCTTACTACGACCAATCCACTTCAAAGCCCCTCAAGGCTTCAACTGCATATGAACCAATATTTCTGTGTGCTTCTTAAAGCAGACGGTTTTGTACAGTGCTGAATAGCAAATGTTGCGTAACCTCAGGGCTCAACTGGAGGCTCAAAGACACTGAGGGCTCTGCAATAATACTGCCTGTGTACTGATTAATATTAGACATAAAGTGTCACTGGTGTTTGTTCTATATTATCTTTCTTTTTTTACTATGGCAAACGTTCAAACCATTTCCACTGCGGCATTGATTTTGCACACAAACCACATTCTTACCCCATTTTTTTAAATCTCCACTGAGAGCTTCAACATGTTTCTTTTTTTGTTTTCATTTTTTAAACTAAACTCCAGTGTTTCCTACATGATAGACTGTAGCACTGGAATTCAGGAATGGATAACATCTTCTGCAGATCTTTTAGGAAAAGGCTTGTGACCATAAATGGTTAGGTAGAGGTCTTCATGCTTCCTGCTGCCACTAGGCATGGCGGTTTTGAAAATTTGGGATTAATCAAGGAAGATTACTTGCAGATGTTTGTAAGGCAAGCAAATAAACATTCAGTAAAAACAAACTACTAACTTCAAAATATTCGTGATAGGAGCGGACCTTTTCTGTGCTATGTTGATATTGTAAATGAGAGCTCAGACATGCACTGACCAATTCAAGAGTTCAAGAAGTTTGGATATTTTTACAGTTTTATTTTATTTACAGTTTGGGACAAAATCACTGACAGCAGGAGAAGATACAGGTGTAACTGCTGTACTGTTAGGGTACAACAGTCATTGTATTGCTCTTCAGTGTCAGCTCACATCTTCAGGTAACCATTTTATTCTAGCATGAAGACATAAAGAAATTCAGCACTCTGTAACACTGTCATTTGTCCTTTTAATTCACTTTTTCTCATTGGAAACGTGATACACCTCATTACTAGGGGTGGGAATCACGATACGATATTATCACGATACTTAAGCCACGATACACGTCACAAGCTAGATGTCATCTTCGTTTTGAGAGCTTCAATTTTTTATCCTTTCTGGTTGATTTTACAACCTTGAGATTCGTTTTGACTGAAGAATACTGAAGCTGATATGGTGTCCGCTTATTCTGAAGCCCTTTCTGGTGATCTGAGGAAAGATATGAGGGGAAACTCACCTCAATCAGCCTTGAATCTTGCCTTAGGTTGTCTTACATGAAACCACTAGCCTACTGCTAGCTTATAAAATGATTGAAGTACAAGCATGAGTAAAGAACTTTAACCTGGCCGAGTCTGGGCTTTTACTGCAAGAAAATGCATCTGTTTCATAAACTATTAAAGTACATTACTTAAATCAGTAATTAAATTAGTCATTGAGTCAGCTCCATGCCAGAAGCAGACTAGAGTCAGATTTGCTGACTTTACTTAACTTGACAAAATCAAAAACGGCATGCAACTTGACATGGACTGTCACACCAACGACTCCTGATTTTACTTGGACTTGGGCCTTTTGACTTGAGAATACTTGATACCTTCCCAAAAGTTCATTTCATTTTCCTGTTACAGGTCGCCTATCCCAGCTGACATTGGGCGAGAGGCAGGGTACACTCTGGACAGGTCACCAGACTATCACAGGGCTGACACATAGAGACAGACAACCATTCACACTCAAATTCACACCTACGGACAGTTTAGAGTCACCAACGCTCTGAATTTGCCACTTTTCCAAGCAGTTTCTGCATTGGTATAAACTGAAAGTGATCTTTCCTTCATGCCACGGTCACACAGCAACAACAGGCCAAAAGCTGACTTTGGACAGACAGACTCACCTGAGCTACATCCTCAAAGTCATCGTGTCTCTTCTGCAGGGCTCGGGCTCTGTGAAGGGATTTCCCAACACCAGTGTGTTTGCTGAGGAAAGCCTCGCCGTGGTTTTCAATCCAGTCCATCACCTGGAAGAGAGAGAACACAAAGATCACCATCACAACATCTCTTCACACACGCTCAGGATCAAAGGTCACCTGCTGAACCTTCTGTTCCTGGCGCTGCACCCTTTTTTCAGATAGTGTACATGCAGATCAAGTCGTACAAAATGGTCTCAGACCTCATTAATTAAGAATGAAACAGATGAAACCTTCATGATCTGCATGGAAAATTTAGGTCACAGCAGCTGAGAAGAAAGGATGTTAAATATTCTGTGCCATCAGACAAGGGTAGCCCAAATGTCATCACTGATGTGGTTGGCAGACGACTGCCGGTCACCAACCTCAGCTTTGTTGTTTAGTCAATACATTGTTGGTATTTCTTCTTATCATATGTGTCCTTTAAAGGACACATATGATATAAATGACATAAACCACTAGACAACCAAAGGCCATTGAAAACATGTACGTTTTAAGATTTGGTTTATAAGTGTCAATGGAGCGGGAGAATTCGACTGAGAGTGGAAGGCTATTCCAACCTTTTGGAGCAGCTACCACAAAGGCCCGATCTCCCTTACCTGCCAGCCTCGATCGTGTGATAGTTAAAGGACATTGTTCTGAAGATCTATGAGTTAAACAGGATACTGGGGTGCCAGCCCATGTATGGCCATAAAAACAAATGAAAGAACCTTAAAATAAATCCTGTTTTTGATAGGTCGCAACTGCAGGGATGCTAGAACTGGTGTAATGCTGTCTCCTTTTTTTCTGGCACCAGTGAGGAATCTCACTGCAGATTTCTGTACCAGCTTCAGGTGAGACAAAGATGAATGGCCAACACCCAGGTACAGAGAGTTGCAATAGTCAAGCCTTGAGGAGATTAATGCAGAGGTTACAGATGTCATGTCACTGTGAAAGATGATGGACTTGAGTTTTGCACTATTTTGTAGATGAAAATAATAGCCCTTCACCACAGAGCTGATTTGTTTTTCAAATTTGTGAGCAGAGTCAAAAATGACACCAAGAGTCCTGGCATGGGTATGAATGTATGACGTGAGTGGGCCTAAGTCACTGACTATGCTGTCTGTGTTGTTGGGGGGATCAAAAACAATAACTTCTGTTATGTTATCATTTAACTGAAGACTGATTTTTGCCATCCAGGATTTCACATCCTGGAGGCACTTAGTGAGGGATGTGATGGAGCTGGAATCCCCTGGGTTTAATGGAAGGTAAATTTGGGGGTTGTCAGCATAACAGTGAAAGGAGACATCTTGCTGGCGGAAAAATGGAGCCTAATGGAAGCAAGTACAGTGCAAGTAAAATGGGTCCTACAATAGAACCTTGAGGTACACCACAAGTGATAACGGGCAAAAGAGGAGGAAGGGCAACTAATGTTAATTGCCAACCAGTCCTTTAAGACGGTTTAATAAAATACAATGATCAACAGTGTCAAGGGCCGCACTGAGGTATAAAAGGATCAAAATGGCATATTTACCACTATCTAAAGACAGCAGTAGGTCAATTGACAATTTGTGAAGGGCAGATTCTGTGCTGGGACGAACCCTAAAACCTGACTGAAGTTTCTTCTTGATGTTGTTATTAGCTCGATAAGACAGAAGCTCTGAAGAGACAGTTTTCTCCAGTACTTTGTAATGGAAGCTTGGAGATGGGACGAAAACTGTTTAGTACAGATTTGTAATTTGTATTTTAATGATACAGAGCTAGAATTTACCAATATGTCTGATCTGGATTTGACTGACAGAATTTTACTGTTAGTGCATTATGTGGTTGGACTGTGTAGGGGAATGTAAATATTTGTTTAGGATTAGGATGAGGGTTTGGTGCAAGACCACATTAGCACATCACTACGTCTCACATCTCACATCTCACATCGTAATGTTGGTACTTTTACACTAAGTACTTCTTCCACCACTGACATCTCAAAGCACTTTTTTGGACCCAGAAAGAAGTGTGTGTATGGATGAACAGTGTTGTCATTCATGACGTCAGTGTAGTGTAGTCAGTCCAGCTGGAGCCACAAAGAGGTCAGTGCGAGGTCACAACACACAAACCGAAGCCCCCTGACTGCAGCTGGACTTTCTTTGTTAGAATGTGGAGCTAAAACTGCCAAATAAAACTACACACCTAATATGTTCTCTTTCAGCCTTTACTCCTGCATCTCTGCCTCTTCCTCTCTGGGGTCACATATATCCTGCAGCATTACAACTCTGGTTGGAATAGCCCTGTTCTCAGTGATTTATGGACTATTGGTATGAGCTTACTCTCTCACTTGCTCCTTGTCTCACTTTCTGTGTATGTCTCTCACCGTCTGTGTGTGTCTCTATGTCTCTCTCTGGGGTCTCATAGAAACTGAAGCATGACGAGTCCAGTTGGCAAAGCTCTGTTTTCAATGAATTTATAACCGACTGATACAATCTCTTCTTAACTCACTATTTCTCCGTCTCCTTTTCTCTTTGTCTTTTTAGCTCTCTTAAACACTCTCACACACACTCTCTGGGGTCGCATATAAATGTTTGCATGGCGCCCATACTGAGAGCATCCATCTTTGAATTTCTAGTCTGACTGATGCCCCAAATCTCTCTCCCTTAGGCCTCTCATTCATACAGTGCAGACATGATGATGACTTCAGTTACAATGGACCCATTATTTTAAATCAATTCAATGTGCTCTTGTTATTGTGTGTCCATACATAGACATATATATAGGCCACTTTATTAGGAACACCTGTTCAACTGCTCTAGACATGGTCAAGACGACCTGCTGAAGTTCAAACCGAGCATCAGAATGGGGAAGAAAGGTGATTTAAGTGACTTTAAATGTGGCATGGTTGTTGGTGCCAGATGGGCTGGTCTGAGTATTTCAGAAACTGCTGATCTACTGGGTTTTTCATACACAAGCATCTCAGGTAAATAGGCTATATGATGCTTGTTAAAGTTGCTTAGCAACCTCAGACACAATCCGCCGCTGCGCTCTTGAAAGCTGGCACAAAAAAGGCACAAGAGCAGCACCCAGCGCCCAACCTTGCATTTTCCAGGCGGTTAAAGACGCGGCATGTGGACGGCCCCTAATTTCCAGGGCTGGTACCTGTGGTTATTCCACAGGCTAGTTATTAGAATAGAATAGAATAGAATAATGTTTATTCAGACAAGTTTAAAAGAAACGAACAAGCTTTGGTTAGAAAAAATAAAAAATAAAAATAAAAATATAATAAGAAATAAAAAATGAAAGACATGAATAATCAAGTTGCGTAAAGTAAGGGTCAGCCATTCAGCAAGTCACAAAGACAAACCAAAGAAAACAAGAACAAAAAAAAAACAAAAAAAACAANCATTAGTATGGTTTTGTATTTCTCTGTAATGTAGCACAGTGTTAACAATGTTACTGATACTATTCTTTCTCACACCCCTGAACTATTAATATATCATTTAATAATTAAATTAATATCATGAACATGCGGGCGACTAGTCGACTAATGGCCATAAATGACGACTATTGGTCAACTAGGAAAATTCTTAGTCGGGGGCAGCCCTACAGTTTTATGTAGTTTTAACCTGTTGGAGGGCCATGAAGCCTTCCATCTAGAAAAAAAAAAACGACCAGCCCCATAAAAACACAGATAAGCAGCGGTGGTCAGTGCAGCACCTTCAGTTGATTTTGAGGGATGCGCTCTGGTGTGGGCAAGCTGCAGCAGATGTGCTGCCCAATGTCCATGCCCCATGTATTTTAGCAGTTAAGTAGTTGTTCCTGACAACATATACATTCATCTGTTACTCTCTTTGCCTGTAGGTGGCGCATGTTGACATGTCTACATCTGTAGGTCTGAACAGTTGCTGCTGCTGCGTCTTTGTCTATAAGGGGCACAGACTGGATTGAAACTGCAGGTGTTAAAATCCAGTGACTGCATCTCTGCAGCTGGACGATGTTGCCTGGGATTACTGTCAGCTGTTTTACATCAGCGACGCTCTGAGTCCTTGTTACTGTACTTTATGTGCATAATTTTGGAAGAAAAAAAAAGGAGAAAGCTCCTCAGAGAGTGCACATGTGGACTCTTTACTGAGATTCCAGAGGCTTCAGTAATGCCAGCGGTATTTGGTTGTACCTCATTCCTACTGCATTACTGTCAGACCCACAATCACATTAAAGAAAGTAATGTCATAAATAAGACCTCCTCCTGCTCCCCAACTGATGAAACTTACTCCACTGGTTAAAAATACCCTTCATAAAACATAGCTGTGATATTACATTTTGAGCTCCTGAATATCTCTAAAACCTCCAGGAATCTGGGCTGACACCTTTCCAAAACCACACAGTCTGCTTGTCTGTGAAATATGAGCAGTCGTACCAGCGAAGCAGAGATCCGCTCTGAGCATTTCATCTCAGGAATTTTCACATTACATACCACTTAACTGGGACGAGAGGACAGCGGAGATGAATGAATGTGCTGTGGTGATTCTCATCTGTTCTGCTAAGCAAAATCCATCGCATCTGTTCAGTTGATCACATGTTTACATACACGATTACACACTCCAGTGTGGTTCAACAAAATCCTCTGACCTCGTGAGAGTAACATTTTTACAAACACTTAAGTAAACACAAAACTGCAATAAAAAGTTAGTGTTGTTTTTTCTCAGTTCATAAAAAGCTGTCATTGATGAGTTCACATCCAATAGCAACAACACATTCCTACTTCTTTCTCCCTAACACACTCCTACTGTTGTCATTTCACTTGCCTGCTGTGCTGTGTGTGCGTGTGTGTGTATGTGTGTGTGTGTGTGTGTGTATACCTGTTGGACATCTTGTTGGAAAACACACAGCTGCAGTCTCTGGTGCAGTCGGACCTTTCGATGCTGCCAAATATTCTCCAGACGCCGCTGATGGTGGAGAACCTCATGAACCACATCCAGGATGCAGTGAACCTGTGAAATAACTTAAATGTTAATTCAACATTGACATTTTAGATTCATTTTATTCCATTTTTAATTAAAATAAAATCCTTAAAGCTGCATCTTTATTATCATTGCCTAGCAGATGAAGTCCAGCCCCCACAGTAGAACACAATGGCACTGACCGCTTTGGAGTAATTGGCAGTGGCTGTCAGCGACTCAGAGTTGCCGGGACTCAGAGGCCTCTGGAGGACGTCCAATAGGGCTTTGCCGTCTTGACTCACCTGGGAACACAGACAGGTGGGTCAGAAAGAGATTGGACAAGAAACACAGATAGACAGACAGAGAGAGGTAGACAATTTCAGACAGTCTAAATAGTAAATGGACTGCACTTGTAAAGCTCCTTTCTAGTCTTCCAACCACTCAAAGCGCTTTTATACTACATGTCACATTCACCCATTCACACACACATTCACACACTGGTGGCCAAGGCTTCCACACATGGTGCCACCTTCTACTCAGTAACCATTCACACACACTCACACACTGATAGAACAGCCATCGGGAGCAATTTGGGGTTCAGTTGGTGTTTCTCAAAGTCAAGGATCCTTCTTTGGTAGGACAAGTCCTTCCAAGGAAGGATCCTACAAAGGCAAGGCAAGATTCCTTCCTAGCATTCGGTGAACACACATTGGAACAGGCTGACAAGTGTTCCCAGGCGTACGTCATTAATCCTCAGCGGACTGAGGGGGTTTCAGGATACTGTGATAATTTTGGCACTCTCTAATGTTGTTGTACAGTTTGAACAAATGTCAGCGGCATTTTCAGAGTCATGTGACTTTTAGGGAGAATATATTTTAACTTGCTGAGCTCCGCTGGCGCAGGTTTCACTGAAGAGGCCCCGCCCTCACTTCCAGCAAATTGTGTGCAAAGCATTGTGGGTACTTTATACCTGCTGAGGATACACACAACACACATGCACCCTTAAAAATCTGTGAATGAAGGACTCTGTCGCTGGTAGAATTTGAAGGATCCTTGACATTGGAACAGTCCTTAGGCGGGATTCGATGACGTAGCATCCTTGAAATTCAGCCATTTAAGGATCCTTCCTTGACTCTGAGAAACACCCAGTATCTTGTCCAAGGACACTTCGACATGCAGACTGGATCGAACCACTGATATTCCAAATGGTGGATGACCAGCTCAACCCCTGAGCCACAGCCACCCGTGTAAACCCGTGGTGGGTGTGTCAGAGGGGTTACCAAATCAGCAGCTACATGTATATAAATAAATGTCTGGTCGACTTTTACCATATGATTACTGATTTTACCTTCTTACAATTTTTACTTACCACATTTCAAACTTGCTTTGGCAATGTAAAGACATGGTTCTCATGCCAATAAACCCTTTTGAACAGAGTTCACTGCCCCACCGTCTTTGTTTGAATAAACATTTTGCTGTGGCTGAAGGCAGCCCCGGAAGAAAAAGACAATAAATCAAGCAGCTAGATGTAAAGCGTAAAACTGCCTTTTTCAAAGAACTTAAAATTAGAAAGAATTTTAAAGTATTTTCTGCTTCTTTTCTGCTCTGTTTCCATCTTCTCTCCTCTCTTTGTTTTCTCTCCTCACCGAAACAAATATATCCTTTCTAAATCAGCGCTTCCCTTCTTACTGCTAATTGCTAAATTATACGTGGAGACACACCACTGAAACCTCTGCGTCACACACAAGCAGTGACCCTTGTTTCCTTTTCTGCGAGAAATGAGCCCTGTGTGTCTTTTTACGTCCCCTTGTGTTCCTTTATAGCTCCTCTTAATGCCGTCTGTAAATCACTTCGAATTGCCTTGTTTTTGAAAGGCGGGGTAAAAAATCAATGTGCCTTGCTTTGCCTGTGATAAGTGTTTTTTTAATCAATTAAAAACAAAACAATAATGAACTTTGAAGATATGTTTAGAGTGATAGTGATTTCAGCTGCATTGCAGTGCATTTTATGAAATAATGGCTGACACTTAATCAACTAATTGTTTCAGCCTGACTACTTTTGCTTGAGGAGGAACCTCTCCAGAAACTTTACTGGCTCCTGAGCTGGTAAACTGCAGGCCTGGCACTAACATAAAAACACATTAAGAAGATTTACATAATGAGATGTACAAAGGCAACAAGCTAAAGAGTATTTTCTTACATGGTTGGGTATGAAGATGATTCATAACTGAGGTCCACTGCCTGCTCTGGCCTTGATCAGGAGGTAGAACACCAAACAGCATGGGGGAGTTTGTTCTTTTGAAGCAGCAATGAAACAAATGCTCTGCGGAGATTACACACTCTTTCTGTCTCACTTAAAGCAGCTAAGTAAAAAGCTGTCTCAGCAAATGCCTCTACACACACACACACACCTGGCAGAGACACCTGCATTTTCATCGTCTCCGCTTTTAACCATTCAAAGATGTTTGTAGTCACATAACAGAAAGCACGATGTAACTCATCGTTACCAATTTACATCAAACAAAAGCTTCTGCTTACAGTTTTACTGTGTGTCTTATCGTTTATGGAAGCTTAAAAGGAACACCGTCACACTGTAACACACTTCCACTTCATTAAATAAACACATCAAGTCAAGAGTACAAGATAAAAACCACTCGCCGGGCACAGGGCGTGTCACTTTTTGAAGCGCGCTCACAGGAGACAGTGCTGTCATAGCTTGCCAAACCTCACCGTCTCAGTGTGAGCCTCTGCCCACAGCTCGATGTGTGTGTATATACGGACTTATCTTTTCACAGATAAGCATAAATTGAGCTAACACTGCGACAGCCAGCCAGTCGAGATAAAACACCGGACGGCAGCGAAGGGCAGAGGAGAGCGGGAGTTTGTTCCCAGACTAAATTTAGTGGAACGCGGAAGGTTTTCAGACAGCGAATCTGGATACGGAGGTGGTGCGGCAGCTGACCAACGCCGCCCTGTCATCACAGCCAGTCACAGCCAGCATCACTGAGCTGCCAAACAGCGGCACTGACAGCACCCAACAGAGAGACAGTGTAGTCCAAGGCACACATCCCTCCCTGTGGGGTATCCTAGTACGGTTTGATTTTGCAGGATTTTCAGGACCTTTCCGATGTCCAAGAAGCTAAAATGTTTTATTTTGCACTTCAAGCAGGGCAAGCCAAATCCAAATATTCCAGGGCATGCTATGTTACAAACAGAAACTGCACTATAATTCATATTACTGTCTTTTATAATCATCACTATCACAATAACAAACATCGGACACATGTTGGAGCTCTCCTACACTACACACATGGAAGCGGAAACTGACGCATGCTTCAAAATACACATTTATAATGAGAACAAGAGAGAGCAATGTTTTGTAAGCAAAGACGGACAATGACACAATGGAAGAAACTGGTGCCAGTAACTGACAGAGATGCCTGTGAGCAGTAAACTGAAACTCCAGGCTTCATGTCTTTAGTTTAAAAACAATAAGTTGATAACACAGATGCTACAGACGACAGCTCAGTATCAAATCAAATTTCGGTTGGAGTAAATGCTGGCTAAAACCTTTGTGACATCATCATACAAGCAGTAAATGTAATGGTTAGCTGTGCTGTTGTTTTACCTCAGTGTACGCCTGCGTGACCTGCTCGTACAGGCTCTGGTGGCGGTGGATGGCGATTTCCAGCTCCTGCATCTCCGACGGTAACCCTCCCTCACTGCAGACTTTACACCAGGCCTCCACCTCTGACAGGAACTGAGGAAGCAACATGGAGAGTCATACAATGTGTGTTTTCCTGTGAGAATTAATCTAATGAGACGATGAAGATATGGATGAATTAATTAGTGTATAATGTAATGTTGACTTCTCACATTACAGCTGTTAATCTAACTAACAGCTCTGCACATTCTTCATCTGCTTTCACCCTCTCACAGTGTGTCATTGTTTCAGGCCAAAGGGTGACGGTGTCCCTCGGTCAGTCATTTGTTCTGTCCGTCTATTCAACACTTTGGTCCAGAATAAGATTTCTCAACAACTACAGGCCAGATTGCAACACAGCTGTATTTCCAGCAGTATTTCAGGGCATTTCCAGCAGCCATTGTGCCACCAAAATCGGGTTATTTTTAGCAACACATTGCTGGATTTCCAACAACATTTCACTGGGTTTCCTGCATCTGTTGCGTTACCAAAATTGAGTGTTTTTTAGTGACACATTGCTGTATTTCCAGCAGTGTTTTGCAGTATTTCCAGTGGCCTTTGTGCCACCAAACAGGTTGTTTTTTGGGGAAACATTGCAGGGTGTTTCCCACAGCCATTGTGCCACCAAGAGTGTTTTTTTGCAAAATATCACTGTATTTCCAGCAAAGATTCAGGGTGTTTCCAGCACTCATTGTGCCACCAAAACTAGGCTTTTTTGTGCAACACAACTGTATTTTCAGCAGTATTTCAGGCCATTTCCAGCGGCCATTGTGCCATAAAAACAAAGTTATTTTTAGCAACATACTTCTGGATTTACAGCTTCACTTCAGTGTGTTTCCAACGGCCATTGTGCCAACATGACAGGGTGTTTTTGGGACACATCGCTGTATTTTCAGCAAAGTTTCAGGGCATTACCAGCACCAAAACTAGGTTATTTTTAGCAACACATTGCTGGATTTCCAGTGTCGTCTCACTCGGTTTTCAGCAGCCTTTGTGTTACTAAAATGGGGTGTTTTAGTGACACATAACAGCATGTCCAGCACAGCTTGTACATATATTCTTAGTCAAAATATAATCTTTCCTAACCATAACCAAGTAGTTTTTGTGCCTAAGCATAACAACACATAAACTATAACTTTGTTTAAGACGTAAAGCTTGAATATATCTGTGGCATAGTAGTCAATGGTATATGTTATATGTTCCTAGGGGAAACACTGCTGTGTGCGTTTTGTGTAACAGGTGGATGTGGTAGTCTACTGGTAGAGTAGAGAAAGAGCTAAGTATCGTTGAAGTACAGTAGAGCAGGGAAGAGAGATGGAAGCAAAATATATTAAACCCGGTGTTAATACAGCAGAACTGGAGAGAGGGGTGAAAAATAAATAGAGGTGGGCATGGCTTAAGTAGGGCGCAAAATTGTAGACGGAGAACGATTGACAAAGATTGCCGCTGCCAAACTTGACCATTTTCTCGTGGTATCTCAGCTGTTCCTTGTTCCAGTTTGCTCAGCCCCATTAAATTGTATGTATTTGATGCAGGGTTTTTTTTAATCCAAAAGTTACTGGGATTCAGGAGTGTATATATGAATGGACACTGCAAATTCTAGAGGACATTAGTGCTGTTACTACTTTTAAGGTAATTGCAAGAAATGAAGACAGCCTTTGCTCCTCTCTCTCTAAATCTCTCTTGTTTCCACACTCTAACGTTTGCTCTCTATGTAGCCTCGCCAATTTTCTTTCGCTTGTGTCTCTCTCCCCATCTTGTGTTCCATCTTTCATCCTGACACATTTTTGTTTCTCTGTATTTCATTAGGCTCTCTCTCAATCTCAGCCAATCCCTTCTCTGCCCCCACCACTCACTCTCTCCCTCGTTTAGTCTTTCATCTCCGGTTCTCTCAAATGTACACTTGTAGCTAATGTCAAGGGCCCAGCAGGAATCAAACAAGTCCCATCTGTTGCCATGTCAACCTTCCAAGAATCGGCAGTAGAGCAGTTTGATCTACTCAGTA
This sequence comes from Epinephelus moara, assembly GCF_006386435.1. Taxonomy (NCBI): domain Eukaryota; kingdom Metazoa; phylum Chordata; class Actinopteri; order Perciformes; family Serranidae; genus Epinephelus; species Epinephelus moara. The sequence continues at coordinate 9,510,508 of NC_065512.1, read as the reverse complement.
TAATCAGACGCTAAAAATGTCCCATTTACATTTTACATTCTGGACATGTGTCTGCTGCAGAGAGATTCCTAGATTAGATAGTTACCGCATCAGCGACTGAGCATCCGCAGTCTCACAGTGAGTGGAGCAGCTTTTCCTCTAATGACGGAGAAGTGAGTGGGAAGTCGTTACATCCACAAACATGTCTGATGTGCTTCCTCCTAACTCCAGCTGGGAATAGATTTGCTCTCACTACTGCCAGGTCAGAAGAAAAGCTCCACTCAAAGACATCTAGGTACACTTGTTTCTTACCTGTTCAGCCTTCTGGTGAAAGACAGACGACATGGCGAGGATGGTGGAGCGCTCGTCAAGTGCAGCAGCGAAACTTTTCCAGTCCTGATCCAGCTGACTGGAGATCTGTTTTATCTGTGTGGAGGCGTAGTGACCGGCTTCTGCCAGGCGGCTCGCCACTGACATGATTCTGTTGATATTTACATAGGCATTCTGGAAGACGGAAAAAATTAATTAACATTCACAACAAAATGCTGCTGGTAACCAACTGGCTGATCCTCTTACTGTCATCACTGGGTTTAATAATTGTAAACATTTTGCATTAAATACATCAAGATGCTCAAATCTGTAATGATAGGTACAGTTGCGAGTTTTTTCTATAAGTCTTTTTTAAAAGATTTATTTAAATATGTAAAAGTAGATAGTGTCTGTTACTGTTCTGTACTAATCTAAACCTAATTTAGAATACACTGAATTCTACTTCATGAGATAAAGAAGCAGTTTTTATTTGTTTTTCTTATTGCTGTGGTAGTGTTTTTGCTAAATTTGAATAATTTCCCTTTCCCATTGACTTTTGCTGTTCAAGGTTAAGACAAATTGTTAACTCAACCTTTCACTGTGAAATCTGATAAGTTGATCTTAGTTAAAAAGACAAAGAAAAGGCTGCTATTGTTACTATTGATCTGTTGCACACTATCTATACCACAGTTTTTATTGCACTTTTAATTATTATCTCCTGGACTAGTGCAACCTTAAGATACTTTTAGTCTTTTAGCCCTTCCTGTTATGACAAAGTTGATGTATTTATTTTGCCCAGAATTCCTGTTATTCAAATCAGCGTTCTTGCTGTACTACATGGTTGTCTTCTGTGTGTCTTGATTGTATATGATGATGGTTTCTGGTATGCCGCACTATATGCCCAAAACAAATTTCCCATTTGGGACAATAAAGTTCATCTTATTTTATCTAAAAAAAAACCTACGAAAGCGACTGCCTTGAAAAAAGTAAGTAAATATATCTACTAGTCTTAAGTTATATTTAGTGGTTACAAACTGATGTGTCGCAGGTCCATTCTGAATGGACCACAGTTGACTTGCAAATGTGTCAAGTTTGTAAAAACACACGTTATTCTGAAGTACATTGAATTTCCGGCACAGAGCTTTTATTTTGAAGTGCAATTTCCTGCTGTAGAGTGAGAAACTAATGGACAGCTACTTAACAGAGACAGCAAACTAGCTTGACGACATGGCCAAACCAAGTGTGATGCTGAATGTATTAAACTGTGTGGACCTTCAACTAATGACGAAGGAGAAATCTGGACCAGTTGGGAACCACTGCTGTATAAAATAATGGACGTAGCTACTGTGATGTCACCCATTGGTTTGTGGTCTGATGTTTTGAGGATAAAACTGTGCCATGAAGCATGGACCGCGGAACGCATCTGAACAAGGGGGGCCATAATTTCAAGTCACGCGGAGGGGGTGGGGGGGCATATGCATTGAAACAGACAATATTACTGATGTATTAAATAACGTTGCGGAGCACTTTTTTTATTCCAACGCCACACAGTCACATCTACAGTACACGCATGAACACGAACACATGCTTGCTCAGATTAACCCCTCTGATCCCACTCTAACATTCACACACAACAGGCCAAGCCTATTTA
>NC_065512.1:9505363-9507942 GCF_006386435.1 Epinephelus moara | reverse complement strand
TCCTGTGTTGACATCCTGTCACTAGGCTACATCTTCTTCTTCTTCTTTTTCTTCTTCTTCTACTGTTTAATGGGGACCCGCGGGACCCAATCCCAATGCAGCCCTCTATGTCAGAGTACAAAAGTTACCCGGGCCATGGCCCCCCTGGCCCCCCGGGTTCCGCGGTCTATGCCATGAAGCCCGGATGAAATGTTAAGTAGTCAGAGAGCAAAATTTAGTTTGAATATTTCACCATTTTAAAATTAGGGTTAAGATTATTTTATAAGGCTTAAAAGTGGATTCGATTTGAATGACAAATCAAAATAGAAAATAATCTCACAAGCTCAGGAATCTCATGATTCCTTGTGCTTGCTTTATCTAAGGCTATCAGTTTAGTAAATTCTACTGAGTTAACACAACTGAGTTCAGTTAAGTCAGACTTACTTAGTAAACTTAAGCTGCTAACACTCAGAACAATCTAGCTTGTCATTTTTAGGTTCCAACGACTCCACAAATTAAGGACATACAACTACATTTTGAGTAATTTTAAAAATAACACATAAAGTAAACATGCCGTAAGACTAAAAGTTACATAACCTACCTTTATTAAGGCAACTGGGTTGCCAGATCTTTTAAAGTAAGATCTACTTGTCTGATTTTACAGTGTACATTATTATATTCTGAGAGTATTTCATCACTTCAGGCAGATAAACAGGTTAGCGAGCACAGAGCCTGGCTGTGTGTGATCATGCTGATCATGCATCCTCATGTGAGAATAATGGCTTTAATAACTTGGGGTACCATGGAGTTCATGGCGAAGTGGTTGTGTTGAGTCTGCAGCTCCACGGCGTGTTGGTAACCTCGGCCAATCTCTGTGTGACTCTGCAGGAACACTTCCTTGTTGTGGCTGATCCAGTCAAACATCTGCACACACACACACATACACAGCAACATTAAGAACAGTGCAAACTATGTCACACATTTATTTTTGGATTCACTGCAAGCACAGAAAGCACTGCACTGGAACTGAAGGTTGCATTAGGAACAAATAGAAACCATGTGCGACGAGAGTGAAATAACATTTGATCAGTTTGAGAGGAGCTCTCTGACAGTGTTACAGCTTTTTGCTGTTGAAAGTTCTGGAAGAGCTCATGAGCGGACCTTGAGTTTAAATGTATTTGTCAAACTACTGTTTCCAAGATCAAGAATGAACTTTCAAACTGAAATAAAACACTGAGGAATTTTCTCAGCGTGTGGAGAAGAAAGAATCTTATTTAATTACAAGACTCAATTACTGCCAGGTCCTACAGCCATGTTTTATTCTTTAAATACAGGCCTTTTTATGATGCATGTTTCTGCTGATTGTACTGAAGTTCATAACATTATGTCTAGCATTTTCGAGCAGCTGCTTTGACTAATCCTCTGTGTCTACACTAAGGTTGGTGAGTAAAACGCTGCCACTACAGAGAGAAACGGAGGCTGAAATGACATAAACACGACCCAGGCTGTAAACAAACAAAAGGAATATTCCTGTAAAAACATCTTCTTCTCTTGTTGGCTTTGTCTCTACAGGCTGATCAGTGTTCAGCCGAAGAGGCCGGGACAACCTTCACGCTTCCTCCTCCATCTCAATCAATCTCTGCAGACAGATGGAGGCCGGTTGTGGCGCCGTGTGGTTACCATGGATACCACATCATCTACACAGTCGCTCCTCCAGCAGTGATTTCCACAGAGCGGACACCTCGTCAGGTCTGACTGTTTCCCTGGCTCCACTGCGAGCACTGAGTGTTTCCCACAGTGTAAACTCATCCACACGCCCCCGCAGTTCCTCAGCGTGACAACACTGATGTGGACAAAACTGTTTTCTTTTATTTTTTCTCTCCAATTGCTCTACAGTAAATATTTACTGCTCCTGCATGTGGATTTCTGTGTGGAACAACGCACCAAGTCAGCTGACACCCGTCTGTGTTTGTGTGTGTGAGTTTATGTGTGTGTTTGGGAGTACTCGCTGCACTCCCATCAACAACACTTAGGGTTTTACCAAACACATGCAGCTCTGTTGGCAACAGGCAGGGCTGCAGTTGACATGGTTTATCAGAATCAGAAATACTTCACTGATCCCCCCGAGGGGAAATGTGATTCCTTACAGTCGCTCCGATGTAAAGAATAGAGAATTATAGGCAGTAAAAATAAGGGTATGAAATAGAAGTCTGTAAATAAAAGCAATAAAATAAAATAGAAATGAGAATGTACATTAAAATAAAAAAATAAGCAGAGGTGATGATATTATTAGAGTGAAGGGGAAATCCTGATCTTGAAACTAGTCAATTGGGGGTTGTGACTCAAACATGTAACCACTTATTTATAGACGTGTCTTCCATAGTGTCAGTCTAAGAAGTTGTAATTGACCCTTCGCTAAGCCCCGCCCCTTTGTGATAGTCCAACAAGCTGTTGAAGTAAGCATGGAGCCCACACTGTAACTAACTGCACTCCCTGAGGAAATATTATCATATTTTTGGAAAACTGAACCAGTGATTCCAGAGAGCAGCAGACAGAGGGGTCTACAGTCTGTGTTTGAAGGATATATCCAGGATGTCAAA
>NC_065512.1:9441610-9505236 GCF_006386435.1 Epinephelus moara | reverse complement strand
GTAGCTAGCTAGCTAACCCTACACTTTTCAGGGTTTGATTTTGGTTTTGGAACAGGGAAGAAACGTATATCTTTTTCCAACCTCTCCAGGTAACGAGTATCATTAATACACGACGTGCCCCAGGCACAACATTTAGCTCCAAATCCACAAAACCAGCCTGAAAATGAAGGAAATCTGAAACGACTGCATTAAAGTCAATGGAGCACAGCTGTGGTGTTATCGGACCCTGGTCTTGGTTCACCCACTACATCAGAATGGCTTCAAGGCCCTGTGCTGTTTCTGGGGGGCATTACCAGCCTGCACTGTGCAGTGTTGCTGGTGATCAATTCTGCACAGGCCTGGCTCATCCTGAATGAGCCTATTGTATGATTATCAGTGACATATTATTTGGCGTTTACCGTACTTCCCCACAATTAGAGCAACTAGTGGGGGTAAAGGGGATGTAAACACACTGGCAGGCAACTAAATGAAACATACCTTGAATAAAATGATAGATTTCTCTAAGTTTTAACACTGTTGGAACAATCTTTGGGATAATGTTAGAAAACATAAAGCAAGTCGTTTTAAGACATTTTAATGCAGAAATGTGACATATTATACCCTTAAAACTGTACATTATGTCATCAGGATATGTTGGTAATCATCAGGTCTGCAGATGTCAACAACCCCAGACATCAGTTTGCAGTCATCAGTGATCTCTGTAGGTATTATCTGTTCAGATGCTTCTCTTGGCTATAGAGTGGTGTTTACCCTAATAAAAGCATTCCTGAGGTTGCAATTACCTGTATTCCTTAAATGCCGGCCCCTTAACATCAGAGAGCGTGATCGTTTCCAAAAATAGCAACTTGGAATGAAACCGAAATAGTTTTCCATGTTGCTGTAAACAGGTTGGTATGATAATGATGAATGGAATCCAAGTTTTCAGTCACAACGGCAGCAAATCGCTTCACTGGTGAAACATATTTTCCGCTGGCTTAGCTGATAACTGTGTTGCTCTGTTGAGATTATCAGGCAAATTCATTCACTTCGCTAAAGAGTTTCCAGAGAAATTTATGGTGACACAGATGTGAAAAGGACAGAGAGTGAAAAATAGTGTGAAACTGTTAAGGAGGACGGAAACTGGACAGAAGTTCAAATCCTGGATGAAGGTAAAGATTAACATACAGAGGAATGATGAAGAAATACTAGAAGAACTTCATCAAAATGAGAACTAAATATTTAGCAGAGCTTGTGATGATCAACAGGCTTGCTTATGATGGCTAACTCAACAATTTCAATGTGAATCACATCCCTGAGGATGCTTAATATTAAAAGCCTCCTGGGTGTGTGGAGAATGCATCACTAAGGGACCTTTACTATGAAGCAGCTGCAGGAATGCAACATGGAAGTGTTGAATTGGGCCGTTTTTGCGTTCCAATGCGCCTCGTGTTTCTGCACTCTAGGCGCCTGCTGTTTTTGCTGGAGTGCTCTGAACTCCTCAAGGTAAAAAGACTTCAACTCAGAGCAGAAAAACGTCCCACATCATCTGTTTTCCATCACGTTTTTCCCATCGTCCAATCAGATGATTTGAGAGGCAGGCCTTCTGTGGTGGTCACGACAACAAGTTTACAGTTGGTAAACAATGGAGGTGAAACTGGTGGTAGCGGTTGCTGGATACCCAGAGCTATACGGCCCAACAGCAGGTTGTCAAACTGCCCCCGAGTCATCCTAAAATATGCCTGGACACGGCCATCATGGAGGAGAAGCTCCTGGATCAACTGGTGGTACTCCCCATGATCCACCCTGTAGTTGTAAGTGTAAGGACGTGATGGGGTGGTTGCCTGGCAACAATAAAAAGGTCCAGCAAGCGTTTTTTTTTTTAACTGTGGCATTCAATTATTAAAGAAAAAGGCAGAGCGGTGCACGCTGCGTTCTGCAAACTGCAAACTTTGCTCGATATCCCACAGCCCTAGGGATAACCTCTGCTCATGTAGTGATCTAACATTCAGTACGACTCACCTTCTCAGCATCCTGTTCAAACAGACGGAGCTGGAAGCACTGGTCCAGTTTCAGTTTCCTGACGTGCCACATCTGATGGAGATGTTGCCTCATGGAGTGGAGCTTATCCAGCAGACTGGCAACCTGGCGATAAGCAAGAATTAAGAATTGCTAGATGAAGTCTCTAATGACTGTCTTATCATTTTAGTGTTGACTTCAACTGGTTTGATTGTCTTCTTTAAAATAAGCAAAGAAACATACCATTCATGGTTTGATAGTTAAAATAAAACATCTTAGGTATATTCTGTGATGGAGATGCCAATGAGTCATGCTTCATCAGTTTACATCATCAGTTTACAGCCACTGATGTATTTTCATGGGTTTGGTTGCACTGAAACCACCTCTAAACTTTGTTTTTCTAATCTGAATATAAATGAATAGCTTATATTTACTTTAAAAATCAATGACAGATGTGTTCTGTTTTGCTAAAGAGGTTTTTAAAGCTCATTTTTTAGAATTCATCATATCTATCCTTTGACATTCTGAGGTCTTTGAACTGCACCGGTGGGTCGAGTGAGATCAAGCATGTCAAGTTTCTGTGACATTCCTCTGAATTGTCAATCCTTCACCAGTTGACATTTTTTTTCATATTAAATATAAATGCACATATAAAAATAAAATGCATTTTTCTGTATGTAATGTAGAGTGTATGTGTTCTTTCTCAACTTTTCCTGTGGAGTCCTTCAGCTAACGAGCCAGCATGCAGCAAGTACTTCTAATTAGCTCTAATGAGGGATGCTAAGGAGCTGTGGGCCCTGACCAGCTGACGACAGCATGAGACGATGCGCTGACTTAATCATACATTATGAGACAGTGTGCTTTAAGTGTTGCTGTAACGGTGGAATATGTAGAATTTTGACTGGAGCATCTTCTAGTGAAATCAAAAGGATTCATTTTCATAATTGGTAACAGTGAGTGTTCTGTCCTGTATCGCCTTGGCTCTGTTCATATTGTGTTTGGGATTTGCTGCCATACTTTCTAGTGACAGTAAATCTCCTTAATCCAGCAGGAAAATGAGTATGAATGACTGTCAGTTTCCTCTGTATATCTGACAATAGGCCTGAAAGCATCTGCAGGTGAAGTTTAGAACAGAATTTCTTTCTTTTTTCTTTTTTACAATTTCTTTTTCTTTTTTTTTTACAGGCACTTTTCCCCAACTGGGAAAATTTGATCGTGGATCAAATATGATTTTTCAAGAGATGATATCAAGAGATTATTCAGCTTATCATCAGCCGGCCATATTCCCATCTGGAGTGACTTTACCTTGGGCACTAAACTCTGGAAGTCAGCAGAGCCTGAGATGCAGTTCCTCCCTGAAAAACCATCACTAGATCGGATACACTGCAGCAACCTTTGGCCTTCACGGTCCAACTCTTCCACTGGAGCCTTCAGCACCTACAGGAGCATATGAAAAAAATATTTTAGTGCCTTAACATGATTCAGAGTTGTATGTTATGATGAGAAAACTATGATGTTTGACACAGAGGTCCACCAGCTTCAGGTACACAACGTGATTTTGCCAAGTAGGACATGCTACTGGATCAATAGTCCATATTGTGTTCTAGGACCAACATTGCAATCAACCAATCCCAGCCCTCTGACCTCATCAGTGTGCTGTTCCTGAGCTTGTTTCAAAATTCCTTTGTGCTTCTTCAGAGCTAAGCAAGTTTTCCAAATTGAAGTTAATACAGTCAAACAAAATCCTCAGTAACACTGAACAAAAACCTTTTATGCTACTGCAGGGTTAGCGAGTTAGCCTGCTAACTAGGTTGGCTATGCTAACGAGTAAACTGCCAATAGACTAGAATATCAGTGAGTTAGCTTGCTAACTAGGTTGGCTATACTAACAAGAAACTTTCCAATAGGCTAGAATATTGTGTTTTGATGGTTCTGGATCAACAAACAAATTATCCAGGGTCACCATGGGAGTGATGGTCCTGAATCCACACGATTTTTTGTAATCATGCAAAAAAAATAAGTGAGACAAATGTGTCCATCACAGCACTTTGCAACTGCAAAATTATATTATCCTTACTCTTAATGTTAATGAACGAAATTTTAGACTACTGGTGAGCATACTTGTTAGTGTCCCTCTTGAGTAGCAGTAGGGCAGGAAAAGACGGACACACAATATAGAACAGTCTGTTATATTAGCATAGCCTACCAACTTAGCAAGCTAACTCACTAATATTCTATTCTATTGGCAAGTTTACTCGTTCGCATAGCATACATATCAAGCTAACTCACTAATATTCTATTCTTTCGGCAAGTTTACTCATTAGCATAGCCTACATATCAAGCTAACTCACTAATATTCTATTCTTTCGGCAAGTTTACTCGCTAACCCTAAAACAGCCTTTAAGATTTTTGTTCAGTGTTACTGGGGATTTTGTTTAATTGTATTAACTTCAATTTGAAAAACTAGTTTAGCTCTGAAGAAGCACAAAGAATTTTGAAAGAAGCACTGGAGCAGCAACTTGATGATGTCAGAGGGCTGTGATTTGTTGATTGCAATGTTGGTCCTGGAATGTGATGCGGGATGTTGATCCAGGAGCATGTCCTAATTGGCAAAATCATGTCATGCAGCTTCAGGTTAGGTTCAGCCCAGCTAGTGGAAATGCAACTAATTTTTTATTTCTTTAAATGGATCCAAAGTCTGTATCAGACAGGCCTGACAGCTGTCTCACCTTTTTCTTCAGCTGTGTGTGCTCATCTATCAACCGACGAGATCCCTCCACATCTGCAGGAAACTCCTTCTTGGACTGAAGCTCCTGCAACACACAGTACAATTTTCTCATGGTGGGATAAAAAGGTCTTTTAATCCTTCTAAACCATCCATCCATCCATCCCTCCCTTGATCAAACATTCACTCATCTGCCCATTTATCTGCCCGTCCCCCACCTGCAGGTCTTCAAGTCTGGACAGCAGGTGAACAGCGTTGGACATGAACTCCTCCAGAGAGACCCTCAGCTCCATCCACTCCTCATGGTTGTAGTCCAGAGAGCCTTCAAAGTCATCTGTCAGCTGGGAAGGATCCACCAGTTTGGCCAGACCTTCAACTGACACCATGCTGGTCTGGTACACACAAACAGACATTAAAGAGAAATTACAAAATGCATATTTGTTTTAGCAGTGACAAATTATCAAGGTTTGTGCCATGTGTTCCAGTGACATCATGTTGGTCTGATATACACAGTAACAAAAGTAAATACACATAAATACCATCTGTAGACCACATGGTGAAATCAAGAAAATGGAAAGGCTTGGCACCGCTCAGTGTTTTAATAACTAAACCATGATACTTGATTCTGTTGACTGGAGCATTCATCTTATTTTAATGACTACCAGGCTGCAATTTACAGGCCTTTTAGAGCTGACAATTGATGATGCCATAATAGGGGGTGGGCAATATGGCCCTAAAATATCATGTTATTTGAGGGTATGGTCCTCACTCATTCAAATCTTTGGAGTTTTTCTTGTAGGCTTTCTCCCAGAATGCCCTCTCTGAAAGATATCAATTCATTTTAATCCAATTTAACCAGTTCCACCTGCTAAAATGAACACTTTGCTTAATTTAACCAGTTCCACCTGCTAAATGAACACTTTGCTTAATTTAACCAGTTCCACCTTCTAAAATTAACCATTGGCTAAATTTAACCGGTTCCACCTTCTAAAATGAACCGTTAGCTAAATCTAACCAGTTCCAGCTTCTAAAATGTTCTACTAGCTAAATTTAACCAGTCTGCTAAAGTGAACCATTAGCTAAATTTAACCAGTTTCACCTGCTAAAATTTACCGTTAGCTAAATTTAACAGGTTCCACCTTCTAAAATGAACCGTTAGCTAAATCTAACCAGTTCCAGCTTCTAAAATGTTCTGCTAGCTAAATTTAACCAGTCTGCTAAAGTGAACCATTATGTAAATTTAACCAGTTTCACCTGCTAAAATTTACGGTTAGCCAAATTTTACCAGTGCCACGTGATAAACTAAAGTTAGCTACATTCAACCAGTTCCACCTTCTAAAATGAACCGTTAGCTAAATTTAACCAGTCTGCTAAATTTAACCAGTCTGCTAAAGTGAATCGTTAGTTAAATTTAACCAGTCTGCTAAATTTAACCAGTTTCACCAGCTAAAATTTACCGTTAGATAAATTTTACCTGTTTCACCTGCTAAACTGAAATATTAGCCAAATTTAACCAGTTCCACCTGATAAACTGAACAGTTAGCTAAATTCAACCAGTTCCACCAAATAAAATGAACTGTTAGCTAAATTTACGTTAACCAGTTCCATTACTAAAATGAACCATGAGGTAAATGTAACCAGTTCCACCTACTAAAATGAACTGTTACCTTAACCAGTTTCTTACTCAACTAAAAAAAGAACTATAGCAACCTGCTAAACCAAACCATTACTGAACTATAGAGTTTTATTTTTGAAACTGAACCTTTAACTGAGCTAACTAGATCCAAACAGTATTGCTAACCTGAGGTGTTACTTCACCTAAACAAAACTGTCTATCTGCCAAATTGAAGTCATGGATGTGGGAGGTAGGGAAGCTGAGGGGGCCACAGCGCCCCTAAAATCAAGTGTAAATTTGTTTTTACCCTTCTTTATTTGGAAATATAGGTGTGGTAATAGTGAGATTTTACTTTGTTTTAACTGCAAAAGTAAACCACTAACCTGAACCAAATATTTTTAGCTGCTAAATTGAACTATTGGCTAACCTGGACCAAACAGCATTAGCTCATGTTAGCCGCCTACACACACATGCAAACACGATAACATGTATAAAATCAGAAAATATTTAAATATTTTTTTAAAGATTGTCAGGGAAAAAAGATGTAATGATACTGCACACATAAAGTGCAAACTGGGGCTAACCTTAACCAACCAGATACAACACCAGCAGCAAGCAAACATCAAACATACTGAGATTTCTTTGAAGTTCACAGCCTCCTTCAGCACACAACTCTTTCATAGTGATCTAAGGTAAACGCTACTGCAGTCCAAAACCATGGTATCTGAAGTGAGACTATGTTGGATGAAAAACTCAAAGAAAACGAGGGCTTACCTCAAAGGAGAACTTTGCACTACCGAAGTTCGTCTTCTGTTTCTGCCAGAAGTTGTCCGGTTTGATGATGAGTGCCACACAGATCTCAGCTGGGAAAAACTCCTGCAGCGTCTTCAGCAGAGGCTTGATCAGCTCCCACTTAGAACCACGCATGTCGATGATGACGGTGAAACCACGTTTACATACATCCTCACTGAGAGGAGACACAGATGGGAGAAAGACAATGCAAAGGGTTAGAAGAAATGGTAACTTGAAATCTTAAACAAAGAAGTTAATTAATGTTGCTTCCTTATCAGACTGTTACATAAGACAAATTAAAAGAAACCTTCAGTGAACTAGTCTAGTAGTCTGTACTGAACTACAGGGAACATGAGAGAGGTTACTGAAATTCAATTTTTTATTTATTTTTTCCAAATTTTTCAAAATGTGTCATTTGGTGAGCAAATTCAGAATTATTTCGAGACTAAATACACTGATTCAGGACAGGAGGCATTACATGGGTGCTGATTTACAGTAAAACAACACTAGGGATTTAAACTGTGCATGTATCACTCTGCTTTACAGGTGTTCTGAGATGTTAATTACATTAACTGTTAATTAGCCAACATTAAGGGTTGTCACACCAAACTTGGCACTGCAATGAGGAACATCTTTCCTCAAATAACAGACTTAAATAATGAATTGCTGTGAGGGAAGGACGAAGGGACGCAAAGAAGCCTGAATACTTCCCTGTAAATCTCCAGGTATGCTCACATGACATCAGAAAACGCAATATACTGATTGAGCTGTTAACTGATCAGCATCACACAATGCCACCAAAGCAACTGTCAATACACTCTTATTTCACTGGTCGCAAAGTAAGTAGACACTCGCAGACAAAGCCTACATAATACAGAGTAGCACCTGCGGTAACATTCAGACTTACATGAAGTAGCAAGGTAGTGTGCAAGAAGGATTATGTGTTGCTTTGCAATAGCCCAGTTCCGGTCCAGTTGCAGAAGCCAAATAAATCATTACATAAACAAACAATTCATAACCTGTTGCCGCTTTTGACTGTTAATATATGGAGCTTGTAGAACTGTTGCATAAAAGCGATATCACACTCGAGGCTTTTGTACTGATGTCAGCACGGCTGTGATTATCTTTTACGACTGAATCAAAGCCATGTTGATATACAGTACAACAGCACCCCCTCTCGAGTGATATTGCTTAACTAAGCTTACTAACTGTGTCTCAATTCAGGGGCTGCAGCCTTCAAAGGCGGGATTTGAAGATCGATTTCATCACAGCGGCACGAACAAGGCTGTCCCATTTCGAAGGGTCCATCAAATGCGGCCAAGATATGCAGCCCTGTTTCTTCGAATTTGGAGGATGCAACAGATGAATCCGTCATAGCCCCAACTATCCCAAGATTCATTGAGCACCGGTGACAAAAGGGTTTTAGTGGAATATGGCGTCCCTACACCATTGGCAGCAGCAGCAGAGTTACACTTTTAAATGTACGTTTTTGTGTTTCAATTCACTCAAATAGTTAACAGTGCAAATGTTAAAAACAAACTGCCGTGACGTTAACGTTAGTGATGCTAACTGACATTGCTTGTTAGCTAGTTATCTAACGTTAGCTACTTGGAGCCTCCGCACTATTCACTCCATCTCGACATTACAACTTTTGACTGCAAAGCCTTCTCTTTCAAACTTAAGAGGTTCAGAGTTGACTGATATTTTACGTTAACAAGAAAAAAGTCCAATGACCGTAATAAACGTTTCAGTAGATTACACGACTAACTTGCTTATCTTGCTAACGTTACTTAAGTTGCTTTTATTTGTTGGTATGGCCTTATATTTACAGGGCACATAACAGTGGTATTGATATAATGAGCTCTGCAAAAAAATATAGTGTTTTGCGTAAACTGTAACTATGCCTTTAACACTGGATGCAAAACAAATGTCCCACATTTAGGCCTACATCACCTCATCAAACAAACATCCCACATTATTTACATCACTTCATCAAATTAAACTGAGGAATAATTTTGTTCTCATATGGTACAGATCAGAAATATATTAGTACCCTGACAGCAAGGGAAGCGTTGAAATACAAAATAAATGCATTATGAGGACACCAGAATGCCTTCCAGATGGTGATTCGGCTGTGCTTGTTGCATGTTAATTTATGTATACATGTGGGTTGTATAAAGCATACGCAATATGTAAGTGTTTGTAAATATGTAAACAGATAAATCAGATAAAGGGGAAATTTTAAAAATAGGAGTCTATTACTGCAGTGTTAAGCTGAAGTTCAACAAAGTGTAGTGAAAATAACATTCACTGAACACGCGATAGGAAGACACAGATATTTCCTGTAACCAGGACCCGCTCTGAAACCAGTGCAGAGAGCCAGCTGTGTATACTGGAGTCTAATGGGCTCTAAATTCAGCTGCTGCTGATTGGAGAGTAAAAATATACCGAAATGACTTCACCTCCACACACAACCTCTATTAATATAAATTCAACAAAAGCACATCCATTATAGTCCGCCTCAGGGAAGCACAAACTCCACTTGTCGCCATGGAAACAGCAGCTCAATTAGCAGGAGGAATCAGAGCGGGGCTGATAGGGATCAAACGATACTACAGATTTTGGGCTAGTTTGATTCGATCACGCTGTGGTCTAGCCAGGTAAATGTGTTAACATGCACATGATGTAGAGTAGAGACGAGATTGAAAACACTGTCGCTGTTGTTGCATTCAAGGACACTGACATCTGATAATATAGTCTGGTTACTGAAAAGCCATATCTTGAATATCTTGCAAAAGGACATATTTGGAGAGTCACAGGGAGTGGTCCATGACCGATTATTGATCTTTTTTCTCTAGACCAGCTCATTCCTTGTTACATCCTCAGACTGTGATGAGGAGCAGCAGGAATAAATGGACTTGAAGTGAAGTGTGACAGACTCGCTGCTGTCTGCTGCAAACACTGCAGCTTTCATGCTGATGCAAATCAAATGCGGCTCTCAGTCTGCTGCTGTGATGGAGAAGAAAGGAACATTTGATTCCGCAGTGTGGACAGCTCTGAAGCACTCCACATGCACTTCACCCTGCACCTCTTCCACCTAATAAGCCTAGTTCCCTCAATGTTTTTGTCCTGAATATTAAGGTTGATAAAAAGGTAACAAAGTTGATACTGACAAAAGATAATAACTGTAAACATGAAAAAATCTAATCAAAAAGAAAGAATACACATGCTTGTTTTATGTGTGTGTGTGTTTGCTTGTGTGCACCTGGGAACAGTAGACAGGTAGGTTACCAGCCTCCTCAGGTCTTCCTGTTTTATTCGGTCATGGTTACTCCTGGCAGGAAAAGTCAGGATTGGTCCTCCTCTTTTATCTCGCCCACCTGTTCATGCACACATACAAATAATGAATTTGATGTTTAATGTTGTCACAAACAGAATATAGGTAGTATCTTGAAAAATCCTATTTTTATCAACACATTTCATATAAAAAAAACAAAAACAAGGAATTAAGCCTACTAATAGGTATTGTCTCTATAGCCAAAGCCTATATAGCTTATGGCTCTTGGCCATAGAACTCCACTGGCATTAAGAAACTGGGACATAGCCTATTCCCCCATTACAATGAATGTAGTAGCAGCAGTACCAGTGGTAGTAGTAGGAAAGTAGTGACAGTGGAAATAGTGGTTGCTGTAGCAGTAGAGACAGTAGTAGGCCTAGTTGTAGCAGTTGCAGTAGCATCGTCAGTGGCAGCAGTAGCAAAAGTAGTAGAAATAGTAGCAGCAGTAATAGTAATGGTGGCAGTAGTACTAGCAAGAGCAGCTGTAGTACTAGTAATAGTAGTAGTAGTAGTAGCAATGGTAATAGTAGTGGTAGTAGTACCAGCAGTAATAGCAGCAGTAGTAGCAGTAAAATTAGTAGCAGTAATAGTACCAATAGTGAGAGAATACAAGTACTGGCAGTACCTATATTTACAGTTGTAGAAGTAGTGGCAGTAACAGCAGAAATAATAGCAGTGGTAATATTAGTAGCGGTAGTAGCAGGTAGAGGCAGAGGGAGCAGAAATGATCTCACCCTCTTAACATCACATTATGTTGTGGTGGCACTTATTGTGTTGAAATTACGTGCACCATGGAAACAGTGCCAACAGACAGTCAATTAGGATCTGTTGTTTTGGCGGATACAAGAATTCCCTGGTTCAACATCATCAGACAACATAAGGTGGTTGATGTTGCTACCTAAGAGATAGTATAAAGAGCGAGAAAGTTGCGTTGGTTGACGGTTAGGGTGATAGATGACTCAACGAACACCAGAGAGACTGCTGTTAATGTCTCGTGAAACTACAGGTCAACATGGACTTCTTTTAACGTAGCATACTTACGTTCTTTACATAGTTATATTTCTATTTTAACAGATAACTCAATCTTTTTCTAAACCTAACCAAGTAGTTTTAGTGTCTAAGCCCAACCACACTGCCCTGTACATAACAAATGTAGTTATATTAACCGAAAAGGCAATCTTTTTTTTTTCAAAATAGATCATATGCACGTTATTTTTGTCCTGCACTACAGGACATTTGAATGTACATTCAAATGAAAGATTAAGTACAGATCGCAAAATCAATGACATAACCATTCAAGACCTATAATTACAGGGCAGACACTATTCTACACTGCAACCACTGTCACTCCATTATCACCCAGTAGAGTGTATCAGTGTTAATCTGCACATTACTCTACACTAATAGCCTTAATATCTCTGTATCTGTAACATAACTCCCATCACAGCTACATCAGCCAGTAAACACCCTTTCCAAAGGCTCCGAAAAGCCATCCGAAACACAAACTCTCGCTCTCTCTCTCTGTGATAAATTATGTGTGTAGAGATGTTTTGGTTAGATTAATGTAAGAAACACAAACCGCACTGTTTATAAAACTGCTACTCAGTCGTGGAAAATCGGTTGGCCTGTGTGTGTGTGTGTGTGTGTGTGTGTGTGTGTGTGTGTGTGTGTGTTTGGGTGTGTGATTTGGGAGGGAGCACGCTGCTGTAATCTAAGGAGGAATCTTGATGACAGATTGTTGTTGGCACTGTCTTGAACATGCTCTCTCTCTTCCTGTCTCACTTTCTGTCTCTAGGTCTCGCTCCCATTCTCACTCTGTAATGCAGAGTTACTCTTTCGCTGGTAAACATTACTACAATCAGGGAAGAAACAACCAGTATTACATAACGTGAAAAACAGCGGTAAAATATTTGCCTTCTATCAAACAGAATTGTCGACTCATTAGAGTACAATTCCACCCAAATCAGCGATCTCAAACTCAGTGGAGTGGGCAGATTCAAAGGTCTGGACCCAGGCAACTTCAATGTTGTACCCTAATGCCATCAACTACAAATTACTCCATTTCAATGCTGCAGCATGAGCCTGCAGTGCAATATACAAAGGTATTAATATTTTTCTAGAACCTTATTGGTTGAAAATGTAGTGGACATTAGTGCCTGATTTGAAGAAATTCCCTGAAGACCTTCCTGAGAAATTGTGTTTATGAGAATGGGATGGATGTGAGGTCACAGTGACCTTGACCTTTGATCACAACAATCTAATCGGTTCCTCCTTACGTCCAGGTGGATGCTTTTGCAAAATTTGAGATAATTACCTCAAGGTTTTCCTGAGACACTACATTCACGAGAAAAGGACAGATGGAAAAATGTTTACTATTAACTGCCCTACATTGCAATTATTGTAGGGGTCGTTATGGGTTTCCTCAGTGCCTATAGTGACCAGGGGTCTCATTTGCGTAGGATCCATACTAAAAATGCACGTACGGACAAGACACAAAAATGGTGTGTGCCCAAAAATATTCAACAATTTCTACAATCAGGCTTCCATCTCACCATCTGCATCGCCAATTTCCTGTCTCCAAAATGTTCATAAGCATGGGTCAAAGTTTCTCCCATCAAGTCTGTTTTTATGTAATCTTTCAAGACAGATTCTGCAATTTACATTGGATTTCCAGATTGGTTTATATGGATCACAACTTCTTTATAGAAAGTGGCGTACACCTCTTTCAGGCCTTGTTTTGTGCATACACAATGTTTACAAATGAGAACCCTGGTGAGACCAGAACCTGGACCTGAGCAGGGCCAGGTCAAATTTGCATTCAGTCAAATCACGTCTGGATAGGGTGCTGCACAGCATTCTACCATGCAATAGGACATGCTGTTGCCATGGTCCTTTGGTCTGTGCTTCAATAGATGTAATACCTGAGTTGATCCATGCTGACTTGTTCCCAAGTTTCATTATCATTAACGTAGGGTACTGTTCAGATAAAATTGCATTTCGGTTTTCGTCAGATTTATTTTCAACCATTCTGACTGTAATTGTGTCCCCTTCTGATCAGGTCTCTGATTCTGAAGTAATGTAAGTGTGTTAGATTCAGCAACCTGGTCTCAGAAAAATGTGAAATGACCACGTCCTCTTAACATCACATTACATGGTGGTGGTACTTACTGTATAGAAATCACATGCACCACGGAAACAGTGCCAATGGAAAGTCAATTAGGATCCTTTGTTTTGGTCGACACAAGACTTCCCTGGTTCAACAATGTCAGACAACATGCGGTGGTTAATGTTACAACCCAACAGATAGCGTAAAGATTGAGAAAGTCTGCATTGGGAGACGGTCAGGGTGGTAGATGGCTCAACGAACACCAGACTTTCCCCTGAAAGACTTTTGTTTGTGTCTCCTGTGAAAATATGAGTCTCCTTTAAACTTGCATGCTTTACATAGTCACATCACAATTTTAATGGAGAACTAAATCCTTTTCTAAACCTAACCTAGTAGTTTTAGTACCTAAGCCCAGCCATGCTGCCCTGTACGTAACCAACAGTTATTCTGACCGAAAACATCTTTTTTTAAACCTCACCAAGTAGTTTTGGTGCCTAAACCCAACTGTGCTGCCTCTACAAAATTTCAACACAATACGTGCCACCACCACGTAATGTTGTGTTCAGAAGCCGTGGTCATTTCACATTTGCCATGAGATCATGTTGGGCTTCAGGGAGGTTTTTCCCTGGGTCTGTTTTAGATCCAGTCTGATATGTTGGACTCATGAAGGCCTCAACAGCAGAGCTGAGAATACAAATAAAGTGATGGAAGTTTGGAAACAAAAGCACAAAAACACTGGAGCATATGTTCATTGGTACTTTTATATTTTTAGCACTCTGTGCTTGGATTGTTCACAGTTCACAGCTGCTGTTTAAGTGGAAGAAAATGTAGATTTTCTAAATTTTGGGGGAATAATATTTTTCCAAGGTCATGTGATGTTACATCTTGTTTGTTCAGAATTAAAATACATCACATCACTGAGTGTTTGTGAGTGTGATGGCCTGTGGAGTGGAACAGCTCATGTGTCTGCTTTCTCTGCTTGTTTTGGCACACAGTGAGCTGCAGCGCCTGCCAGAGGGGAGAAGTTCACATAAGTCACGTCCAGGGTGTGAAGGGCCTGTGACGATCTTCCCTGCCCGCTTCCTGTCTCAGGAGGTGTGTAAGTCGGGGTGCTAACCAATGATCTTTTCTGCAGTCCTGAAGGCTTCCATGCCTGACACAGTCCTGTTTAGTATGAGTGGGATCACTGAGGGGGGGGCTCCTCCTGGAGTCCACTGTTACATCCATGAGAGTGTTTGGCTACAAGTTGTTGTGACTACACTTGAGGCCCAGCTGTATAACTTCCCGTCTGTAGGCATACTTGTCACTGTCTTGGATAAGACCGTGGACCTTGAGGAGTTTGACAGAGCAGGTCCACAGACCAACAGGAGGAATACTGACAGGTTAACAAACCTGGGGTTGTATTCACAAAACATCCAAAGGCTAAAAGAAGCACCAAGCTGGTTGAGTTATGAGAAACTCCTAAAAATAAAGGCTGTGTCATTTCTAACTTTGAGTGTCCTAAGATTTTGAAGAGTAATTCACAAGGCCTTTGGCTCTCAGGGTGCTTTCAGACCTAGAGTTGTTTTGCTTTGGTCTGAATCAGGGACTCATTTGTTACAAAGTTGTATAATTGCCTAGAGTTGGTTCATGTTCTCACGGCAGCGTTTACAAGCGGACCAGATCAAATGCCTTGTGTGAGAAAGCTGCTCTTGATTGGTCAGAATTTCCATGTGGGAAAAGTCCAGGAAGTAAAACGTTGAAGAAGAGTACACTTGCAAGATAAATGTGACACTTTCTAATGTCACAATGGAGGGACAACTACGCAGGTTGATTTTAGCGCTGCTCATCGTGCACTATATTGCTGTCATTGTTCATTTTAGTCAAACCATACAGTTTGAAAACGAGGCGCGGCTCCAACTAGAAAACAATGCTTCGATGCACTGGATGCAGTATAGGAGGGGGCACACATTAATAATCCTCTAGGACGGTAACATGCTCATGCTTCAAGAAGGTCGCAGTCCGGTTGTTTTGGTGCGTACCTGAGTGTAATTGCTGTGTTCACACCTGCCCAAATGAACCACACTTAGGGGCAAACAAACTTGAACACCCTAAAAGAAGGTTATACGTTTGAGAGAGGTTAGAGGACTCCTAAGTACCTGAGAACAGTCAGCTGCTGTAGGTAATGTGCCTTGTCAGTCAGTGTTTTTCTAAATAATATAACAATGACGTTAACAGCACATGTAAAAGTAGTCACAACTGCACTATTGTATCTGTAACTCAAAATCTGTATTTAGTGGTAATGAATATCTTAGCCATCAGTATGAATTATTAGTCAAACCCAAATGTAATGTATCACTGTAATGTAATGTTGAACAAATGAAGCTGGTTTCATGGCTACAGCTGAATTTCCAGACAAAATTGGTTGTATGCAGTCTGAAAACATTGGCATTACAAAACGTTAGTCTGCTACGTAAGCAGGAAAGGAGGCAAAAAGGGTCTAAATCGTAACGCACAAGTTGAAGGAGCTGATGGACGTACGTATGATTACATGTGACAAACACACTGATTGATTGATGTAGAACTACCCTATTGTCTACTGGCACAATGTAGGGGGGTCGCAGGTTCAAGTCCCAATACAGACCAAATATGGAGCGTGGACTGGTAGCTGGAGAAGTGCCAGTTTTCATCCTGGGCACTGCCGAGGTGCCCTTGAGCAATGCACTGAACCCCGAACTGCTTGAGGCGCCAGTCCAAGGAAGCCCCCTCACTCTGACATGTCTCCTTTTTATACATGTATAGGTCCTGTTTGTACATTTGTGTGTATTTCAGGCCTGTGTGTATATGACTGTGTAACAGACTGGAAAAATTTAATTTCCCCTCTGGGATTAATAAAGTATATCTTCTTCTTCTTTTTATTACTGTACAAAGCTAACAGTGAAAAGTGTCTGTTTACTTCCTGTTAACTCTACAGTAACGTTACCTTTGCCTCAAACCTTTGGGATCACAGTGCTTTGTTGTAGTGTTTCAACCATTTTGATATTCATCATGGGGTCTTAGATAACCATTAGCTAATTACACAGTGTAGCACCAATGCTAGAGCCATAATTCCTGAGCTCTGCTAACGCTATGTTGCTATGGGTGTTTTTCACACTTAGAGCCTGGAAGAGCTGCCAAAAATATTAAGTGACCGACATAGTTCTCTCAGTTCTTCACTAAAAGCTGCTCTCAGCAGTTTTGTGAAGAGCTCTTGGGAGGAAATTCCAAGTTAGGAACATTTAACACAACTGAGGAGGACACCTTTTGATAAGATCCTTTGTGAACGCAGCCCCTGGAGCTCTGCCCCACTTTCTGATGCACTTTGATAAACAGCAGGTTTGTATGACCTCAGCGACTTGGACGTGATCTCAAACAATTCTAGGATACAGTATACGGCCTCGGATTCCTGTCTCGGACTGAGGGCTTGGTGATTTAACGACAACAGTGGGTGACACTCACCTGACACAAAGGCAACTTTCTCCTTCAGCACAGGAAGAACATCAGACGCCTTGATGCCTTCAGTCCTCAGTGACCCTGGGGAGACACACAGAGAGAAACAGTCAGTCGGTGGAGCTTTTAGTATTAATCCCATTATCAGATCAACATTCCTGTGAGAAAGAACACACCCACACACTTCAAGCTTTTACAGTTTTCTGTGTGTGTGCTCTGATTCTTTTGTCTTTAACATACTGCTAACAGTCTCCTTGGCACTGAAAGCGTTTTACACCGTTCAGTGGAAGTATTAGCAGTAGACGCTGTAATGGAAGTATTTTTCTATTCACTCAACAGAATTCATCTTCATTCTTTCATCCTTTTTAATGTCTTCATATCTTTATGATTTCATTCCCCTGCTCTTGTTCTCTTTCCTTCCCCCTCTGTTCATCTGGACATCCGTCTGTCATGTTATGAAATCTTTCTCTACCCCCTCACCTCTCTATCTCTCTTTCTCTCAGTGGAAAACAAGCCCAAATGTCCATGTCCTGCTGTGTGTGTGTGCATGTGATACACTGTCCTGGCTACAAACACACACCGCACACACACCGCACACACACACACATTCCAAGAACATTCCATGGCGAGATTGCTAAGTCGGCAAAATGTATCTGAGGACACAGAGAGAGGGAGAGAAAAGTCAATTCCATATTTTAAAGCGCTGACATCAACACAAACCTGTTTTATATTCATGATATATCAAAAAAGGACACAAACAAGAGGCTGAAGGGGGCATTTGCAGTTTGGAAACACGTACGAGAATTTACGTTTTAACCTGTATTTTTATTGACAAATTTCAAATCCAGCCTGGGTGATCTGATCCCAAGTGAACCGCATTTAACCAAAATGTGACTGACGCACTGGGATCACATCGCTCAGCCACATTCAGAGGTCGTTCTTGACACACGTGACCAAGCAGAGCTGTCCACAATTTAGTGACGAGGCGATTAGTCACAATCACTGATGTCGTTCAAGGTTAATGATCTAATTGATCAGTTTTATGTCGGCTCACGTAACGGAGTGCCAACAGTTTACAGAAATAGTATTGATTTAAACCTGATGGAGCAGTTTAACCTACACTACAGACAGATCCAGGCGCAGGTGGCTCTACTGTATTTAAAGGAATATACCACTGTTTTTGCTTAGTTTGGTTAAGTTTAGTTTATTTGCACATACATGTAGGAAATACAGGAAATAGAAATTAAAAGTTTAAACATTGTGCACGAGAGGTTAGAAGCTGAAAATGGCTTATGAAGATATCTCCCCTATTAATAACAACAATCATACAAAAAAGGAAAAGGATAAAAACTGTTAAAGATGTACAATTTAGAAGGTTGTTCCAAAGTCCAGCTACTTAATCACAAATGTTTTGCACATTTATGCTACATATTGTAGCCAAAAATAATGTCAACGTGGTTTTTAAATGTATTTCAACAGCAGCTGGCGGATTGCTGTCGTTACACCCTGGTGACATTTGCAGGTACCTTTACATGCTGTTTAATGTGCTGCAGCTAATTAGCTATCGAGACGGCAAACAGATGCCAAGTGTGAACTGGATATTAACCTGGAATGGGCCCAACTAGTCCTACACACACTCTGGATAGATTTGAGATAGCTAATGATGCGCGTAATCGCCACAGGGCATCGGGGGACACATTTCCACCAATGTATGACGGAGGGCAACTAGACCCCCCTCCAACAGTGGTCATTCATCGACACAGTTTCAAGCTCATACTCCTCTGTGTTTAATTACACTCTAACAGGGGAAGGCAGCATTTATTGTGCCAAGCTATTGGGGTACCACAAAAGAAACAAAAGAAGGAGATACTCCACACGTGTGTGTGTATATGTGTGAGAGACAACAGAGCAGAGGCAAAAGACGCAGATATAAAGTGGACTGATGAGATGCAAGATCAAAGTGAGCCCCAAGACACTGCATTGGGGCGTTTTATTATTAGGCACAACTCATTCAAGGACGATTGCCCCCCTCCACTCCCCTGTCAGTCAGCTTTCACATTAGTCATGTTGTTCCATACCTCAGTATACTTTCTCATCATCCACGTGACATTTTTCATGTGCTAAAGTTTAGAAAAGGATGCCTAAGATGAGACCTCTGTTCTGGGCAGCAGGGTAACTACTAGAGCTCTGACTCAAGGTCAAAGGCGGCAGCAAAGTTGGATCTCGGTCTGTTCACAGTGGGCTGCACTGACATCTCGTTTACAGGCATCAGTATTAAAACCTGACTGTTTCGTAAGCAGTTAAAACTCCTTGTGGTCATGTTACATAGCAGTTTGCTTCTGTGTTTTGGTACAGCTGGTGTTCACACCTGATGCATATTGTACGGGAACCTTTTCAGGCCGTAGTGTTTAGGGCTGGCCCTCACTAAGTATTTTCCTAGTAGACCAATAGTCACCATTTAGGTCCATTAGTCAACTAGTCGCCTGCATGTTTACGATATTAATGTAATTATTAAATGATATATTTTGGTGGTTTGAGTTGAAGGTGTGAGAAAGAATAGTATCAGTAACATTGTTAACACTGTGCTACATTACAGAGAAATACAAAACCGTACTAATGAACCTTCATTAATATAGGCCTATATTTTATCTACAAGTGCACGTCACACACTGAGCGAGCCGCCTGTTAATGACGCTGTGGGCTAATTGGCATGTAGCTTCCATGTTTCAGATGATACGTCATATTTGTAGTGGACCAATGAAGATGAGTTTACATATCACCTTGGGTTCGTCCTTCACCTTCTCAAAATGATCCCACACTTTGGATTTCCTGCCCGACATGTTATTAACTAGCGTGTGGAATAACCGCAGGTACCAGCCCTGGAAATTAACCTGACTCCTGTCTGACTGCTGAGCGTGGACACTTCCTGTGTCTGTCCTTTCAAATTAAATTCCCACATGGTTCAGTCAAATAGGTTTTGATTTATTTTGACAAGGCGCAGCTCCTAATACAGTTCCACATTTGTTTGTTTGTTTTTCTGCGACTATGCAACCAATGAAGTCTTGCCAACTCATGACCTTTCTGGTCGACTAGCGTTTGGTCGACTATTAGGGGGCAGCCCTAGTAGTGTTCACACTAATCAAATGAACCGGACTCTGGGGTCCAGTGTACTCGTATTCGGGCATGGGTCCCTGATGAGAAAGCCAGCTTACTTGAACAACACTTGCATAACAATATTGTTGGCAGCACATTGTGTTGTATTGAAATTCATTATCTTAGTCTGTCCGGGGCGAGAAAAAAAAAAAAGACTGTAGCCCATGGCGAGCAGCCAACCTCCAAACCACTAGCTGTTGTCCTGAGGTGCCTGTCTCTCTTGGGTTACTTGCTTCACTCAAACTAACATTGGTGATCGATAGCCAGGATCATTAAGGTGGTTATAACCTGTCTCTGTTAACACTGAGGTTTCCAGCTACAAGCGACAGAGGCCAGTTAACCGCTGCGATACAAGCCTCAAAATCAGGAACATGAATGAAGTATTGAGCTGAGATAAAACAAGTGATAGAACTAAATGGAGCTGCTTTGAACTGAGCAAGATATCAGTATGTTGTTGGTTACCCAGAGTGTGCGCTGTCTGTGCACATTTGGATACAAATAGGTACAGACGCACCGTCATCTCTCACACCAGTAGAGCTTTATTTGAGTGTAGTGATGGTTATTTATTACCTGATATTACATATACTACATCTTAAGCCTGCAGACACAAGCACTGTACCTACAGTCAGCTCCCCTTTCAGACTCTATTTAGACACACTATTTAGCCAGTGTCTGTTCACTTGACTGATATTGTTAATTAATGGATCTACAAAACCACAAAAAGCTGTCTCAGCTAACATGTGGTTTCTTCTAACAGACAATTTCACAACGTTCCTCTGTGATGCAGACGCTGGCTGGACACCGGAGCTGAAGCCCGCCCACAACAGATGAGTCTGTATTTATGTCTTTATATTAAAATTGAAATGATTTGCATAGAAAAACAGTTTGTGTTCCAGGAAATGAAGGAAAGAACAGAGAGAAGAGCGCACTGCCAACATCAACAGCCTTTTCTCTTACAGCGTAATACACACAGCAGAGGAAGTGTGTGTCTGTGTGTGTGTGTGTGTGGATGGTCCGGTGAGTGAGTGAGACTCATTTGTCCATTACTGTTGAGAGGAAACAGCTTTTGTCATTTCAACACACACAGGAAGTTGTCAGTCTTGTCTCTGGACACACACACACGCACACACCCTTTCTACTTTCGTATGACAGGAAAGTAATGGTGAGTCAGAGTTGGGCTTGGCTGTGATTCTGCGGTGTTCTCTGCTCACCAAAGGAGGTTTTGTTCCTGCATGGAACCATAAAGTCTTAGGAGCCGTACACATGCCGCATTATTTGCACCCTCAAATTCATTGAGACATGTGCTTCTTTTTCCCACGGAAAATATTTTTGGCCTAGTACACACTTATAAACAGTGCCTGGAAGATCAGCTTTCTAGTAAGGAGGCTACGATACGATGCTGGTTATGATCGTTTGAGAGTAGCGCCCAGTGCCCAACCTTGACTTTTCCAGGCGGTTAAAGACATAGCATGTGTACGCCCCCTTACAGAACTCCTCTGAGGTAATCATGATATAACTGTGAAGATGATAGTGTTCAGTTTTTGTTTAGGGGCTTTCACATCATGGACCCGTGCCTGGATCCGAGTACATTTGACTCCAAAGTCTAGTAATACAGTATCCAGGCACAGTCCGCTGATCCATGCCCGAGTCCACTGGGGAAGGTGGTTTTCAGTATGGTCCATGTGCACTCTGATACAGTAAGCATCAGGCGTGAACACCAGCTGTACTAAAACACAGAAGTGGGCTGCTAATTAAGGTAACTACAGGGAGTTTTAATCAGTTATGAAACAGTCTCAGTTGCTTCTATATCAGGCAGCAGTGTCAAGGAGGCTTCGAATTCTACCGAGGACTGAATCCTTCCTTCAGAGAATTCTCAAGGATGTGTGCATGTATCCTCAGCGGGCATGACAGACCCAAAATTCTTTGTGCAGGATTTGCCAGAATTGAAGGCTGGGCCTCTTCTGTGACGCACACCTCAGCACTCGCTGGCCTCTTCCAGTGTGTGTTCAGTCTTTGTAGTACCTGATTAGGAAGGTCCTATCCTTCCAAGGAAGCATCCTTGACTTTGAGAAGCACCATCTAGCACAACAAAAATGTCACCTAGATGATGACGCAAGTGTACTCTGATATGGAATGACACAACTAATATAAAAGCTGGGTGGGGGCGCCCAGTAGCTCATCTGGTAGAGCAGGTGCACCGTGTAGGCTATGTCCTTGCCACAGCGGCAGCAGGTTTGATTCCAACCAACAGCCCTTTGCTAGACGCCATCCCCTTTTTCTCTCCCTCTTTCACAATAAATCTGTCCTATCAAATTAAGGCAAGAAATATTAAAAATAAATAAATAATTGCTGGGTGGGGGCAGCAATCGTACTCGGGCATGATACAAATCAAGCGTACCTAATGTGAAAATGCCGTGTGCTGAATCCACTTTATCATAATTTGGGAGGCTGTAGATTGTGGTGCTGTTTTCTACTGCATTACAGCGAGAACTGTTTCATATATTTTGTCCACTCCTCTACATTAAAGAAGGCAGACTTTCTATCAAATTAATTCTATGTTTATTAGGAAAAAATAAATGTGGAGGTATTAACATCACAATGAAAATACTTTTGTTTCAATACAGGTATTCTAATTATCCAGATGTATCATACCTCCATAGTTAATAATTCTCCACGGCTCTCTGTCTCCTTAACGGTTTCTCACCAGGATATAGGAGAAAGAGAGGATTATGCAAATAGTTTCAACTGAAAGCACACACACACACACACACACACACAGTTGTTTTTGCCGCTTAGGAGTACACTGCATTGGGTTACACTCATCCCCTGAGCAATTCTTATCCTAAACTTAACCATAACCACGATATAACCCCAACTTTAATCCTGACCAGAAACCAAGACTTGCTCATAAAATATAAGGGTTTACATTATAGGGACCACTTTCTTACCCAGATGGGAAGATAATTCCCACAATGTCACTGTGTGAACAGATTTTTGACGCCACAACATGCACACACACAGTAACACACACATACACCAGCTCAGTTGCCAGGGAAAAATGTTGTGATCGCACATTTCTGCAAACCTGAAATACTTTACATTTGCACCTTTTATACATATATCAATGTTTTAAAAGTGACGTAGTATACGAGCTGACTTTGTCTGTGGATGGTGCGTCACCTAGTCAAGACGCCTGCCAAGCTGCAGACCACTGTTCCACACCTACGAACAACAAAAACCAATTGTTTCTAGCAAGTCATTGCTGTGTTTCCAGTGGCTTTTCAGGCACCAAACATGGGTGTTTTTAACGACCTGTCACTGCATTTCCTGCCATGACCGTCACACGAATAGTGGTCGTTTTTTTACCAAGACAGTGCTATGTAAACAGCTGAGATAGTCCCATGAAATGCGGTTGATTTTTACAGAGATATTGCTGCGTTTCCTGCCGGGATAGCCAGTATTTTTAGCCAAAACATGATCTTTTCCAAACCATGTTGTTTTTGTGCCTAAATATAACCAAACTTTAACCACAGTGTTGTTGACATGTAAAGGAAACATAAAGTTTCCATGTATCTGCTGCATAATAATGTACAAATGTAATGTATCCATGGTTTGCAGAAACTAAGGCTGCCCCGTAGTAGTCGACCAAGCGTTAGTCAACCAGAAAGGTCATTAGTCGGCAAGATTTCATTTCTTGCTTAGTCCTGTTAGGAGCAGCACCTTGTCAAAATAAATCAAAACCTTCATTTGAGGCGTGTGTACGGCCCCTAATTTCCAGGGCTGGTACCTGCGGTTATTCCACAGGCTAGTTAATAACATGTCGGGCAGGAAATCCAAAGTGTGGGATCATTTTGAGAAGGTGAAGGACGAACCCAAGGTGATATGTAAACTCATCTTCATTGGTCGACTACAAACATGACGTATCATCTGAAACATGGAAGTAGCTACATGCCCATTAGCCCACAGCGTCATTAACAGGCGGCTCGCTCAGTGTGTGACGTGCACTTGGAGATAAAATATAGGCCTATATTAATGAAGGTTCATTAGTACGGTTTTGTATTTCTCTGTAATGTAGCACAGTGTTAACAATGTTACTGATACTATTCTTTCTCACACCTTCAACTCAAACCACCAAAATATATCATTTAATGATTAAATTAATATCGTAAACATGCAGGCGACTAGTCGACTAATAGCACTGAATGATGACTATTGGTCGACCAGGAAAATTCTTAGTCGGGGGCAGCCCTAGCAGAAACGTACAAGGCCAACATTTACTCTGGCAAGTGGGTAACATGCACACACACAGACTCACTCCTTTAGGCCTTCACGGAAAGTGTCGATAATCCATCGACTGAAAGGAAATAGGAAACCATAGAGAGAAGTGATACAGAGAACTCCTGAATACATTTTAATTACATTTCCATCCAAATGTGGAAGAACTCTAACTTGCACATTTATGTTAATGACTTTCACAGTCGTTCCATCGTCATTTAGCTCCAAACATGTCTGAGAGATCCTGATGGCTCAGATGGCTGGAGGGCTCAGACAGGAGGCGAAAGATTTGAGTCTTCAAATCCTACAAACTAAAAGCCTAAACTGTCTCTGACAGAGCAGTACTGACTCTTCACAATGTAAAAAAGCAGTTATTATGGTCAAACTGTGCTTATGGTTTGACTTTGTATAACTGCATATAGTTCTTTTCCCTATTTTAGGACAATTCTGACTGTCTGTGAAGTTATTTTAATTGTTACTGTCTTGTAAAAAGAAAGTAACAACAGCAACGTTCTCACTGCATTATTTAGCCTGAACTTTCGGCACCAGCTGTGCATAATATTGTCTTAGTTATCACCCTCTGCCAGCCGCCACACTGTTACTAATACAGAACTGTAAGAGCGGGAGTCCCGTGGCGTTCTGCTCTGTTCATTAGATGCTATAAAATAATGCTGATGCATTCAGTTGCTGTTGATATTAACTCATCACCTTCTAAATATGCTTAATAATAGGGCTGGGCGATTGGAGGAATATATCAGCTATCAGGTATCAGCAATTGGCTGAATACATTTACTATAACATACATTTATTTTGCTAATTTTAATGGTCTGCCACTAAAAAAGCGTGAGCGCCGCTGCACAGTAGGCAGCAAAGAGACAGCCAGGGAAGTACAGCGTGTAGAACAGCCAACTCCATGAATTAAGGGTTTATTTAGACCAGAGCAGAGTTGGTGATTGCTGCAACAGTGTTAATCAAAGCAGTTCATTAAAAGTTTCTTACCCTGATCAAAGAAACATAACGCAGATCAGTAGTATTGGTTTGACGGGGTGGTCGTCCGATGGCCTACTCAATTTTGCGGGCCTGCTGATCTCCGACTCTCTGAAGTCAGATTTTAAGATTCCCCACAAAGACTTTTTCAAGTATCTCCAAATTGACAATTTTACAGAATCTCTTTTAAAGAAGAAGATTCACTTGAAAATGTCCGAGTTAGAGGACTGATCGGTTTCAGCCTGGTCTCCCAAGGGTGTAATGCTCAAAGTTTTATACTTGGTTGTTTCATTCTGATTTGTCTGTGTATAATTCCCTGAAGCCATTGCAGGAGCGTGACCTGGGGGTAACATTTAGCTCTGCTGACTGGACCAAAATCTGCGGGGGGATCTTTCCGAAATGCACTTCTTTTTTCGAAACATAAACAACATTTTCAACTTTTTCATAGGATTTATCATACACCCATCTGCCTCCTGAAAATGTTCCCCAACAACTCAAACTTTTGTTTTAAATGGTTTTAAATGTAAAACACACAAAGGTACATATGTACATGCGTTCTGGTCATGTAAGTGTGTCCAAATATTTCAGAAAGAGGCTCAATCTGTAACTCAGGAGGTCACGGGCAGATGGTTCTCGTTGACTCCTTTGTTCTACTTGTTGCACCATGTCCGTGAAGATTCTCAGTGATCCAG
Source organism: Epinephelus moara (assembly GCF_006386435.1). NCBI lineage: Eukaryota > Metazoa > Chordata > Actinopteri > Perciformes > Serranidae > Epinephelus > Epinephelus moara. The sequence continues at coordinate 9,479,091 of NC_065512.1, read as the reverse complement.
GTCATGGTCATCATAAGTGCTATATTGTAGGCAACTGGACTTGCTTGTGTTTCTTCAAGACATTTTGCCCCTCATCCAAGAAGCTGGTGTGGAGTCACAGGCTTTACGCTCTTTCATACCCTCATCGACTTTAAAACCTGTGACTCCACACCAGCTTCTTGGATGAGAGGCGAAACGTCTTCAAGAAATGCAAGCAAGTCCAGTTGCCTACAATATAGCACTTACGATTACTTGCTGCATCATATTTCAGACTATTCCTTTGATAACGATGTCAAATCTCTGTTAACAATACTTTCATACTTGGATACAAACTGCATCTTGCTGCGATGGTCTGCTCCGCAGGTCCCCGAGGTTGACATGTGGCTATCACAGATATCAGCTGTGCTTCCTCTGGAGAAACTGATTTATGATCTCAACAATAAACCAGACAAGTTCTGGCAACTTTGGGAACAATTACACTCTTTCCTCCAGAAACTGTGACTTGCTTATCCCTGGAGGGCAGTAACTGATTGCTCCATCTGTCGATGTCAATATCACATTACTGTACAATCTCTTTTTTTAAAACTTATTGGCTCATTCATTCTTATTTGTAATATACTGCAGCGATTGTTCTTTTGGAGTGTCTATACTTCTCTGTCTTGTCTGTCTGTATGTCTGGGTGTTGTTCATGTTGGTTGGCTTTGTTTATATATGGATGTGCTTTATTTGAAAAATCTAATTAAAAGAAAAGAAAAAAGGAACATAGCAATTCAGGAGTTGTCACAACCTGTGCAGCTGTATCAAGTCTTTGGCGCATACCGTGACATAAATTCCTAATCCTGCCGACAACGCTCTGAATGGATCACTCGAGTCTTTTTCCAACCTGGAAAACAACCTCTAATGAGCCCAACGCCAGACCTATTTGAAGCTCTGAAAATCTGAGATGAAGGCAGCAATTCAGAGGTCTGGAAAAAGGATACAGCAATCCTTCTTGAAGTGCTGAGTGTGTTGGATGTATTAGACGAGTCAGACGTGATGGTGTTCTGACCGTCAGCAGGATGTGGCGAGGATGTAAGCTGAAGGTGTTTACAGGTGGCTATGTTTACATTGAGCAAATTACTTTCTATTACGATCGGATTTGCATTACAAAGAGGTTGCCAATCCAACGCCTGCTCCCCGACGATAAAAATGAATCAGTATCCTCATGGACACAATATGATTTCCGTAATTACTTGCTCTCGTGATCATAAGAGGACATTGTTACATCAAGATTAAAAGCCTCCCACAGGAAAACAGAGAGAGAGGACATAAAGAAAGAGTATGTTGACTTTCCTTTCATCTCTCCTCACACACACACACACACACACACACACACACACACACACACTAATTATCTTTAAGAACAGCGTGGTCAAAGTATCTCTAATTCCTTTTAAGCTTTCAAACTAAATCCAGCTTGCATCGAGAGTATTAAAATAACTACCATGCATGTTTTTGTTCCCATCTTGGCTCATCCGTCTCCCTCACACACACACACACCTTTGATCCAGCATGTGTTTTCTCCATCAGAGATGTTCCCCGCATATGCACACACTCAGCATGTGTTTGTACAGTAGCAATACAGCAGTGATTACAGCAGCATATGGCTGTTAAACACACTAGACAGAATGACTTGGGGCCATTGAATTGACTCCACACACACACACACACACACACACACACACACACACAGAGGAGGTAGACTGATCTTATAGCCAAAAAAAGAAGTCCTCAGACAGAGGAAAACCTGAATGGTTTGACAGTCTTCATCTTTGCTGCCACACTGCTCTGGAACAAGGCAGCGCACCTTCTATGTGTGTGTGTGCATGTGCCCTTACACTGAGGCTGACATCATCCAGAAACCGACCGGGACATCTGCTAACCATTGGTACACCGATGGAAGAAGACTTTAATGTGTGTGTGTGGGTGTGTTTGTGTGTGTGTGTTCAGTGAACTCTCTATCATCCATAAGCGAGTGAGATTTAATTCCACCAGCAAATGTCAGACTGAGTGAGTCTGGTTGTTCCAGTCGCAGCGTTAGAGCCAGGAGTACCAGTAGCATCACCAGCAGGAGTAATGAAATCAATAATGGTTGCTACTAGCAACAGAACATTCAAATGAACCCAACTGCTGGTGGTAGAATAATACTGTGCAGCTAAAGGCTGTTTGGTTTGTTATAAAGGACAGATGAACGCTTGTTAATAAGATTAGAACTGCAGTTTGTTTCGCCTCATTCATTCAGCCCTGGTAGGCATCACTTGCCAAACCAGAAGCATGATATATCCATCCTGCTGACATGGAAGTTACAGTAGCAGTTGCTAGGAGCCAGTTTAGGAGTTGTGTGGATCAATTTACTGAACTGAGTTGATGTCATCCACATTTGATCACATTTTTGTGTCTATATTTTTAACGACTAAAGCTCTAAATAAGATATCATTGTGTACTAAGCTCTGATTGGTTATTTGTTTTGCTAATTGGGGGAAACAGTTGTCAGTGGGCAAAAACCCAGACTACCTTTTTAAATTGCAAAACAAATCTGAGATGTGGGCAGCGAGCCATGTTTTCTTCACACGAAATACGATGCGAATTTTTGCGTTGTGTTATCTGTGCAAGTTTGAACACTAGAATATTTTGTGTTGGCTCGTTTCATACGCCTGAATAACTTGCATCATACACACAATCGCTGTATCGATGAATGAACTTCCACCAGTACATCCTCAGCATCATAAATCCCCAGAGAATGTCAATGCTGATTGGCCATTGCGGTGCAAATTGGTTGCGGAAGTTCAGATTTTTCAAATCTCGCGAATAAACATAGGACGCAAAATTGCGCCACTCACTTAATTTGTGCCGCTTAATTTGCATATTTGGTGTCATTCGCGTAGCATCTATCCGTAGTCATATGGGCGGAACCCTTTAAGTTTAAACAGACCGAGGTGGCCTTCCGCAACGGGAGGGGCTGTTGAAGACTTGTGGGAGGAGCTATTAATGACACCACACGTGTGAGCCACTGGTGGATAAACAGGAAACAGCTGATAGCAGGAATTAGCGAGCAGCTAGTAGCAAGAGGGAAATGCAAACCTGACAGACACTGTAAAGATGAGCAATTGGGGAGACAAGGAATTGCGTGCCCTCCTTGTCCTCGCAAACCAAGAGGCCATTAACCATCAGAGGACGGGGACGGTGAAGAACGGGCCAATTTACAAGAGAATCGCCGCCTCCCACGTCACTGTTTATGTCACACGCTGAGCTACACGTTTTGTTACTTGCTCACGCCCCCCATTGCCCCGAAAAAGGCGCATTCTGTATAAACAAAAGAAGGTAGGCGGCATTTTGCTGCACTCCCCAATTTTGTTTTTATACTGCCAATGCTGAAAGAAGACTGATTGGGCTTTCCTGCAAATTTGCACAATTCCTATCTAAAAAGGGCTAGTGGGAATTTGCATCTAATCGTGTTTGAACTGACTGAATGTTCAGTGACAGGACGACAGTAAGCTATAGGTTTCCCCTGTTGGGGGTCACGGGGGGCTGTAGCCTATCCCAGCTGACATTGGGTGAGAGGCGGGGTTCACCCTGGACAGGTCGCCAGACTATCACAGAGCTGACACATAGAGACAGACAACCATTCACACTCACATTCACACCTACGGACAATTTAGAGTTACCAGTTAACCTGCATGTCTTTGGACTGTGGGAGGAAGCTGGAGCACCTGGAGGAAACCCACGCTGACACAGGGAGAACAGGCAAACTCCACACAGAGGGGCTCCCCCACCCTGTGTTCGAACCAGCAACCCTCTTGCTGTGAGGTGACAATGCTAACACGGCTGACTTTCAGAACTATTCACCAAAATGCATTCTGTGCTCTAGGGCTGCCCCTTGGAAGTCAGATTCAAATCATCAGTCTGTGACCCTTAAGTCAGCTGAGATTGCTTCAAGAGATGCACGATATTTGATTTTTTGCCAATATCCAATATGCCAAAGTATAACAACTCATTTTGGCTGCTACATAAGAGCAGCACCTGCTCCACAACAAACTGAAACATTTGCTTTCATGGTTCTTTCCTTCTGGAGGAGAAAAGCACAGAAATTCTGAGGAGATGGAAAAGACTGAACCACCATCAGAGAGAAATTCAGCCAATGTCTTCTCTGGTTTTGAAGTCCTCAGACTGAGCAAATGTCTCTAAGCAACCAGCAGAAAAACAGCCGTCTCAGCGCGTCATTCTGAAGGCAGCTTGTTAGCATAAAAACGCTCAGTGAATAAACTTCTAATAACCTTGAATGACTGACTCATTTACATGCTAGCAAGGATTGAAAGCAATGAATTCAAATTAAGCCTGCTTCAGTCAACACATACACCCAGGAAGGTTGGAGCCTGGGCAGGTCACAGTCTGAGAACTCAGCTAAATGACACTGCCACTGAGTGTACGGAGCAGGCACTGATTATCACAAGCTAATATAACCTAATCAGAAAAATTGTCATGTAGACACTACAATCACAACACTGGTGTAACACTGACAAAACATTAAACCTCAAAAGATTAAATCACTGTCAAAAATTACTTTAAAGGTTGTGTCCTTGGAGATTTAGTGTGTTGTTTACTCGTGCTATTTACAATGTGATTAACTGTGATACTATATTTAATGGTAAATTAGTAATAATTCTTCATATTGAATAAAGCCCTGGTTCTCTCTTCAGCTGAAATAAATGTTAGAGAATGAACACATATACAACATGATAATATTACCACAATAAAAGACAAAGCTTTTACTACAAAGATTTTTACTCTCCAATGTGAGATGGTTGAGATCAACACATTTAAAAATTACCCATCAGCACCATTTAGGTGGGTATACTCTGGCCACAATTCAATGCTCAAAGTTAAACTATCCCTAGTCTGAGTGGGCGGAAGTTCGCTGCATAGATCAGCCTCTCATTGGGCGGAACGAGCCACCTGCTAAAGTCCCGCCCTACCACCTCCGGTTGTGTAGCAGTTTTCAACCGTTTTCAACACGTCCTTTACTAACTTTTGCGGTGTTTGACCTTGCGGGGATGTAGCCATTTTTCTGCCATGGTTCGCGTCCTGTAGCCGATATTTTTGTGGATGTGTTACACCAAAACCTGTTTCCCCCCGGCAATATTTTTGCAAGCGCACCGTTGCTGTGGCACCGCCCAGAACGATTTTGATTGTTTGAAAGAAATACAAGCAGCCGGGGCGTTTTTTTCTCCAATCTTAAAGTGAGAGTCGGCCCAGCCTGACCTTTCTTTTCTTGAGAAAGGTCTGGTGAGCGAGACTAAACTATCCCTAACCTTTTAGTTAGTTTACAGGTGCAGCTTGAAGGGGCTGTTGCAGCTTTCCATAGCATTGCACAGCAGCTCTCCACGGGCAGCACTCCGTTGCTGCTTGGTGTGTTTTCAGCATGAAGTCTAGTTACTGACTATGGATCATGTTAGCAGCCAATTAAGTTAAAGAACTAATCAGGGGTCTCATTTATAAAACAATGCATAGGATCCATACTAAAAATGTATGTATAGACCCTTTTACTGTTAGTAAACAGTATGATGTTTTATGGTGGGTGGGGCTTAGCTGAAGGCAAACAATTCTCCACAGATATTAGCTAGCACTAGCTAGTGAGTTCTTTTGGCTTGTTTTTGACAATGGAGGCAAAAGATGTGAGTGGTTCATTCAGAAATACTGATTCCAAGCGCCAGAACGCACTCTGGCACAAATTGGACCGTTAAATTTGGACTGTAAATTTGTAACGCTGTCTGAATGTACCATTTGGTTATCCAGAGCACCGCATTCTTAAGGTGGCAGAGCGCACCCTGGAAACTCTGTCTGGGGAGACAAATTTCTTCGACCAACAGAACTCTCATTTTAGTGTAGAGCGTCAGACTGAATTCACGAACGCACCATGTCACGTCACTCACTCTCCGGGACCGCCAGTGTTACTTGAATAAGTAAACAATGACCAACGGGACCAGACTGGCCGACCCGTATGCTCTCACTCAGTGGATGGATGATGTCACAGGAAGCCAATCTTACAAAGGAGGACGACACTTGAACGGTTTCCTCAAGTTTGTTTTGCTATAGAAGCTAACGTTAGCTAATGCGCTAAAAAGTTAGCGTTCCAGAGAAATCCAATATTCCTCTTAATCCCTCCCCAGTTTCTGATGAGATGGACATGATAACCCTTAATACACATAACGTTATTCCTCCCTACAACAGGAAATACTTTTTCCCTAACCTGATATGAAGTGTGCGCTGCACATGTGAGCATTTTTGATGATGGCCTCCGTCCAGTCCTTTGGTCTTATTACATTTATTCATAGTTGTCTTTGTTTTTGTTGACGGGCAGTGGCGGCTGGTTTTGAGCCATGACTCCTTCTATTCTGGCTCCCAATAACACAACAAGACCACATTTTAAGACTCCTATGTAACCTACAGCCCTGTGGGGGAGAGTCGTGTTTTACCTCCAACATCGGCCTTAAAAGGGTCTATACATCACAAGTTTTGCGTGGGAAGTGGCGTACGCCTCTTTCATGCCTCGTTTTGTGCGGACACAGTGTTTATAGACGAGACCCCTGCTCTTTTGTGCCAACACAGACTGGTTACGCTCGACATTTTAAGAGCATCTGTACAAATCATGGCTGTTAAGTTTCATTTTTCACACCAGCCTCATTCTGATGCTCTTTCTTGTGTGGTGATAATGTGAAAAAAATATTAAAAAAATATAACAAATAAAAGGGCACATACTGCAACATAATGTTTCACACATTGATATGAAAAATGGGCTCAAAACAGATGAAAGATTAGAAGTTAATGTACTGTAAAGAGAAGTACTGGAGTGTTTTCTGCACAGTGATACACACAAACACACAGATACACACTGTCTTTGAGATCACTGATTTAGTGCCTTACAGTGTTTCAAAGAAGTGAAGCTACACAAAAACCACTGTGACCAAACCAACCTCTCCTCTGTCACACACACATAAGCACACACACACACACACACACACACACACACAGAAGTCTCAGAAGTCGTTCAGAGAGAGAACGTTCATGTTTTTTTCATTTGGTAGTGGGAATAATTGTCGCTCTAATGTCTTCTTCCTGTGAAGTTTGTGTATGTGTGTGTGTGTGTGTGTGTGCATGCTAAATTATTACTGTATACCCCATGTGTGCTATTCATGTGTCTCGTTGGTTGCTATGGTTACCCCTGGACTCCCTGACAACCTGGAAATTGACAGTACTCAGGCAAGTAACCTAGACATGGTAGAATCTGAACATACATGTCACAATGACACACACACACACACACACACACACATTTCACAGACATTTAATCCCACAGAACCACAGGAAAGAATACCATTCAACCATAAATGTACTCTGATGTGTACAGTGCGCTCCTTTTGTCATAGCAAGGTCACACAGCCAGGAAGTGATGTCACACCCATTTTATCTATGTCTATTCTTATGTCTAACTCCAGGGGTAAGGTCATGATATCCTCTGCTGCACAAACACACCCACGCACACATGCAGAGACATAGCTGGTGTTCAACGTTTCCAGACGTGTAGATGTTAAAGGTCAACATGTACTCCTGCTGGAACCATTAACACCGCTAGAAGCAGTGCACAGGAACCGAACGATGACCCAGCCTTACAGGAAGGACTGCTACCATCATTGAAATGCACCCATGATGCAGCAGAGGGAGTGAGATAAGCAAGTCAGATGCTTCCAGTTTTAAGTTCTGTTCACGTCAGCCAGCGAGAGAAAGCTTTTCCCCAGACAGTGAAGGTGACACTGAGGGTGCTCAGACAGCCAACAGACGTCCGTTTCAGTTATTAAGCCTGTATAAATCACTGTAAAGATGACGTACTTCATCTAAGAAGAGAGGCTCATTTCCTGGCCCAGCACCACTGTGGCCAAAATTTAAAAAGGTCACAGGAGCCTAATGTATCTGGGAGTGAGAGCCAGTGCATGTGTTTGCTCTGTCTTTTGAATAACGATCAAACATCCACAGTTTAACAGCTTTATGCAAAACCAAACTGCCATGACAGTGTGTATGTGTGAGAAGCTGTGACATATGTCACATTCATACACAGGTCACGAATGTGCCTAAATGTCTTTGGAAGGCGACAGGTGAGGCCGTCTGCACCCCTAGCAACAGCTGCCCCGACAACCGGCTGCCGGACCTCGTGTGTTACCACGGAGACAGGGGGGGGTCTATCATATCTAATGTTGCTCAGCTTACACGTTGAAAGAATTCAAAGTGTCAGTGTGCAGTATTTGGTGGATTAATGGCTGTGGAAGCTTAAATCCACGAAGCTTCAGCCGAGCTGTTATTATCCATTTACACCGATCAATGACGCTGCCGCGGGTTACATCAGGTTGATCAAAGCGACACTTGTCACCCAGTCACGTCAGCATGTGTTAACTGTCAGGATTGGGTTGCATCAGCTGTTTGTATCTATTACTGCATTTGAGTTTGAGTCCTTATTAAGCTCTAACAGCATTGGGCAGGAATATCTCGGCGAGTAAAGCCTTTAGTCATGTGTGAAGTGGTTAGCGTGAAACATCTGTAGAGAGAGATGTCCAATCAGACAGTAATCACTGATGTAAACATGGACGTGACTGCAGCAAAAAACTAGAATTACAGCGTTATGATTGTATGCCTCCGTGAAACACTCAAGCTGCACTTACAGTTTACATCCATGTCTGTGAAAACATGGATGCTTCACACATATCTTCCCCCCGGCAGCACGAAAGAGCTTCACAATCGCACAGTTTCAAGGTGAACACCCAAGATTAGTGTCACCATTTCAGTATCTGATCAAATGACTTCCCTCCACAAATGGCCAGAAAAGTGTTTTTGCAGAACATTATGATGTCACAGTTAAGTTGACCTTTGAGCTATTGGATATAAAATGTCAACACTTTATCATTATATTCTATTACAGATTTGTGTGAAACTGTGTCATACTTAGTGTATTAACTTTTGAGTTATGAGCAAAAACATGTTTTGTGAGGTCACAGTGACCTTGACCTTTGACGACGAAATTCTAATCAGTTAATTCTTACGTCTAAGTGGACATTTGTGCCAAATTTAAGGAACTCCCACAAGGGCTTCTTGAGATATCACGTTCACTAGAATAGGATGGCAACAAAATCAAGGTGACCTTGACCTTTGCCCACCCAATTATAAACAATTCAGTGTTGACTCCAAGTGAAGCATACACCATAAAAAAAACTTAGAAACACAAACTACACATAACAGTATCGCACATCAGCCACTCATGTATTGCACATAACGTGCAAAAGAATGTGACGGATGGCTTCACAGTGACCTTTGACCGATGACCACCAAATTCTACCTGATTCATTGTTGAGTCCATGTTAACATTTGTGCCATATCTGAAAAAAAATCCCTTGATGGTGTTTTTGAGATATTGCGTTCACAAGAATAAGACAGACAAGGTCACAGTGACCTTTGATCTATGACCACCAAATTCTACATGATTCATTGTTGAGTCCATGTTAACATTTGTGCCATATCTGAAAAAAATCCCTTCATGGTGTTTTTGAGATATTGCGTTCACAAGAACAAGACAGACAAGGTCACAGTGACCTTTGACCTATGACCACTAAAATTTAATGGGTTCATCCTGAGGTCCAAGTGGACATTTCTACCAATTTGAAGACATTCCCTCTTGAGATATGTTCACATGTTCAAATGAATGGACATACAGACAGACAGAGAGACAAGGTGTTTAAAAGGGTTAGTTCGGATTCACCAAAGTCACACTACAACACTAACTAACCAACTGATCGAAAGGGCTGTCTGCGGCAAGGTAAAACAGAGAAAATATTCTAAATATAGCATCTGCCACCTACCATAGGTAATACTCTGACTATGGGTAACTACCTCATACAACCCCCTTGAAAAGATCCGATCTATCCCTTTAATGGAACAAGTGTTGTGTTAAAAATGTTGCCATTGTGTATTACTATGTGCCGAGTTTGCCCCACAAATACCTGCTGTTAACATGTAATCTGTATGTCACCCTACAATCTTAAGCAGGCCCAGCAAAAAGATAGAGACAAGCCTTTTCTTGGCAAAGGGAAAAAAAGAAAGTAGAGTCCATACAGCAGCAGCAGCAGCATTAAGCTGGATTTACAGTCAACACAAGGGGGTTAATAGGAGTCCCACTGAAGGTAGCTACGGCTTAGATTTTGATTTATAGCTGAGTGTCGGATTTTATCCATTATCACCCCTGCAAAGCTTCACTCCTGTGCTGTATATCATTAGACCGCATCCTGCTTTATGTTCCCCGGTGTGTTTACATTCTTTCATGCAACAGTGAGCTGCACAAAGAGAATTATAGAACTGGAGTTACATCCAGGTGACTCACAATGTTCTTTTGCAGTGTCTCATTTCTGAATAGGAGATGACTGCTGTGCAATTACTGTGCTTATGTTGATACATTCACACAAAGCACTGGCTGCAATAAGCAGGAGGTTATAGTGTAATCACTTTGTTGAGCCCCTTTTACACTGTCTGTTCAAGACGGGAATGTTATTCTGTCTCACCATTCTGTATAAAAGGTATGAACATGGAAAGCTGTGGCATTATTGTTCTCCCTTTAAGCCGGCAGCAGAGCGGAATCAACATCTGTGTAAAAAATGTCAGCCAGCAGGATGGGACTGGGGTGACGTTTTGACACAGTGTAATGTGTGCAACCCACCACCAGGAGATTACAAGTGGCAGCTTGCAGCAGTTAGCAGCTAACTCAAAGAAGAATAGCAGTTATCAGGATAATGCCAACACCAATAATCAGATGTTGTTAAACAGATAATCTATCAGCTACAGATGGGATGTTAACCAGCTATAAATTCCGAACTTCTCACTTTGAGGCTTTAAGCTGCAGACCAGCAGACTAGTTCACACAAAGTCATCCCACACAGACTGACCTTCACCTTCATGAACAGATGTTTTAGTCTTGTGGACGAAAGAGAACGTGGCACAAACTGTAAACTCAGCAGAGAGAGCTGGAGGTGAGTGGACTAACAGTGAGGTGAACTTGAGCTGAGCTGTGGCTCTGCAATTTTACCCTGTGGAGTTTTCTTGTGGAGACAAAGTTATGTTTACCATCAGTATATCTCACTGAAATGCACTGTTTGTATTCTTCAGGCCGAAAAAAAACAACCTTTAAATTAATTTCCTTCCTCATATAAAACATTTGTAAAGATGATTATTTGAATACTTTGAATCCTGCATTGTTTCCAGTCATGTTTATGAGTCAGCCACTTTTCTTCTTCAGTGCTTTTGATGGCCCGTCGCTTTGTTTCTTGGCGCATTAACACCTTGACTGTTGATCAGTGGAAAAGCTTGATGGCAGGGGGTTTATTGGGTCACACATGGTCGTGTGTGTGTGTCCCTGTGCACCTGATACAAACAAAACATCACAAGAAAGCTCAATAGCGCTACGAGTGGTCAAACACTCCACAGGATACCATAATCGCTGTCTTTTTGCTGTTTTTCCTATTTACAAGAAGGAGTAAAGAGTCATGTAATAATATCAGCCTTAGTTTAGCAGAAGATGAGCAGCTGTGGCTGAAAAAAGCCAAAACTCAATATGCAAATCATGTGTGTTTTAACCCCACAAGCCTCTGACTCTTGTAACGGCATCATGCAAAGCACTGTCACAAAGCTGTGCTAGCAACAAGCGCCAAGAACAAGTGTACCAGAGCAACAAATCATCAGAAGTTCCTTACAATACCGTAATTTGATACAAAGGAACATGCTGGCATTTATTGTGTTGGATGACCAACAACTTTCTGGTCTGGGGAACAAGGGATCTTCAATCTTGCTATATGCTGTTTAGGGTTGGGTACAGAACTCTGTACAGACCAAATTACATCAGTTATACTGAGTACGGATTCATGTCAAATCAATCTGTGCCAATCTTTAGTACCTAAGAGCACATCTGGATGAGGGAGTAACTTAGATTGTGGAGAGACAGAGGCAAAGCAAGACTACGTTGCCCCTGCAGCTTGTTCAGGTCACAGTGAGTCAGGGCAGTGGTGAGCTGATAGCAGTCACAAGTTACACTCATACACAGTGCAGTAATTGCGATGCGAAATGTAAAGCTGCCCAGGGTAACACGTCTAACCTCGGAAACACCTTGTCGAAAACAAAATATATCTAAAAGCTTAAGAGTCGCCTCTCGTGGGTTTCCTCCGGGTACTCCAGCTTCCTCCCACAGTCCAGACATGCAGGTTAATTGGTGACTCTGAATTGTCCGTAGGTGTGCATGTGAGTGTGAATGGTTGTCTGTCTCTATAGCCCTTTTTAGATAGGAATTGTGCAAATTTGCAGGAAAGCCCAATCAGTCTTCTTTCAGCATTGGCAGTATAAAAACAAAATCGGGGAGTGCAGCAAAATGCCACCTTCTTACTTAGAATGCGCCTTTTTCGGGGCAATGGGGGGCGTGAGCAAGTAACAACACGTGTGGCTCAGCATGTGACGCAAACAGTGACGCGGGAGGGAAGCCGCAGCTGGTCAGTCCTTCGGCGATTTCTCTCGTAAGTCGGCCAGTTCTTCACCATCCCCGTCATCTGACGGTTAATGGCCTCTTCGTTTGAGAGGGCGAGGAGGGCGCACAATTCCTTGTCTTCTCAGTTGCTCATCTTTACAGTGTCTGTCAGGTTTGTGTTTCCCTCTTGCTACTAGCTGCTCGCTAATTCCTGCTATCAGCTGTTTCCTGTTTCCTGCGCCAGTGGGTCGCACGTGCGGCATCATCAACAGCTCCTCCCGCCAGTGGGTCGCACGTGCGGCATCATCAACAGCTCCTCCCGTTGCGGAAGGCCGCCTCGGTCTTTTTAAACTAAAAGGGTTCCGGCAATTTAACTACCCTACAAGGAGGAACATTGGGCACCTCGGATCAACTTGCCAATCCAGCTCTGTGTGTCTAAACGCTCGCAGCTTGCCGGCAAAACGGCCCAACATTCACGGAAAATCTGGCAGGGTAAAAGGGGCTTATGTGTCAGCCCTGGGATAGTCTGGTGACCTGTCCAGGGTGTACCCTGCCTCTCACCCAATGTCAGCTGGGATAGGCTCCAGCCCCCTTCGACCCCTAACAGGATAAGCGGTTTGGGATAGGCTCCAGCCCCCTTCGACCCCTAACAGGATAAGCGGTTATGGAAAATGACTGAATGAATGTTTCAAATTTATAGGGGCGGTCCTGAAAAGCCTGTGAGCAGTTCGGGAGGTTTAAGACTGGATCTGTCAACTCTCACAACTCACAACTCTCTACCAGATAATCTGGGCTAAACATCGGTGCTGACCAAGGTCCCAGACCAGTCTCCTCTGATTGGCAGGAGGTGTGAATCAAGGATAAATCGGCAAAAACTCTTGTAGTCTGAGTTGTTTGGTGTAGTTTGGTTTTTCTCTTTAGATCTCCTTCCATAAGCTGAACATACACTAAATATGGCACACTCTTCTGGAAGGTGATGGTCCGAGTGCTGAATTGTCATTTGACTGGTAAAGTTATTAAACTGTGACAAAGTTCATGATATCACTAGCTGCTGTGGCTGTTTGAGAGACATCCCATGCAGCTCATTATTTTTAATTATCCTCCACCTATTTGGTCTCCTCACTGGTTTTGAACATACCGCCGCAGGTCTTTTTGCCCGCCTCGTGCTGCACCATCAAACTACAGGTCCACGATGCAGCTAATCTTTATGAAAACAACTAGCACCAATGTCAGAGTCTTTCAACACCACATAGTCCGATTTCAATGATTTGATCCAATCACTGTCAACAGCAACTGACCCAGACGTGAACACACTCGGTCCAGCTCACAGCAGCAGTCAGTAGTTGTATAATGTCAAGTATCATACTGAGAATGAATAATTCATATCTGTCTCATTATTTTAACATATCACCTCCATATATTCTTTAACACTGCAGGGTGAATACGTTTCCTATCTGTAGCTCACTCTCTTACACACACACACACACACACACACACACACACACACACTTTAATGGCCTCGGCCGGCTCCAGTTTCCCCTGCAGAGGAAAACCACATCCATCACTCTTCCAATGCAAACCACACACTGCTCTCTCACTCTCTGTCTCTTGCAACCACACTCCCAAACTGGCTCACACACACACACACACACACACACACACACACGGACAGAAAGAGAGAGCTTGTAATAGTTAAGTGCTTGCCAGGCATCACACTCAGGTCACACACACACACAGGCACAGCAGATGATGTATTCTCCATAGGGAAGCTTCTTCTCATAAAGGGACAGTTGCTGGAAGAAAAACAGACAATGAAATTATTAAAAAGACAACTGTCTGTCTCCGTCTCTCTCCCTCCATCTCTCTCTCCCTCCGTGTCTCTCTCTCCGTGTCCCTGCACGGTCAGTTTAACTACTTACTTCTCATTTCTGGGTAATTGACTGACTGTGAGACTCTGCCTGCTGTTTCCACAGTGATAACAATGAGCTTTTCCTCCTATTAAAGACTCAAGGCTGCTGTGCACGCACACACACACACACACACACACACACACACACACACAGAGTTGGCTGAGGGCTGTTTAAACAAAACATTCTCACCTACTAAGGAACTGACTAACTGAGGAAGACCTTGTGTTTGTGTGTGTGCTTGTACATGTACATGTATCTATATATATGTGTGTGTGTATGTTTCTCTCTTCGTTCCTCTCTCTTGTCCATCGCCACCATCTGACTCATTCAGCAACAGCCAATCAAATCAAAGCTTCGGTTTGGGGGTGATGACATCATTTGCACTGCGTTCCAACCACATGGAGAGATGCCATCTGGAGGGTGCTGACTCAGCACAACACACACACGAGTACAAGCAGAATCCTTTAGTATTGTAGCTTGAGATCAAACAGTGCTGGTCTCAGTCAAGGCAGACTGGCTGAGTGATTCTGATTCACTGGTTTAACTGGTCAGTTCACCCAAATTATGGAAAAACTGATTTCTTACTTTTGTCTAGTGCTACGTTGCAGATAGGTTCAGACATTTTTGGCCCTACCCCTCGACAGCGCAGGCGAAGGACATTAATCAACAGCATCATCTCTCCAGAAATAACATCACATTTACTCTGAATAATCCACAGAGCTCCGACCTAGTGAGCAGTTTTCACAGGAACTCTTTCTTCAGTGGAAAGAAGTTCAACTAAAAACTGTTCATGGTGAGATCTGATGATTGTCCAGACAAATAAAAGGGACACTGACTCTGTAAGTCAGTGTAAGCACCAAAAATTTAATTTTATGCAGAAACCTGCCCCTGACCTGCACAAATGAACCAGACTATCTGCATGGTTAGATAGCACTTGGGGTGTGAAGGTAGAAAACAGACTCTGAATTTGAGTGAACTAATCCTTTAAAGGAACACTTCATCCCCCAAAAAAGGGCGGCACGGTGATGCAGTGGTTAACATTGTCACCTCACAGCAAGAGGGCTCCTTATCCGAACCCAGGTTGGGGGAGCCCTTCTGTGTGGAGTTTGCATGTTCTCCCTGTGTCAGCGTGGGTTTTCTCCAGGTACTCCAGCTTCCTCCCACAGTCCAAAAACATGCAGGTTAAACTGTCCATAGGTGTGTTTTTTTTAGGATTCTTCATTCACCATGGAGGCATGTGAGGAGACAAAGTTCATTCATTCATTCATTTCCGTAACCGCTTATCCTCTTGAGGGTCGCAGTGTGCTGGAGCCTATCCCAGCTGACACTGGGTGAGAGGCAGGGTTCACCCTGGACAGGTCACCAGACTATCACAGGGCTGACACATAGAGACAGACAACCATTCACACTCACATTCACACCTACGGACAATTTAGAGTCACCAGTTAACCTGCATGTCTTTGGACTGTGGGAGGAAGCTGGAGTACCTGGAGAAAACCCACATGGAGAGAAAGTTTTCTTCCCAAATTCAACATAACACAGAGCTTTTTGCATCATATAAAGTGAAATCAGTTCTTAAAAACAGGTAATACATCAGAAAGACAGTCCCAATCACCTAGTATGTCATCACATTTTTTAAAGATGAGTAAGCCTACAGTACGCACCGAAAGTTTGTACTCGTCAGATAAACTGCAGACTTTGAATTTCATGCATGTGTTGGGAAGATCCAGCCACTACTATAGAAGATACAGCACATACGAAATATAGTGTTTCAAGTACAACTGTGGTTCCCCTGAGCCTATTGTATGTCTTTATGTCATGGGAGTTGCACATTAGTACGAACAAAATGATCAGGTTTTACAAGCTGGCGCAACAGCAGAAACCCATTCAGCTTAGACAGTGCATAATGTCATGATTTAGCCTTAACTGACTGTGCAAACATACATTATAGACACCAGAGAGCTTTAAAATAGAACAATGGGTCTATTAGCAACAGGTTAAAAAAAAAGGTCAACAATGATCTCTGTTTTCTGTGGCTGCTCTGCTCTGTTACAGGTACACATAGTATTAACATTAGCTCATGATCATTAGTGTAGTTATTGAAATTGAATTTGATGAAAGTCTCATCTGCTAGAAATGACTAGGGCTGCCCACCTAATAGTCGACTTAACATTAGTGGACCAGAAAGGTCATTAGTCAGCAAGATTTCATTGGTCGCTCAGTCAAAGAAAAAAAAACAAACTAACAAGCAAACGTGAAACTCTATTAGGAGCTGCGTCTTGTCAAAATAAATCAAAACCTATTTGACTGGACCATGTGGGAATTTAATTTGAAAGGACAGACACAGGAAGTGTCCACGCTCAGCAGTCAGACAGGAGTCAGGTTAATTTCCAGGGCTGGTACCTGCGGTTATTCCACAGGCTAGTTAATAACATGTCGGGCAGGAAATCCAAAGTGTGGGATCATTTTGAGAAGGTGAAGGACGAACCCAAGGTGATATGTAAACTCATCTTCATTGGTCGACTACAAACATGACGTATCATCTGAAACATGGAAGTAGCTACATGCCCATTAGCCCACAGCGTCATTAACAGGCGGCTCGCTCAGTGTGTGACGTGCACTTGGAGATAAAATATAGGCCTACATATTGTAAACATGCAGGCGACTAGTCGACTAATGGCTCTAAGTGATGACTACTGGTCGACTAGGAGAATTCTTAGTCAGGGTGCAGCCATAGAAATTAGTTTAACCAGTTTGTTTCAAGACTTTGAGCAAAAATAGTAAATATCAAAAGACAAAGAAAAGCACAGATGTCTTGTTTTCCTTTAGACCAGAGAAGAAAGACCTGCTGGACTTCAGTACATGGCCTTTTACTCTGCTACACAGAACCATCCATTCATTGCACACTATCCCGAAATATCCATCACACACACTTGTTTATTCCGCCGAGACACTTCCACACACATGAACATGATTAAACAGAGAGGTCGGAGGTCAAGAGGAAGCCGGCGGTGCTTTCCTCGAGGAAAAAGCGAGCTAGAGACAGAGAGGAACCAAATGTTAAAACATGGAACACGTGTTTCAGCTATCAGATGAAACTCCCTCTCGCTCTCTCTCTCTGTCTCTGGATCAGCTTTCAGTCTCCAGACAGCAGCTGTCTGTAGAGAGGAAAAACTTAGACCGAGTGGTCAGACATGGAATGTGTGTGTATGTGAGTGTGTGAGTGTGTGAAGAGCCTGGTGACAGTTAGGTACTTAGAGGCGCCGCATTCACTGTAACAACAAACACACTTCTAATCTGTGACTTATAACACAGACAGTTACATAAATTATTAGAAGTGGTGGAAAGTAATTAAATACAATGTGGCAATTAGTGTACAAAAGCCAGGTGAGGTCGGGACTGTAGCGACCAGGTAGCAGCGGCGCACATCCAAGGCAAAGATCACGGACACAGTGCTGGAAAGCGCAAACATAGTGAGGCGAAATGCCAAGTGGACAAATGAGAGTGAATGCTGATGTCATATTGGCGTCATCGTAATTACCAATCTCCAACTTGTAAATCCATGTCATGATTACGTCTGGGACACCAGCTGTCTCACGTCACCCAGAGTCGTTCTTTCAAGGTAATTAAACCTAAATTTAACAGACGTAGTGTTATACTGTCAATGAACTGTATTTTTAACCCTCACTTGACCAACTCTGCAATTATACAGCCGTTTACAACCTGCGAGTGTTCCTGTTGGAAGTGGGAATCTTTACGGTCTTTAGCAGGGTGAGGCTGGAGGTTGAGCCTTATTAGATCTTGATGGATAAATTCATCAGCTTGACCTGTTGTGTTCAGTAACTACAGTGATCTGTTTGTTCTGAATGTTGTGTTCGTGTTGTGACTGATTTCACAGCTGTGGGTGGTGTTTCTTCCTAATGGCCACAGAGGCTCATGGGTACAGTAATTACAGCCACTCACCAAACCAGACTGTCAGAATTAAAACAATATCTCACAGTCAGACAGACATGGTCATGTGGATGTCCTTATTGGAATATTGCCAGATGGGTCCAACAAGACTGTGACCCAAAAGATGGGTGTTCAAGATCAACAAATAAGCCTGATGTTCGCGTGACGCAGTGCTGCCTTTCCAGCTGCGTTCAGGTCACTCATAGCAAGCTGTTAGCAACACACTGCTGCTTTTCGAGCTGCGATTGAGTCACCAAAGCCAGGTGTTTTTTTATGACACACTGCAACCTTTCAAGCCTCATTTATAGCACTCCAAGCCAAGTGTTTTTCAGGAACACACTGCTGCCTTTCTAGCCAAGTCTGTGTCACTCATAGCCTGCTGTTTTTGGCAACACAACGCTACCTTACCAGCCATATTTGTGCCACTCAAAGCTAACTGTTTTTTAGCAACACACTGCTGCCTTTCCAGCTGCGTATGTGTCGCAAAAGCCAGGTGTTTTTTACTTATACACCTCTGCCTCTCAAGCCAAATGTTTTTAGCAACACACTGCTGCCTTTACAGACACAGCTGCCATGTTTGTGTCACTCAGCTAGCTGTTTTCTATGGCACGCTGCTACCTTTCCAGCTGCGTATGAGTCCACAAAGCCAGGTGTATTTTGTCACACAACACAAGCCAAGTTTGTGCCACTCATAGTCGGCTGTTTTTTGTGACACACCACTGTTTTTCCAGCCTCATTTGTGCCAACCAAAGCCAACTGTTTTTTAGAAACACACTGCTGCCTTTCCAGCCTTTGCCTAAACCCAACTGCAGAGTCAACTTGCATCACTTAAGTCAACCACGATCTTTTCCTAACCATAACTGAGAAGTTTCGTTGCCTAAATCTTATCACCGACCCATTTTTACCGCCGACCTTCTGCGTCAAGATATAAGGCTGAAAAAATTTCAACCCCTGGATTTTTGCAGTGTGACCATGTTTAAAACTAAACCATATTTGGCTCCTAAATGTGTGAATCAGTACGCTATATTGTGTTAAATGAATATTGTCAGCCTGCCAGTGTTGGTGGTGTAAGTTCAGAGCTATTTATGTGATGCCATGACATCTCAATTCTTCAACCCACAGTGAACTCGTGTGATCTCAGTATTTGCAGAGATGCTGTGCAGCAGTCAGACGTAAAACTTGGATGATCCTCATGCCTTCAGGGCAGCGACACACACTCGACACAACAGAACCTTTCCCAGTGCCTGAGTGTTAGCCAGTAAAAGAGATGATGTGGCTGAGTTTGGCTTATCTCCAAACCCTACCTGCCAGTAGGCAGGATGAGCACAAGCTGCCCTTTTCTGTCCACATCTTGTCTCAGTAAGAGTAGAGTTTTTATTCTCTAATGAATGTTGGATGAGCATCAGGGGAGGAGGATACAGTGAGACTAAACTCTCAGATCGTGGATGTAAAGCTCAGAAGATCAGATGATAATTGTACCCTGAACTGAGGAATATTAAGGATTAATGTTTCCACTCTTGTTCTCTCTGTTCTATTAATACTCTTCAGTAAGCTAGGTTCTGTTCGCTCAATTACAGCCTGACACAAATGTTCCTCTGTGTGTGTGAGTGTGTGTGAGTGCAGCCTTCTTTAAGGGTGAATGAACTTTAATTAGTGCTTAGTTTAGAGACAGAAAGATGCCAGGAAAAGGTAGGAACACGACAAAACAGCGGAGGACGGATAAAAATCAAGAAATGAATAAAGTAAATTTGCCAACCGCACAAAGAAACCACTCTAAAGCACAAAGAGAGGAAGAATAAATGGAAGAGTGTTGAGAATCAGTCCCAGCTGCTTCATTCATTCTGTCTGAATGGAAACTATGAACAGAACTTTGAAAATGAATGAAATTCAGGATATAAATGCACACGCACAAACACACAACTGCAGTTTGCGACTCTCCTGCAAAGAGCTACTTGTGGTTGTGCTGGAGTGTTTTCCAACCGTCTATGACACACACACACAAACACACACACACACTGACTCAGGCCAAACCACAGCATACTCAATCTTCATATGCCTATGAGGTTCAAAGTTTTGGGGCTGGAGTTAAACTGAGGACGAGCAGCTAGTAAATAAGTCTGAAAGCAAAACAGATGCTCAATAAAAACAATCAGTCAACAAGCTGGTAAACTGAGTCAGTGAGTGACGCAGGCAGTAAACAATCAGTCAGTTCATCAGTTAATTCATAAGCCATTTTGAGCTTAATCTGTTTAAGCTGGGGTCAGCAGAGATCTGGAGCTCCAGCAGCTCTAACCTATCTGTCCTAAGCCCCTCCCACGAGACAACCACGGTCATATGCACAGGCTTCATTCAGCAACCTAGTGTTTCCCATATACTGATTTATTTAATCTTATTTCATTAATTTCATTCAGCCCCTCCTTTCCATGCTCTCTTTATCAGACCACAAAAGAGAAATGAATTAGCTAGCTAGCCACCCCACGAACCCTACGCCTCACTCCCCGCCGCTGTAAACTATGACCCTGAGAGGAGAGCGGGCAGTAGCTACAAAGCTCCAGTCAGCACAGCATTCTGGTGGCCAGCAGCAGCGTTGGATCTAACCTATGTTACAGCAGCAACAGAAAGTTTGCTGATCCGGCAGGGATCCAACACGGTCGCTGACCGGGGATCAGTCTCCAGAGCGATCCAACACGGTCGCTGACCGGGGATCAGTCTCCAGAGCTGCTGCCTGCTCTTCTACCAGAGAGGTGGTCTGTTGCAGCGAGGAGTGAGGCTGAGGACACACTGTGAGGCTAGGCTACTGCTAATGTTAGCTTCATAAATGAGAACTTGAAGCCGCAGCTGTAAGCCTTTGACTCTGGTTAGCAGAAGGCTAAACTATTAGCAACATTTTCTGTTTAGCTCTGAAATGTTTCACCAATAGTGACACGTGTATTTCTTTCATTGTCAAAGTCTCTTTTAGATTCTGTTTTTGATAAGTCTTACTTTTTTAGGTTGCTTTACAGTGTAGGCAGTTGTTGCCAGTGCTGGGATAGCACCTTTCTCTGCAGGATTCTCCATCACATGCATGCATCTGCATTGGTAGAACAGCCAATAGGAACGCCTTCTCTCTGAAATGACCTGTGACTGGTCAAAGTCTCCCGTCACGGGCTAGATTTTCTAAAGCCTGAAAACAGAGCCAAGAGGAGGTGCAGAAGTCTAGTTTTCTCTCAGACTACTTGAATTACAATATGCTCAAAGTGTATGATGGGACTTTTGCCCAATTACGCCAAAATAAAACTGTCTGCTACTCCAGGTTTAACTGAAATGTACAGTTAAGGTTTTCTAACATAAGGTGGAACTCTGTAACAAAAACTAGTATCACCAGTACTTCATCAGTGCATGGATATATCAATTTACAATCTTTTGGTTTGTGATTTCAGAGACTTGAAATAAGCCAGTGACTGGTCAGAAACAAATGTCTCGAACCAGACAGCAACATAAAAAAACAAGTACAGCTAAAAGATACAAAAAACCCTCGGGCAAAACAAAACCTCCATTTTCTAGCTGCTTAATTCCTCTGTCAGTCTTTTAATTAAAAGGTCACTGCAGAAATATAAAGAATAAAATCTGGTGCTCAAAGAAAAGCCACAGTCATTTTAATAATCTGTGGCTCTTTCTAATTGTTTCTGCTGCCCATGGTCAGTTCAGGAACTGATGTTGTGCTCAATAAAACCGGCATTACCGATGTACTCAGAACAGACATACCAGAATTCTCCCCCAAATCCACCGGATTTGTTAGACACGCAAGTGGAAATTACACTGTGAATTATAAACTCAGTGTGCTGGTCGATGAAAGAGTCTTCTGACATTTAGGGAAATGTGCTTAAGAGACAACTAATTTCATCTCTGCATTTTTATACATCACATTTTTGCTCACAGTCCATAATTGTATTAATATTACCAATAAAATATAATGTAGTGATTAAGAGGTGTCAGAAATTAAGGGTAGACTCTCCATCTGTCTCACACATGACTGTAGTTTTCTATTTTTTTCTAGTTTTGTAGGAAGGAATACAAATTTAATTGACTAAGTGTTTTATAAAACCACCAATTAGCCACTTAAGTTTTATTTTAACAACAATATCTTACTTCCTTTTGTCAGTCCTCTCTAGCCAAAGTCCAGTGCTGTTACTGTGTTTGTTAACCAGCAAACTACACAGAACGAGTCACACCAGAAACCCCTTTATACTTTAATCCATTGTGATTTTCACATTTGACTAAGAACACATGCTTTTCCTTGACCTCATTTGCTCTCTCTCACACACACACACACATAAACACACGGTAGTTTCCTTGCAGCCCATAAACTGTTTTACTGCTGTGTCGTACAAAATAACAGGCTAATTACTGAGTGCAGAGAACTAATGAACAGTGCTGATGTTAGCACCTGGATAGAGCAGTAAATCAGACGTAACAAAACTAAGATGACAAACTATCACACTGAGGCTGTGGACAGATAGATGATAGTAGAGTAGGTTTTGTGCCAGGTGTTGTTGGTGGCCAGGATGATGTTTTCATGCAAATTATAGATAACTATAGTTATTATTTATATGGTGGCTCCCGGCAAGGTCACATTTCTAATGCTAATACTCCTTTATGATGAATGCCTGCAGTGCTATTAAATGTATTCAGGTTCATCTGTAAATGACGCAGGTCTTATTAGCAGCTGCACCTTCGTTTCGCTGTATTTGGATCCCAGTCGCCAGAGATAATGTTGGCATTGTGCATTTCTGCAAACCATGGACACGCTGCATTTGTACATTATTATGTAGGGGATATGCTGACACTTGATGTTTCAACAACGCAATGGTTAACATGCGGTTAGGTTTAGGCACAAAAGCCACCTGTTTATGGTTAAGAAAAGATTATGTTTTGGCTTAAAATACTGTTTTGCAGTATGCTGCGACAGGTTGCTTAAAACAGTGGTTCCCAACTGGTGGGTCACGGTCTTAAAATGGGTCACATGCCATTCTGAATGGATGGCAAGTGACTCGCAAATGTGTCAAGTTTGTAAAAAAAAAAAAACACATTGTTTGAAGTACAGTGAATTTAGAACAGAGCTTTTATTTTGGAGTGCTGTGTCCTGCTGTAGAGCGAGTGACTAATGGACAGCTACTTAACAGAGACAGCAAACTAGCTCAACGACATGGCCAAACTCAAGTATGATGGCGAATATATTAACCTGTGTAGACCTTAAACTAATGACTTAGGAGAAATCTGGACCCTGTGGCTGGACCAGTTGGGAACCACTGCCTTAGAAAACACCCACGTTTTGTGGGTAAAAGCAGCTGGAAGACGCAGCAATGAGTCTCTATAAAAGAACCACTTTAATTGTTTGTTGGTGTCACGAGCAGTGGTTTGTAGCTTAGCAGGCATCCCACCTTGGTGTTAAGCCATCCACCATGCCCTCCACCTCCCAATGACAAAGGCCCAATCCCAATACCCCCCCTTGTCCACTACCCCTTGGCCCTTGAAATGAAGCAACGAGGGGTAGGGGTTGAAATCTTTCCCTAGGAATTGGGACACCACTCACTACGTCACCGCGTTGGTTACGTTCACACATATATAACTATTTTAAACCGGAAGCTGCAATGGAGTCTCTAGTTGAGTTCATCCTACCGACCGCATTTGCATTATTCATCATGCTTCGTTTGATGAACGACAGACGACAGGGGACTTCTACTAGCTAGCTAACCAGCTAACATTACGAGGCAGCATAGTTATACTAGCTGGCGTGTTATTGTAATGCGAAAAATCCGACAATTTTGCAGAACAGGACAGATGACAGACGCCAGATAGTGCGAGCTAGCAAGCTAGCTAACAAGCAACCTGACGACGGTAACGTTAGCTATGTATGAACTTTTTTCCCCGTCTCTTGCTCGGTGGTAGCCATGGCGACGTCTGTCCCTGGCTGGCAAGTCAGTATCTGAAATCCCTCGCTCTGAAGGGATAGTTTCATACCCACTACCCCTCGTTATGCCCCCTACCCCTACACGCAAAAAGGAATTGGGACACCACTACCCCTTGCGGGAACGCGCAAATGTGGTGGTAGGGCCAAGGGGGGGTATTGGGACTGGCCCAAAGTCAGCTCATATACCGTGACACTTCGAAAATGTTGCTATCATATGTATGAAAAGTACAATCCCAACAGTTATTCTTCTGACAACTGGGCTGGTGTTTGTTGTTTTGTAATCATCCCGTTAAAGGTATACTCTGCAGGATTGTCTGGTACTGTTTGTTAACATGCTCGCCAGCGAAAGTGAAATTAAAAAACAACCCCAGATTCCCTCTAGTTTTTCATTTCACCTCACTGTATTTGCATTTTCATTTTTGGCACGTGTTGCTTACAGCCTGGCACCTGGTCGCTAACTTTTGGTAAAGCCCCGACCTTGTCTGACAGCTGTGGGGGTAAATGGACTGCACTTGTGTAGCGCTTCTCTCATCATCCGACCACTCAAAGAACTTTAACACTACATGTCACATTCACCCACTCACACACATATCTACACACTGGTGCCTGAGGCTACCATATGAGGTGCTCACACACCGATGGAACAGCCACTGGGAGCAATTTGGGGTTAAGTATCTTGCCCATGGAAACTCTGACATGCGGACTGGAGGAGTCGGGGATGGAACTGCCGATCTTCCAATTAGCAGACGACCCTATAACACACCTAGAAATGTCTCAAGCACAGCAAAATAAGAAGAACACAGAAATACACGATTCAAGTGGGACTGAGAGGGATTACTTCTATATGAGTCGGTGCACTGTTTTCAGGTAAAATCCTGAATAGTATATCTTTAACGTGCAGCACAATATATCACTCACATCACTCACACATTTACACCAGACATAAGTTTTAAATACTGTCTCAGCAAATGCAGGAAAACCAGGAAACAGGCAGAAGATACCAACCTAACTGACAAAATCATCATGGTGTCGATGAGTACAGGTGAAATGACTGATCGACATTAATATTCATTTATCATTTCAGTTATTTTCAAGCAAAATGCCAAACTCCTTCCAGTTAAAATTATTTAGTTGTGAGGATTTGCTGCTTTTCTTTGTCTTTGTCTGATATGTTTTTTGTGTTTTGGACTGTTGGTCGGACAAATCATCAACTTGGGCTTTAGATAATGTCTGGCATTTTATAAACCAAACAATTAATTGACTGAATTAATTAGATCAGGGGATTAACTGATAATGCAAACAGTAATTAGCTGCAGTAAAAAGGACCACAACTGAAAGTAAAGGGAGTTGTTCAAGCTGTAAGAGCATTAACTTTAATTTTAAGTAGTTTCCCAGTGGACTCAGCCCAGTATGATTTTATAAACAAATTATTTTGTAGTAATATGATTCTAAATTGCAGCTCAGGTTGAAATCATAGCCTTTTGTAATCACCACCAAGCACTATCGATGATGCTACACTAGGACCAAGACAAAAATGAGCGCATCTTTTCATTTTACAGACACTCGCGCACAAAGACAGTTTCACACACAAAAGCAAGATTAAGGGTGGGGATCTTGAGGCACCTCATAATTGGATTTGATTCAGTTCAGATGGCCATGATGTGATAATGAAAAACAATCAAGGATGCGTCTTGGTTCATCTGCGAAAAACTGAAAATATGGCAACAAGAAATGTTTGTCATAAATTCACGTTCATGCGTTTTCTTCCATTTTAATGGAGGCATCTGAGATATATGTTGTAATTGGTCATTTTCTTTCCATCAACCAATCAATTGACTGAGAATTGCAGCAGCAGTAAAATGTAGAGAACATAAAATCCGTCAGTGTGATATTGTTCTGCTTTAAAGACAGCGAGACAAAGGAATCAATAAGACGGTGTTCAGGTCTGACTGACTCTCTCTCAGGATTCTTATCTGCTCTCTGACAGCTCAGCCAGCCGCAGGGGAGTCATCGCTTTCTGCTTCAAACACACACACACACACACAGTTAAACGATGGGTGGTGAGTAATTACCCAGGGTCAAGCATGCTGGTGATCTCCAAGGAAGCCCTATTAAGTGTGTGGTGTGTGTGTGCGTGTGTCGGGCTGTGACTGAAATCTTTTCTGATAGTGCTGTTGGCGAGGATGGAGCCTCTCACGGGACTCAGGCGAAAAACATGCAGCTTCTCGTATCTTCTGTGAAGGTTTTTCTTCCCGACAAAAACACAGGGATCAAACTGGGCCAGTCAGAGCGGACCTGTTGGAGTCCTGCATGGATCCAGGTTAATCAGAAAAGATACCACAAGTGAATCGACTGCAGCAGCTTGTGCCAAAGACACTTTGGCATTGACCCAATCAATTACATCAATTTATAGAGGTAAATACCCCATAAAAACCTTTGACATCGTTTGTGGAAGCTAGGGGTGACGTCAAGGAGACAAACTGGTAAGGTAATTTAAATAACCTTCAGCTGACATGAACGTTAGCTAACAGGAAAGAATTTAAAGAAAGACACGAGATAAGAAATGAGACGTGGAGCCCCAGTGGGATGGCAAAATTAGGTTGATAACTGTCCTGAACTTGTGCTAAAGGCTAAAATTTGGGGAACAAATCCCTCAAAGCTCCGTATCCGAACCAATCCATTACCCTTAAATACCTGTAGCAATTCTGAACCCGACCCAATAACATGGAGGAATTTGTTTGGACATATCAGACCCTATTAATTATTAGTTTTTCCACAATTTCGCTGTTTTTTGGGGGGATTGTTGCTGCCCAAATATGTCTGATTTCACATCATCCATCCATCCATTTTCATCCACTTATCCAGGGCCAGGTCGCTAGGGCAGCAGACCAAGCAAAGCACCCCAGACGTCCCTCTCCCCAGCAACGCTTTCCAGCACCTCCTGGAAGACCCCAAGGCGTTCCCAGGTCAGATGAGATATGTAGTCCCTCAAATATGTTCTGGGTCTGCCACCCAGCCACCCTTCTGAGAAAACTCACATTGGCCACTTGAATCCGCGATCTCATACTTTCGGTCACTACCCAGAGCTCGTGACCATAGGATGGTCCGACGCAGCGCCAGCATCACTGCAGAAGCCGCACCAAACTGCCAATCCATCTCACGATCCATTCTCCTCTATGATGAATCATAGTCTGACTTGACTAGCAGCAAAGTATTGTGCACTCTTGGTGTTTCGGATATAGAAACTTCCTCAGGACCTCTTTGCTGTGTCTTTTTGCTCTCACTGCAGCACAGCAGGGCCTTGATTTTCCAATTCATCCACTGATTCAGACCAGAGCAAATTTACAATAGGTCTGAAAACACCTGAAAACCCACAACCCAACGAGTATGCATTCATAAATAATCTCTGTTTGCCTGGCTTGTTGGCACACACACTCACTTCTTCTAAATTGCAGATTACCGCAGGGTGCAGGAAGGGCTCTGGGACACCTGCAGGGCTCACATAAACAGCCGCTACGGCTACAAACACAAAGCTTCCCATATATTTAAATGTGTATTAATGATGGATTGCTGCGGTGCACCGAGCCAGTCCAACAAAAATATGAAACTAGTTGAAGTTGTGACTTAGCTGCAGCTGAAAATCTGTCCATGCTGCTTCAGGGGGGCTGGACAGACGCCCACAACAACAAAAACTATCTGGTTTCTACATAGACAGCAGATAAAGATGAGGCAGCTTTCTGAGGGGATGTTTTAAAGCCTGGCGCTTGGATGCATCACTCCCTCTCATCTTTTGTCAGTTGGTGTTAGAAAATGCTGATTTGCGGAAAGAGGATGGAGCCAGACAGGCCGCTTCTGTGGATCGTTTTGTTGCACCTGTTAGGACAGGACGGCTTCCTCTTTTATGACTGTTTTTGTTAAATGGAGTTTGGTGAACTCAGCGAATTTGTTGCATAACTTTGCTCAAAGTCGATCTGAAAAAGGTCACATAAGCCAAAAGGAATAAAAACACCTCAGTGGATGGAACAAGGCTTTTGAGAGTAGTTTCAAAACACACAAACTAGGGGTCTACCCATTGATTCAGTGTAGTTGGAACCTTTCCTGCTGTGCATAAGGTAGTTTCTGTCTGAATATATTTTTAAAAATACTTTTTTCCCTTATTTTTCTGATCTGAATTAAGGCTCTGAGATTTGAGGCAGGGGTGAAAGTAAAGTTAAGTTGTGGCTGGTACTGCTGCACCAGACTTTATCGCTTTACATTGTTCTCCTCTCACCTTCCGCTTCATGCATCCCTGAACACACATATTCAATTTTTTTAACCCCCGTATGGTGTAGAACGAAATTAGAAACACTTGACATCATGTATAGCACATGATTTATTTCAATGGTGAAATTTGACAGTCATATATTGTTTTTGTTTTAAATTAGAAGAAAATTACAAGTTTATGAACGACAGCTCAACAAGTCTCTGTTCTTTGGGCATATTAAAAAAAAAATAATTCTATGAGTGAAGTTAGTGGATGCTTGGGGACACAACAGTGTATAAGAGTGAAATTATTGATTATTTCTTTCAATAGAAATTGCTCCAACATATGAAAAACTACATTTTAGGGACACAACTTTATCAGTGTAAAGTTGCTGAATATTTTTGTTAGGGCTGACCTGAATGCTTCAAAGCTTCAATCGTTGCTATGGTAATCAATGTCAAAAACAGTATTTTAATGCTCCAAAATAGCCCATGAATTTAAAAAAAAATAGTAATCCAATGTTACTCATTATGCATCAGCATTTTATTCACAGATCAGGATACTTAAACCTTTTAAATTTAACGATGGTTTTGTGTCTCTGACTTGTTCTTTTATCTAACATCAGGCACCAGCACCATGTCAGTACTACTGAAACTGGGACAGTTTGACCGCATGTGACATGCTAACATACACTGGCAAAATGTTGAAAAAGTAATCGCCTGAAAGAATCTTAAGTGCTATATCGTAGGCAACTGGACTCTTGGATGAGAGGTGAAATGTCTTCAAGAAATTCAAGCAAGTCCAGTTGCCTACGATATAGCACTTCAGATTGCTATGACCTGGCTGAATTTGAATTTGTTTCAAAATTTGTTAAGGTGACCCCCAAAAATACACAAAAACTCAAATCAAAAGTCTTGTTTTGTTCACCAACAAAACAACTGTCTTATACTAAACACGTTTTCCACACAAATACAACATGCTAAAGTTATTAGCACAAGCCTATGGCATTTTACATTGTATAAATTAGCCTAGCGACGAGCAGAGATTTCCTCTGCTCATATGAAGCCAGGATAAATCACACACAAGATTTAAAATGCTATTTTTGTGGAGGCTTTATTGTCTTCACAATTTATTGTTTCTTATCTGTGAAATTAAAGTAAATAAAAGCTTTGTTTCCACTGAGGGAAATGGTTTCAGCTTACAGAAATAGACAGGAGGTCTGTGTCACTGTGACGTGTAGCTACATTTCTGGGGAGGTGCACGTCAGGCTCTACATCAACACACTGTAGGTACGGCATCGATTTGAGGCCCACTTCCTTTACCCGTGGTTAGAGGGAGTCATTGTGCAGATTGCAAAGCCCTCAGAGACAATTTTGCGATTTCAGGTAATAAGAATAAAACAGACTTTTGGAATTGAAAAGTACATTTTAAATCATAGTAAGTATTAAATTCTTTATTACATTTTGCTTTAACTGTCGGACTATCTGTGGCTTTTAATAGCTCTGTCAATCAGGATAAAAGCTTCCTGTCTCTGCCTCACTCACACACACACACACACACACACACACACACNTGCTTTAACTGTCGGACTATCTGTGGCTTTTAATAGCTCTGTCAATCAGGATAAAAGCTTCCTGTCTCTGCCTCACTCACACACACACACACACACACACACAAAGACAAAGACAAACACCTGCCCACAGCAGTTAATAACATCAAGGTCTATTAGCTAGCACCACTAACCAGCCAGTAACACACACACTCACATACATGTCTGTAAAATGTCTTTCTGATCGATTATAGTCAAAACGGATGCTCATTACACTAACACACACACACACACACGGACACATGCACACACCATATGGCTGCAGCTGTCCAAAGACTAGAAAGCTTTTAGGGAGGGAGGAGACAAAGGGAGGAGGAGGAGGTGGAGGAGGAGGAGAGGAAATCCTTTCTTTGTATTTATCTATTTAACACTCTTTCTCTCTCCGTCTCTCCCTGCAGCTCTCTCGGCCTCTCTCGTTTGTCCCCTGGTGGGTAATAAGGGCTAATCCACTTAAGCTGCCTCTCTCTCTCTGCCTCTCTCGGTTCCTGTCTGTCACCCCAACATCCCCACATGCACAAACACACACATACAGACGCAAACACACACTTCATTCTTCACACCCATCTGCCGCTGTTTCTGACACTGGGTGGGTGTGTGTGTGAGTGGGAGACAAAGAGGCGAAGATGGAGGGAGGGAATCCCTGCCTCTCTCTGCTCAGCAGCAGCATCTTATTGTTCCTGATGACAGCACACACACACACACACACACACACACACTCTTCAATAATAGATGTGTAGCTCCTCCCTCCACGTTTCCTCACCATGACTCAGGACTGAGGCCTCATTTAAAGGAACAGGAGACCCCGTTCACGGGCCATAACTGTTACTGTAAAAGTCAAGCACTTGAAATTGTGGTAATACTTTATGACCAATGAGAAAAAAGTCAATATGTCCATTATCATTACAAAAGACTCCAAGCTGGACATTTAGACATAAAGTAATTGGAACAAACAGTACAGGGTGTATCCCACTGTGCACCACTGACCCCTCTATGACTGGGGACCTCAGAATTTCATCTCTGCTCTTTGCAGATGATGTGGTTCTGTTCTGAAGCCATGGTTCTCTGCCGGAAACCGGTGGATAGTTACTGCCTCAAGCGAGGGAGTTCAAGTATCTTAGGGTCTTGTTCACGAGTGAGGGTAGAATGGAGCGTGAGATCGATGGCCGATTTGGTGCGGTATCTATAGCGATGTGGGCGCTGTGGCACCATCATGGTGAAGAGGGAGCTCAGCTGGAAGGCGAAGCTTTCAATTTCCTGGTCCATCTACGTCCCAACCCTCACCTATAGGCCCGTTTCCACCGCAGGAACTTCGGGGTAATTTTACAGGGCTGGGGCCATTGGTGCGTGTCTCCACCGCAGGAACCACCCCCGAAGGACAGAGTTCCGTAACTTTCACAGGGGCTAAACAAGTCCCTGCATCGGAGCAGGTACTCACAACGGCCCTGAGAAACTCCTGGCTGGGGCGTGGGGATTACTTGGTGCTGATTGGTTATACTCAAGACGGGATGTGACGTCTACAGAAAGCGGCAAAATAGCTGGCATTTTTAAAACTGAGCAGACGAGGGTTAGCTCGTTCATAGCTTCAGTGACTCAATAAACGGTCCGTGAAAAAATATTTTTTCCAGCGGATATCTTAGTTACAACATGATTGAGCTAGCAAAGCAGTTTTGTGTTGCTATGTGTGGTGTTTATTCAGTTTTGTCTAGAAAGCATCAGCTGACAGGGACAGCTAACAGCAGCAGCAAAGCTAACATCAGGACATCATCTGTTAAAAGCCTCCTGTTGTCGGATATGACATGAAACTAGTTAGCTCAATCATGTTGTAACTAAGACATCCGCTGGAAAAAAAATAATTCACGGACCGTTTATTGAGTTACTGAGTATTATAGACACCGCTAACGGCTAACAGCGTCCCTATGCCCCTACGTCGCCCTGGTCAAAATGGTCGTGCAACGATTACATCACATCCAGAGCCCGGTAACTTTACAGGACCCTTCCTCCTACTCCGCTCTCTCAGTAGAGACACGGCGGTTGAGAGGGCAGAGCGAGAGGACGTTCCTGTAGTAGTTCCTGCCCCCCAAATAGTACCAGGAACTTCTTCAGTGGAAACAGGCCTTATGGTCATGAGCTCTGGGTAGTGACTGAAAGAATGAGCTCGCATATGTAAGCAGCCAAAACGAGTTTCCTCCATGGGAGATAGGGATAGAGTAAATTAGCAGTGTGGAAATATTTTCAATTTCAGAGATAACAGGGGTCAACAGACAGAGCATATGCCGTATGTGAATAATGCCGTCATGGATGAACACAACATGACACTACCTGCCTGGATGGGCACCTCACTCTGCTAATGTCTTGCAGCAACACAGTCACATTAGCTGCTCTGTTTCAACAATGTTGGACTGAAAAAAGGACTGAGCTGTTCTGTCGGGAGAATAATGTTGCTGTTAATCCATGTTTTATGGCTGTTGGCAGAATTTTGCCTTCAGAGCTTTAAGAAAGATAGTCCTGAAGTTTTAGGAAAAGGTGATGGTCTGGGTTAAAACAGAAAGACCTGAAGGCTAACTTATCCCATGTGCTGTTGTATGTGTGTGAGTGCAGTCAGTTTAAGGTAAACGTTACTGCACTTAAGCACTTAGGTTATTTACATTATTTATGTGTTGTTTTTATCCTTTATGGCCAAAAGCAAAAAAAAGAAAGGGGTGGCAGCTCCTCCTTAAACAGGTAGAGTTGAATGGGTAGATGATATCGTCATGTACACAGTCATGTACATGGCTGTAGTCGATATTCAACTGTAGTCGCCTTTTTAAAGACACCTAATGGCTTAAAAATTCACAAGAGGGGCATTTCCTGATGTATCTTATGTCTTGGAACAAAATGTTAAAGTCTCTTAAGCCTGTGTTAACCACAACCTTATTTCAAGCATTCCACCAAAAACCCATTTAAAAGACCCACTGACTTTGAGACGAGGAGGCTGGAAGTGCTAACATGCTAACTCATTTCCAGGTTTCAGGACTCATTCCTGCACCACTCTGTTTGAAGCTACAGTAGTGTTACCACCAATAACACTTTAATCAAGCTCAAAACTGTAAAAACAGACCCGACGTGGATCTTGCGGACGCACCAGCTGCATTAACTGTTAACTGACAGATCATACAAGCAGAGGGGATTAGCTCTGTACCAAAGCTGCTTTAAGAAATTACATTTTAATGACATGATATTCCCAGATGGTACTGGTATGTCCCTGCTGTGAACTGCATGCATGACATGATCATTTCCCTTTGAATCCAAGGTAAATGAAAAGCGTACCAGGCTGCCATAAACTAAAGAAAAAGACAAAAGTGTTTCCTGGAAACATGTCAACACTTCATGCTGAACACATTTCAGTTACAAGAGCTGCACTCTATGATGTAAATATGTGATAACTGTGTTAAATACTGCTATATTACTTACACTGAATATACAGATATTTAAGTGTATTTAGTTCTGCCTTTCTGCTGTCTTCAGTAAACTGCTAAAGTATAACAAATTTCTTGTTGAATTAAAAAAATTAAATGCAAATTATTTCCAACATTCTTTGATTTAGCAAACTGAACACAAAAGGCACCAAATACAAAAATAATGGTAGTTACATTTTAAAGTTTTCTACAGATAATCTCTTTCAATTGACTCAAAAAATCCCTGAGTGCAATACTGCAGTCTTGTGTTTATTGCACAAGTTGACATCTCCATGACTATAAATAAACAATATATTGTGCAGACTTAGTTACAACAGACGTCTGTTGCCTCTGTATGATCTGCATGTTTTGATCCTTGTTGTAAGATTTTGGATTTTTGCTCATTATAAGTGGGTGAAAGTTGGAAGAGCTGCTAAAGATTGCTATTACAATTCAGTTTTAAAGAGGAAGTCCATATTGGAAAAATGCTAGAAGCTTTTTGTGGCTCCACAGGAAGCCGTATGAAATCTGTAGCCCTTCTGTGATCTCTGCTTAAGGTCAGCAATGCTTAAGGCTACATTAGCCACTACTAGCATAATATGTAAAATTCTCCAACTTAATTGTAGCAATGCATTGTTGGTAAGGAAGAAGTGCTTTCCTTATATGACATGGCAAAATGTGTTTTGTGAGACGGCCAAATTTCAGAGAAACATGAGCCACTTTTACACTTCCTGTTCAAGGCGGGATTAGCGTGCCATCATGCCGCCTAGCCGTTCTGTATATAAGGTACGCTTGTGGAAAGGAACAGAGGTAGTAACAGCGCTGGAATGAGGTCTGTGTTCAACATAAAACTTGAGAGACATGACCATGGGTGGAACAAGTGTGACGTTTTGGTTACGTGTTATGTGTGCGACCCACTGCAGGAGATTAGGGCTGCAACGATTAGTCCACTAATCGATGACTAATCGACTATTAAAATAATCGGTGACTATTTTAGCAGTCGAATAATCGGTTTGAGTCATTTTTCATAAAAAAGTACTATAAAAGTACCCCAAAACACTCTTAATGCAGCTTCTTACATTCAAATATTGGCAGCTTTACACACTCTCCCATGACAGTGAACTAAAACCCTTTGGCGTGAGTACAAAACAAGACCTTAGATGACATAATTTTGGGGTTTGGGAGAGACAGACTGACATTTTTCAATAAAGCGATTAGTCGACTAATCGAAGAAATAATCGACAGATTAGTCGACAATGAAAATAATTGTTAGTTGCAGCCCCACAGGAGATTTTAAAGCAGCTGTTAGTAGTTAGCAGCTAACTCAAAGAAGAAGAACAGCAGCCGTAAATCTCCACAAATTGGGAAAATGATGAGGTCCGGATGCTCCTTATCCTCCGAGCAGAGGATGAGATCAGTCGCCATATAACAGAGAAGCTAAATTAATGTGACTGACATGTTACGTCATTATTGTTGAGGCTGATGTTATTGTTTTACATGTCACGCCTCTTTTGATTGCAGGATGCCGGTATGCTGTATAATCACACACTGGAGCGGCATGATGCTGTCTTCATTTGGTTCTGTGTAAAAATGCAAAGGCAGCAAAAAGAAGGAACTTTGTAGAGGCCCTATAGTGCGATCTCTGTGTCAAAAGGGCTATGGACTCCATATTAGTGGTGCCCCAAATGGCAGGGCCATGTCCCCCCTGATATAATTGGCCCCCGTTGTGAAAGTAATCAAAACGTGTCTCTAAGTTGCATTAAAAACCTTTTCTCATTTGCTACCAACTTCCCTAGCCGGCATTCACGTTAAATTCACAGCCTCACACACGGTAAACAAACCATCAGACCACCAGCTAGTTTGCCACAGCCTTATCTGAGGGGTGTTCAGCTCGCCTGCTGCACACCTATACGCATAGTGAGTGCGAGCACATGTTCGGCGAATTGACTGTAATGAGGTCCGTTAATATGTATTCATAGCAGCACATGATCAGAGGTATCAGTGTAAGTGCTGGCAATACTGGTGGATTAGTATTAGTCCAAGTCGTGTTACTGACAGCGTGATCTCATTAGGCTTTATTTAAACAACAGCCTTTATCGTTAACTTTAATCCCGCTGCATAATTGATTCTGCCTCTGTCCACACTGCGGTATGGTGAGAGCTGGATTAGCAAAACTAACCCTGCTAAACAAAATCACACATCATAATTAGAATTCATCCAAAAACTCTCTCAGTCTCTCTGAATTTGAGTGCTGATACTGCAGGTTAATCTGGCTGTAAGCCTGGAGGAAGCAGTGTGTGTGTGTGTGTGTGTGTGTGTGTCTGAATCACAGTGAATTAATGGATTAGCAGTCATTCATCCATGTAAGGTCTCTGTTTGCAAAGCACATACACACAAACACACAAACACACTCTTATCCACGTCTATCCACAGACCAACAAAGTCATTTTTAGACGTCCTACACACAAACAATATCAGTAATGTCAACCACTGGTATTCATTCTTTCAACTCCTCCCCTCAGCAGAGACAGAAACCTTTGATAGTAGAAACGAGTCCAGACTGTTTTCAGGCTGCGCGTTTGGTCTCCAGGTGAAATAAGGTCTCTCCTCTGAGTTTTATCCTCAGTCTCAAGTTTGTTTTCAGGGTAAAACGAGGTCTTGTCAGAGTGAAATACAATCTCTCCCTCAGGTGAAATAAGGTCTTACAGTACGGACTCAGAATGCTTCAAAAGAAACCAGGGTAGCACCGACCTGAACCAGCAGATCGGTATCGGCATCAATACTGACCTAATTAGTCAGACCTGGAATCAGCCAGATGAAAATGATCCATATTAAACACATTATAAGATTTAATGTTTCCTGTATCAGTTACATTGGTTCAGTCACAGAAAGCAGCTGACTCAGTGTTTTAGTGCCACAGCGGACCCTGGCATCACATTACCTTCTATGAAAATGATTCCGGTAACTTCCACATGGTGAGGTATGCAGATTTTAAATTTGGGAGAAAAGCAGCACTGGTGTCAGATCAGTACTTCAAGGGTAGAGATGTTTGGCACATCTTCACCTACTACTAACATATATGGAGAAGGTAAAAAGTCTGGTACTCTGCATTGGCAGATACCTGAGTTGAGGAATTGGGATTGCCATGTGGTAGTGTTGTCACAATACCAAAATCTTTGTTTCGGTACCAATATGAATTTCGATATTTTTCGATACTCTTCGGTACTTTTCCTAAGGAAAAGTCCTTTTGGATACAAACCTTTAGAACAATAAATAGTAGGGGTGTAACGCCAGGGCCACACTGCCTGTGAAGCGCAGCGCACCGAAATTCTCGCGTGCGCCAGAGAACCTCCGTTCACATCAGACGCGCATTTCTCCACGCCGTCGACAAGCGATTCTGCTCCCAGCTGTTGTTTTTCACTGCCTGGCTTGACACATTCGCTCGCGGCTCGCGCAGAAAATAGACCAGACGCCGAACTGATCGCTGCAAACTGAGAGCCTGCAGTGGAGCTTCCCGGCGCAGCGCGGCCAGTGTGGATGACACAGTCAGTTAACATGGGCGCCGAAAGGAAACTGCCTTCACTTCTCGGCGCTTCGAGGCTATTCGCAGCGCTTCC
The DNA here is from genome assembly GCF_006386435.1 of Epinephelus moara. Classification (NCBI taxonomy): domain Eukaryota; kingdom Metazoa; phylum Chordata; class Actinopteri; order Perciformes; family Serranidae; genus Epinephelus; species Epinephelus moara. The sequence continues at coordinate 9,441,818 of NC_065512.1, read as the reverse complement.
GCGGGCGGTGTGGTCCTGGCGTATACCAAAAAAAAAATCATGGTTCGGTAAGTACCTCGGTACGGACGTCATGGTTTGGTTGCTCAAATGTCCCACCAAGTTTGTGTTGTCTCGCGTTGTCTCCCTTTGCGAGGCAGACTTTCTCTTGTCTTTTTTCACATGTGCCAGCTGCGAATGTTGATACAGGTGTTGTCATACACACCACTTG
>NC_065512.1:9438896-9441485 GCF_006386435.1 Epinephelus moara | reverse complement strand
GGAATGGCTGCTGCAAGGCTGCGTAGCTCTGGAGATTGGTGGTAAATATATCATTTAATCATTACATTAATATCATAAACATGCAGGCGACTAGTCGACTAATGGACCTGAATGACGACTATTGGTCGACTAGGAATATTCCTAGTTGGGGGCAGCCCTCCACCTGGAGTAGTATCCAGCTGGGCTTTATCTAGAGCTCGCAAGATATATTTTGGCCACGCTTTGGAAAGCAGAGCTAAATGGTAAACAAACATGGCACCACAACGTTTACGTGTCATGTTCTATATGTTCTCTGACATTTATCCTAACGATATGAGGCGGTCTTTGTGGAAAAAAAGCTTGTTTAGTGGACTAACTTTGCACTTGAAGGTTGCCCGTTCACTTACGTTTTAACAGGTCCGACGCTACTATGCGCCCCGGCTGTATCTAGGCTAACGGCTAACATGCTAACTATTATTTTTATGTCACTAGTCACTTGAAACAAATTTAGGACGATAGGAGACAGATTGAAATAAACCGAAATTTCCCTTTAAATTTCCAATCATCTTACCAGTGCTCAGATCTCCTTGCCCATTTGCAGAAATCTGCTTTGCTTGAACTACAGATTGTACTTCAGCATTTGGGCATAAAGAGTATAAAAGCAGGTCAAGAGAGAGAGGGGTGCAGCCCTCTCTCTCTTGGACCCAACTCAGATCAAACTCTAAAACTAGGCAACAAAAATGAATATAATTTCTGTCACTGCATTGTCTATTTCTCACCTCAGATGATTTCGAAATCATATTTTAGTGTACTGTTTAGCTGGCTCAGTTGTTTCAAACATACCAGCTATTCAGTAAAACCCTAAGAGAGTCTCTCCTCAAAGAGCATCATGGTTTTCCTCTCAGTTATTAAGACGAGAAGTGATGAAAACGTGTGAAGAATTTAAAAACGAGAGCTTGAGAGAGAAGTTCAAACCCTGCCCACTTTCACTCCATTGCATACCTGGCCAATCACTGCGTATGGCGGGCATGATTGTCATCTCCCTCACTAAAGTGCAAACATCACCTTGCAGTCGTCATCTTTTGTCTATACTAAACATCTCCATGGCTACAGACATTACTCATGGATTTCAGCAGATTAGCTAAGAAAATTAACTCTAATTACTTGTTCATGCTCACAGCGAGAGTTCACTTCACACCTCACAGCTGGAATATGAAGAACACACACTGAGATTCAATCTCATGAGAATGCACAACTATTAATGCCAAACAGCAACAGAATGAAAAAAGCATGAGAGATACAGAGGTGTATTTATAAAGAGAAATAACAGGATTTTATAGACAGGATGTATTAAAGATTTAAAAGAAACAACATTTAGGAAGAATCTGATGCTGTTTTTAGCACTTGGACGCTGCCCTCAGCTCTCAGCCATGATGCCGCTTCTTAATCTCCCAGCATGCCTGTGTGAGGATCTGCTGCGCTTCACCTGTTTCTCACATGACAAAGACCAGAATGACATCATTAACTTCTGCTTGTTTTGTCTGTTGTTCATTAAAAAGAGAAAACAGTGATTTGGCGATTATTCTGGCAGCGTAGCAACAGCAGCAGCTATTGACAGACAGCTGGCGTCAGTTGTCTGTTAAACACTCAGACGCTGCTCTCTGATTGCGTGTGTGTAGGTATGAATGTGTGTGTGTGTGTGTGAGTGTGTGTGTCACTTCCTGTTTCCGTCTGATAATTTAGGATCCTATTTATACACCGCTGATTAGCATAACATTGAGCCGCCGCGCCGCCTGCACTTTCCTGTGAGTGTGTGTTTTGACTCTTTTTCTGCTCCTTTTTTAATTTCTCTGCTGCTGCTTTCTTAAAATGTGAGCATTCGCAGTGTCGTTTAATGTTTTCATGTTCCCCCAGTGCCACCACCATTTCCTATACAGACAAAATCAAGAGCATAAATATCACTTTTTCAAAACACACCACTGTAACTGTCTGAAACATATGCAAGGAAAAGGAAGCCTAAATTAAACACAAAAAGAAATTAGATAAACACATGTAGAATACATTTGATTGGAGCTTTTCAAGCTTATATATACATTGCGGAAATATACAAAGCAATGTTAATTTGGTTTAAGAAAACTATGGCAATAAATGTTCGTCAACAACCTTTTTTTCCATGACAAAGACGAGACATTGACGAACTAAAAACAGATATTTGACGATAAAAACTATGACAAAATGTATGTTTTGTTTTCATAGACAAGACGAGATGAGATGAGATGAAAATGTTGGGGTGGGCTACTGGACAATCAAAATAGGACGAAAGGATACCTGAATGAATAATATTAATGATACTTATAATAATAATGACTTTATTAAGGAAACAAAGAAAGATCCATAGCGTACCAGTAAAAACAGAAATTCGTCTATGTACAAATCAGACGTTGCGCTAGACTTTTTCGTCGCCGGTCATTTTGACCGACAGGGTTGTAAAAATCCGGTCATAATCTATTTTAATTTTCGTTTTTAAATGATAATAAAGATATTCAAAGACATTTAGTTTTCATTCGTTCGTTTTTAATAAATCCAACAAGCAAGTTATAAAGTGTGCAT
>NC_065512.1:9430530-9438800 GCF_006386435.1 Epinephelus moara | reverse complement strand
ATCCAACACGCTCAATACATGGACATGCAATGACAAATTGTCATTAACTTATTACGTTATAAAAAACGATTAAAATATGGCCTTACCCATGTTTAAAATGACCTGTTTAAGTGAAAAAACGAGTACCCATGTTTAAAATGACCTGTTTAAGTGAAAAAACGAGTACTGACGGGAACAGACGAGTGGAGTTGATGTTTAACCGGCACGGAGAGCGCAGCAGAAATGTGCTGCCTGTGTGGACATTCAAGCGCCTCGCAGGACTTCTGCGGCCCTAACGCATCTGGTGTGTCCAGGCCATTATGTCAACAACGCTACATGAAGCAGATGAATGACTTTTTCTCTGCAGTGTGAAAACGGCAGCCACTTAAACCACTGACTGTGCACTCTGCCGCCAAGTGGGCAGGGGTGGTAATTGCAACCGGTCAAAATGACCGACGGCCTTCAGATTTTCCGGTCATTGTTGTAAAAAAACGGTCAATGACCGAGAATATCCGGTTAACGCGACCCCTGGTACAAATATACGATATCATAAATGCAACATATATATAAAAAAGACAAAAAATACCCACCATTAAAATGGTAAACGGACTGCACTTGTATAGCAACTTTCAAAGCGCTTTTTACACTACTGTGTCACATTCACCCATTCACACACATTCACACACTGGTGGCTGAGGCTACCATACATGGTGCCACCTGCTACTCGGTAACCATTCATACACACTCACACACCAATGGAACAGCCATCAGCAATTTGGGGTTCAGCATCTTGCCCAGGGATGCTTCAACATGCAGACTGGGAGAGCTGTGGATTGAACCACTGATCTTCCGATAGGTGGACAACCCACTCTAGATCTTGATCCACCTTGATCCAAGCTTGGGGCGGCTGTGGCTCAGGCAGGTAGAGTGGGTTGTCCACAAATTGGATTGGTTCGATCCGCGGCTCCTCCAGTCTACATGTCGAAGTATCCTTGGGTAACTGAGAAAGGCCGCCCCAAGCTTGGCTCAAAGGCTGACTTTCAAAAGATCCCAGCGAGGGAAACTGCTCTGCTACGTACAAAACCCTGACCCAGGATCGGGTCGTCTGCAAGTGATTTAGCACCAGGTTCTCCACAAATATGCGGTGCGAGATAGGAGAGGTGCAACAATCTGCCGGCCACATCCAGATCATCACGAACAGCTCTGCTCACCGAACGAGGCTGGTTATCTGGAGCCAATCGAAGATCTGTGGCGCTATGGTATCGTTACGTCTAGGCTGGATTCTGACTTAGAGGCGTTCAGTCATAATCCCACAGATGGCAGCTTTGCACCGTTGGCTCCTCAGCCAAGCACATACACCAAATGTCTCGTACTGAGCAGGATTACTACTGCAACAACACATCATCAGTAGGATAAACTAACCTGTCTCACGACGGTCTAACTGAACCACTTCATTATACAAGTTCATATAAAAAGACAGAATTCAACAAACTGCCCCCACAAACAGGCTGGAGACCCAGTGGCCCCACTGTCTCCATGAAAACCCTACTGAGCTTAGGTCAAGGTTGGTCAAGGCCAGGATGATACCATTTTCTGAGACAAAGCCTGCCATATATCGATATATCAGATTTTATATTTAAGCAAGGCAGGTAGACACACCGACATTTACGAACATTTCTTCGTGGAAGTTTAAGAAGCAGTTGGGCCACATTAAGTCTTCAGTAAGTAGTCGTTTATGATGTTAAAGGATGCTTAGTCTTTGTCCTCTGATATATAGCCGCTGGCCATCGTTAAGATTAAACATTCATTCATTTTTAAAACAGGAAATTGTCACTGTTTCAGTATGTGTGAGCTCTGGGACTAATAATAAAAAGAGTGAATGGCGTGCTGTGAGCAGGAGTGATTTAATAATACAGTTGATCAGGTTTCAGTGCAGAGCCAGCAGCTCAGCTGAAGCTGACCTCACCCTTATGAACTTCTCTCCTCCGGCCCGCTAAGTCATCATTGTCACTGTCTGTCCATCCAACATGTAATCCTAGTGTTTTCTTTGCCTTCTCAGCACAAATTGCCGCATTATTACTCACATGGTTTAGTGTTTATGAATACCATTTGTTCTGCATTATCAACCTCTAATACTAAATTCATGCACTAAATAGTAGATCACCATCAATTGTTCGGCCCTTTATTAACTCAGTCAGCGTGCTCTCCTTTTAAAGACCGACAAAAAAAACATGTACACTGGTAGAGATGTGTGAGGGGTTTCAAGTTTTTGCAGGTTTCAAAATCTGCTCCTGGATTTAGTTTATATCTTGTAAGTCACACCTGAAACAGAGTTTGTCGTAACCCATTCTTATTAACTTGATCCTAATAGAGGTTACTGTTACACTAAACTGTCCTATCGTATTACAATATGTTAGTTAAAGGCTAGCTCCAACATTTTTCAAAATGGACCCCTTTTTTGTGACTGATTGGAACAACAATTTTTGACAACTGGTCCACTATTGAGAGAAACCGCTGCAGCCGGCAGCCGTGAACCAGGCTGCAATGTAATCACTCGGGGCATGTCCACACCGCCAACTGAACATCCACTGAAAGTGCTTATTTTTGCCACTGACAGGTTCAGGTTGTTTGTTTAACCAGAAACAGCCCCGGAATTGGTATCCCCAATTTTGACTCTCAAAGTCATCAAAAAACAAAATAAAACTCACAAAACCATCTTGGTTTTTCTTTCTACTGCTCCAACTATCAACAACTCTGGTTTGGTTGAAATAAACCCTTAATTCTCTCAGTATATGCTGGTTCTATACACACTAAAATTACTGTGGGTTTGGTGACGGCAATTTTGTGGCTGATTATGGTTAAACAAAAAGGATCTTACCCTTTGACAACTTTACAGTTATTACATCGCGACTGACTTGACCATCACATCAGAGGACTAATATTCGTAATCCTCGCACTGTGCAGGCACGTTACAAGATGGAACGTTTACATTAGCAGCTGGAAATATTCCCATTTCTTTGATTTTGTCAGGAGGAAAGATAGCATGAACACTGTTGCTGCAGGTAGTCGGACTAAAACTCTTACCACTGCGAAAAACACGTCTTCAAACCTCTAGTCCAAAACACTTACTACAACCGACAGCACAGCAATGTGAAGCTCCAGGAAATACACCCCACCAAAGGTGAGCCCTCCTTGGCCTGTGGACATCACCTGTAGCTCTACTTTGGCGAAACAACTAACACTGGATTTTAATCATGTTCAGCTGCAGCTACAAAAAAGTGATATGTGGTGGATGAAATGTTGCTCCTCTACGTCACCTTGGGTAAATATGGGTCCAAGCAATAGAAGACCTCCAGGTAAATAGCTAGCTACACTTAGCTACATTTACTGGCCATTACCTTGGCAAGCACACAGAGGCACACATCTCAATTCTGGGAAACCAATTTTATGGGGTGTAAGTAATGAGTAATATATTACATTTTTAGATCAATGAGACCAACGCTGGTAGGAACTCTTCCCATAATCTTGTCAGATACCTAATAAAGATCTGAGTCTGTCGATGGCAAAAAAAACAATCACTTATTGTGGATGTAAACTGACGATGCAAATATATTCTAAGCCAAAACATGATTGTTTCTCTCTGACCAAGTGTCTCTTGTGCTTAAACCTAACCACACATTTCCATGTATCCAAACAGAATGTATCAATGGTTTGCAGAAACGGACACTGCCAACGTTTATTCTGGTGACTGTGTTGAAATATGACAAAGCTGCACTGTACAAGCATGAAACATTACGAAGAGAAGTCAGCATGAGGCTCACATGTGTGTTTTGTGTCATTACTTAGTCTGACAGCACTCTGACTGAACTCAGCTTTCCAACAAGCGGCGCTCCACAAGGAGGAATCCATTATGGCAGCACTGAAGGGGATGTTAAATGAATGGCAGATTAGAAAGAGTACAGTGGATTTGGTTTTACGAACGATGTCAGGAACATGCAAACAGCTGGGTATAGTAACAGATTGGTATCAGTATTGGCTGATACTCAATAATGTGGGACTGGTTTTAAAATGAAATAGTGGTCGGGAGCCATCTCTAATTTCCTCTGTACTGAAGTCAGAGACGTTCAGCTGATGGAGACAGATCCCTTGTACAGCCGCTCAGACGCTGTGGTGCATTTTAATGTGCGCAGGCGGGCAGCTTTGGTTTTGTTACTGTCGACAAAAATCATTTAATTCTGCTGTTGTGTGGATCATTCTCTCAAAAGAAAGTGTCCTGAACCTCACAGAAAACTACAAAGCAAACAACACTGTTCAAAGAGAGACGCTGGTGCATATCTCCGCCTGTGCTGCAGGAGTAATGATTTTGATACAGAACAGAAAAACTCATTAGCAGAGGAAGAGGACGGGCACGCTCTTAGAGACCTGAGATTTAAGTCCTGCTTCACACCAGGTGTGGAGACATTATTCTTTCTTTCCTTATGAGATAAAACATTTTTATGGAGCCTCTTTGCAGCACTGCGGGAACAAGAAAATATGGACGTAATGAAAAAGATAATGTGAGTATGATGATAGCGCCCTGCATTAAATGTTTAAAAAATCCACCTTTGTAACTGCTCTCTATGTTCTGTAAATTCTCCTTTGAGACACGCTGTGCTGTAAGATCACATCACCTGACAACATTTTATACACACGCAGGTTATAAATGAAGGTGGAGCACCTCTCCCGACTCACAATGTGTATTTGAAGGTTTAAAGTAAGCGCTAAAGCAATTAGTAGATCTATCAGGAGTGAATCACTGTAAAAAATCAATAGTGTGAGTCATTTTTCTAACAAAAATACCAAACATTGCGTCTAAAAACTGAGGATTTGATGTGTTTTAATTGTTGGCCAACAAAACATTTTGGAACAATACTTTTTTTAAAATTAAAAACACTGCAGTTGCAGCCCTCGTTTTCACAGGGGATTGCAAGCAACAGCCACAACCACTATGTTCATGTGTTTTCTTATTTTCATGGGAGCTCTGCATATTTACACTCTGCTGATACAAATGCCTGCATGATGCCGAAAACACACCTTGCAGTGGCAGAGTGCAGTTCACCGTAATAATGACATTTTACTGCAGCCCAGAGGCGTGTTCATGTGTTTCAGGCGGGAAGAAATTCTTTGTAACACAGGTTAACATGTCACAGGAGTCGAAGGACTCTGTGGACTGATTGGCTGCAGGTATTCTCTGGCCACAACTGAAAGTCAGACACACATGGTTGATTATTTACTGCTGGATTACAGCTCACAACTCGCACCAACGGCTGACGCTGCTCCGGTGTTGTTGCTGGCGAGTGAAACATCCTGGCACAGACTATTTGCTGGAGTTTACCAGCATGTCACTCGTGCAGCATTTGAAGGTAATTGTAAGCATGGCTGTTCTCTGCTATCAATGTCCAATTGTCCACCGTAACCATTTTCGTTAAGTCTCGTCTCATCAACAAAAATTAAGCATGGATTTTCTTAGTTTTTATTTTTAGCTTCTCATCATCTCATTTTCATGATGGAAAAAAGGTTGTTGACGAAATTTTCATCGTGGTTTTCGTTAAGAAATTAACACTGCTTCACTACTGCTCTGTGTTTTTTCAGCATAACAAGGCACCGGCGTCTATTCAGTACTGAGCGCTGCATGTTTGTCATTTTGCTAAAAATGCTGAAAATTATTTGGGTAAAAAATGCAGCGACTCACTGTCACTTTTTATCCAGCCATCAAACCACAGTGAAGGAGGAGCTGGACAAATACCACAAAGACTGACAGTCACATTGCTGGACAACAATAACAATGGAGGAGAAATTCACACTGAACCCACACAGACCGGTGGGTTTGTGCTTCAGGCTTCCCTTCATCCAGAGCAAGTACTCTACTTTGTGTCGACATTTTTTCTTCCACGGCAACACATTCTCACTCTAACCTCGTCACATATCAACATTTGGTCATGGACCTTCCACTTACAGATACGACGTGAAAGGTTGTCGACTTTCAGGGACGCTGTGTCAAGTTCTGCCTGTTACATGCATTGTTCTTTCAAAATACACTCCTGTTTTCACAGGGAATTGAACATTTGCATACAGTCTCTTTCAAAATAAAAGCACTACGTCGGTAACACAAATTGACTTTTTTTTTTCCTCCAACAACAAACGCACGTGGTTAGGTTTAGAAAAAAAGAACAGGGTTTCACTCCATAATCTTAGGGGATGTGAACACTGCTCCCCAGGGTGAAAGTTACTCTACTCCTACTTGGCCTTTCGCAAACTTAACTTTTGTTCGTGTCCCACTGACGTCACCAAGCGTCGTTACACTGTAACAACGACCAGTTGCATATCATGCTGAGGTAAAAGGATGGCTTTTTCGTTGGTGTCTGACGCCGCAAGTCACTGCCTGAGCGCCAGATTTCGAGAACTTCAAAGTGAGACCAGGTTGTCCACGGATATTCTGTATCGCAGCAACCACACGCACCACACACCAAAGCATCTCAGCTGTAATGCCCCTCTGTCTTCTGCATTTAACCACAAGCAAGTATTCAATTTGTTTTAAAACTGTTACATCATTTGAAAGTTTGCTCTGGGCGGTGTTTCATTTTGGCTCGACTGCTTTCAACAAGACGGCCTCATTTTACAGCTAAACAGTACAATAAAATATGTTTCTGAAAACATTTGAGGTGAGAAATAAGCAATGCAGTAACAGAATCATGCTGCCTAGTTTGACTGCATTTCACGAGCAGTGATTGACATGATTGAGGCTCTGATTAATTGTTTCCATTCAGCCACAGTTTAATCTAGCAGATGACATTAGCAGCACTATGAGGAGGAGGAACGTGACTTTTTCAAAGATGTTTTTGCCTCTGTTTGGTGTTCTACATGAGACTATATGAAGTAAATACAACACTACCCATGAGCCTCAGGGGCTTCGGCTACAGAGCGGACATCAATGAAAGGTCTACCACACTCAGAAAGCATCTGAACCATTGATGCAATCAAAGACAACACAACCACTCCAGCAGCACTACAACAGCGTTGGAGCTGGTTGTTTCTCACATCAGCACTCTCTGGGACTCACACTTGACTCCCCTCCTACAGCTGTTGTACCTTTGACCACATTTCAATGAATCCCACTTTTTTTCAGCACAGTGTTTCATTGTTTGTGCTGATGAGTCAACCAGTAGATTTCCACAACGTCCATCTGCTGGAGACGATCCAACCGACAGTCATCTAATATTATGGGAAAACCAAGAGATCACACATAGAGGCCTGTTACTCTATACAACACACACTGTGTCTCACAGTGTGTGTGTGTGTGTTTGATTTAATAAAGCACCTTGGCAGGACTGTTCATGATAAAGTTATTGAACTGAATTACACTGACAGAGACAGAGTCAGGGTGTGTCCCCCTCCAGCACCGCTGCGTGCTCTGTGTGTGTGTGCGTGTGTGTCAAATATGTCACGAATGCGTCACCAGTTTCCTAAATTTATTGTATTATTTTTCCATGTCTCTCTTGCACACACTCTTGAATTAATGAAATCACACAATATCACTGTATTTACACTTACGTCCATTATTGAGTGTCAATATCAAACACACACACACAACACAGCAAACAATGTGTATAAATCATAACTGAATCCCTCTTAATACACACCTTTTTCTGCATAGTCCAGGTGTGTGTACGCTACTCACTCATGATTTATCACTTAAAGGTCCAGTGTACCGGATTTAGGGGGGCATATTGGCAGAGAGGGAATAAAGTACAATAATTGTGTTGTCTATAGTGAACAACCACCTGAAAATAAGAAGATCCTCAGTCATCTAGGCTTTGGTAATATGGACGCAACGCAAGCAAGTCCAGTTTTCTGGATTTCTGCTGCCACATTCAGATGGTAGGGTCAGAATTTGGCGTCATGGATCCATCCTGCCTTGTATCAACGCTTCAGGCTGCTGCTGGTGGTGTAATGGTGTGGGGGAGATTTTCTTAGTACCAGCTGAGCATGGTTTAAACACCACAGCCTACCTGAGTATTGTTGCTGACCGTGTCCACCCTTTATGACCACAGTGTACCCATCTTCTGATAGCTACTTCCAGCAGGATAACGCACCATGTCACAAAGCTCAGATCATCTCAAACATGACAATGAGTTCACTGTACTCCAATGGCCTCCACAGTCACCAGATCTCAGTCCAATAGACATCTATTGGTGGAACGGGAGATTCTCATCATGGATGCAGCAACTGTGTGATGTCATCATGTCAATATG
>NC_065512.1:9393030-9428030 GCF_006386435.1 Epinephelus moara | reverse complement strand
TCTTATTATTTTTAACTGCATGGTTAATTTTTTAGCTTATTTTAATTATATCATATCTGTATTTTTGTCATGTTTTTATCTTGTTTTCTTTTCTTTTTTTTGACATATAAATTATGCCCAATATGGGATCAATAAAGTGTATTATTGTTGTTATGGTGGCGCAAAAGGAAAACCAAGTAACTGTGCAAACGATGAGTTTATCCTCTGAGATGCAGAAAATGTGCTGTTGTGTACAAATAAAAATGTCGTCCTTGCTGTCTCTGTTTGCATGTCTCGTACATGTGGACAGAACTATGTTAATACTGTTTCACATCTCTCAGAGTATAGAGACCTTTTCTTTACAACTGGACGGGGCTGTTATACTGGTTAGCAGTGGCACACATAATCACATGACGGACAAGTTCCAGCCTGAATCTAGCTCACAAGATCACAGCAGATCCACTGCCTTCTCTGTGGTCTAAGTTTGCACTCTAACCTTCATGGTGGAGGTATATCAAACCCACGATGAGCACCAAAAAAGTCCCCACACCATTTTATCCCAGCAGGATTCAGCTGCTTAACAAGCTCTGATCTTGTAGTCTGGAGCTGGCACTTCTTGAACTTGATGCCTTCATCGATCCTCCCAGTAATTATGCTTTTTTATGACATTTTATGATGTTTTTATGATGCTTGTTTTTATGTTATGTGTTGCTGCTGATGTGTTTTCATACTCTTTTATGTTCAACTGTGTGAAGCAATTCCCCTCGCGGCAATAATGGTTTTCATTCATTCATCGTGTGTTGATTGCAGATTGCATCAGCCTGTCTCACCATGATGTCTTCTGCTGCTGAACAGTATCCCCGAGGTTTTTCCTCTCACATGCCTGTACAACACTGTGCGGGGGGGTTCACATGCTCTGCTACGGTGTTCACCCAAAGTCCTAAGATTGAACCTACACATACAGTACACATCTGTATGATCTCTCCTCTGAGTTTTCCTCATCTGAATCGAGTGTCTGAAACAATTTCATGATCTGCGGCTGTATAAGTAACTCTGACTTAACTGCAAACATTATATATCGTCCTCTAGAGACCATGAAAATCCACATACAGTATTCCTCTGCTGATTACAGCTGCTGTGCTGCAGAGTAAAAACAAAAATGTGGGTTTCAAGATAAATCCATTATTACCTGCATACCGCTTGGAGCTCAAATGCAGTTGTATGAACATGGATCTTAAGATGGAAATGGGCAATAAAGAGTAAAACATACAATGCAAGGAGTAAATCTGTAAATGCAGAGCTTAGTATCTGAGACAGAAAACCATTAGAGATACTCATAATCTTTTAAACAGTTGTCGTTGTATTGCTATCAGATACTTCAGACAAACAAGACGACACTCTGAGGACAGTAGCACTGCTGCAGAAATACGACTCTGTTGCTCTGAAGAGGCTTTTCAAGTGATTCATACACTTACATCACAAACACAAAGATCTTATCAAACTGCGACCTTGCTGATACAATGATGTGCATGATGTTTGGCTGGTAGCACAGCCCACACACCAGAAGAGAGTTGGCATCGTACATCTCTGCAAACCATGAATATGGTACATTTGCACGCTTCATACATATCATATCAACATTTCTAGGGGGGTGAAGTACATTGGTTGACTTTATCATCTGGAGGTGGAGGGGATGGCGGATGGTGAGACGTCTGCTGCAGAACCTTGTTCCAGACCAACAAAAGACAAAAGACATCGCTGCATTTCCAGCTGGGATAGTGCCACCGAAAGTGAGTATTTTAAGCAAAAACATGATCTTTCCTTAAACATGACCAAGTGATTTTTATGCCTAAACATAACCACACATTAAACAGTGTTGTTGAAATGTAAAGAAACCTAATTTTTCAACATACCTGCAACTTAATAATGTACAAATGTAACATATCAGTGGTCCAGTTTGAAAATGAAGTGAAAGTTTTTCCTGCAAAACTCCACTACAGTATGTCAGTTCTTGCCCAGACTTCTTTTCCCCCAGCTTGTATTTGGACCATGATGAAGAGTCGTATCCGCCCATGTACTCGTTTAAGACCCTTAAATCTCTGTATATTATCAATGAATCAAACGATGACATGTAAAAAGGAGTTTCTTAATGACAAACCTGTAGAAAATTCTCAGCCAAGTCCGTAGTTTTATTGAGGTTGTTAGCGTCTTTTAGGCAATTGTTTTGGCTTCACAACACATTTGGTTGTATCTCAACACTCTTATTAACCCAAAGCTTCTATAAATTATCTTCATGCAACCCGCTCAGCACCAATACAGCAGCTAAGAGAAGAACTTATGAGCTGTCAACCATCACACCACCAGAGAATGCTAACTTTGCGTTGTCTTTTCAGGAAACAGGCAAATGTTTGCTGACATATTAAATAAAAACATATGAGTCTGTCAGCTTGTTGTGCCCCCTATAAGGAGGAGTGACTACCAGGGGAGGATTATCAGACAATGCCCCCCCCAAACTCTCCAACATATGAGCAAAACACAGACTTTGTGGCTGTAATGCTGTTTTTTTTGTGGTTTTGTGTGTCGTTGTAGCTGTTTTGTGTCTTTTTGTGGTTGTTTTGAATCACTTCCTGGTCTTTACATGTTCATTTGAGTGACATTTCGCAGGTGCGTCCATGGGCCTGTGCCCAGTTGACTCACTCAGTAATGTTTCCATGGTAACCACAATAAGACAGTGTATTAACCAGTAAAGAATGATATCATATTTGGCTACAACTACAATAAATGTAGGCCTAACAGGAGAGTAAACACAGTTGTTGTTAAAATCATGTATTCAGCTCATTGAGTTTTGTTAATTCAGGAGAGTTTTACAACACAATGACTGAACAAACTGTTTAATTCGAGCTGTTTTGTTGAAACTATGAGCAGTTTTGGACACAAAGCGTTCTGTGTTCTTCTCCTCCTCTACTCTTTAGCCCCGGGCTGGAGGAGGCTGCCTGTGTGTTGGCCTGCGTCCAGAGATAAACATGGTCCAACATGTCCCTGTCACTCCCTTTGACCCTGGTTTCAGTGTGAGCCTCTCGTCCTCTCACTGAACACATCACCTTACCAGCATGGAGGTCCTGAAAAAGCTGCTCCAGTGTCTGTCCTCTCACTGTGTGCTGCTGCCATCTAGTGGACACTATCACACATAACAGCTAAGTCACTGTGTCATGTTATTGTCATATCATTTTTCTGTCACACTTAACAGCTCCAGAGGGCCCATTACAGCCGCTCAATGATAGTGGTAGATAATGATGATAGGATAATGATAGTGAGAACAATCAGTCGCTCAGGACAGACGATCACAAACGTCCAATCTTTAATCTGCATTCCTCCCCTTTTCTTTTTGGTCCTAGATCATTGCATTCTTGCAACAGTTTCCAATCCCTCTGTTTTCTGTAGTAATCCTTACCCTAATATTGTTTTTTTGGGGGGGTGAAGAATTCCTTTTTCCTTTTGACTGAATTGGAGGATTCAAGATGTGTCACAGAATGCGAGGAATGGTATGAAAAACAGTCCAGAACAATTATCCCTCACTTTTATACGCACACAGTGGTCCAGTTTGAAAATGAAGTGAAAGTTTTTCCTGCAAAACTCCACTACAGTATGTCAGTTCTTGCCCAGACTTCTTTTCCCCAACCTGATTCCCAACCTTTCTCCTAAAGGGACCTCCTTTCTATCACTGAGTAAACTGATGACCTCAGACTGACTAAGGGTATTTTATATTCTCTTCGATGCAGAACAACAACAGTCCAGGACAACTGATGAACGGTACAGTTAACCCAAAGAGGGATCACAACACCTGCAGAAAGTTTGTATTAAACGATTCGGATGAATTTTGAGCAGATTATTATTTTAAGAGGAAAACTAAATCTAAACAAACATTGTGTTTGTACAGCTTTGAAAAGTCTGTGTGTGGGGTGTGAAAACACTGGAAAATCAAACATTTTCTTCTGCACCTTACACCTGTTCGGGTCTGTTTTGTGTCCAAGTCTTGATAAGGAGAAATCTCGCTCAGAAATCTACAGTGAGGCGACTTGTTGCAGAAGAAAAACGTTGGAAAAGTTAGTGAGAGTTGGAGAGAGGAGTGCTGGTGATAGTCTGTTGTGTTGGAGTGCAGACAGTGTATACTACCCTTGTCTAAAAGATTTTCAGTGTCATGGCTGAGTGTATCATGGCATTGTGACTTGTCTACAAGATGTCAGGACGAGACTTCTCCTTTAGCGAGACATTATCCAACTGTCATCAGTCTGAAACCATGACACAGCTACATGTTGAGGATGACTCATTTTCACTCCTGCCACCGAAAAGAGGCAAAAATATGTGCAATGTTACTATCTTTAACTTACATAACGTGTATAGTAGAGGAGTAAAAGATCTTTTGCTTCTGTGTGGGCGTGTACAGGCGTTGCTTACTCTCCTGTTAGGACAAATTAAACATTTACAAATTTTGAGGTACATGGACTTTGATGACCTCATGTGGCACTGTGTGGGTGAACAGGTCCTTCAAGGACAGGAGACATTTTGAAACCCAGTGTAGTACCCAGAGTGAACAACTGAGGGAGACTCAGACCACTGATTCTGTCTGTTTAGAGTTTAGAGTTAAGAGTACAATTATTTAAGTATTTTTAATAAAAGTATAATTGTAATAAATTAGTACATTCAAGCTATATTTGGACACTAACAGGCAAAATTAGTTAAGATAAAACAAGATTATTAATCTAAATAAATTAATGCAAAACACTGCATCAGATAGAAATTCTGTTAATAGATCTTGTACCACAGGGCAGATACTAGGCTTAAAAAATAAACACCCATATGCCAGTATAAATGTTGGCATTGTTAGAACATGAATGAATTACATTAGTGCCTTACTTGTAGTGGGTATGTTTAAATAAATATTTTTAAAAGGTAGCTAAAAACGTATCTGTTCACTTCAGCCTTTAACTAGCTCTGACTTTCCTAAAACAGGTCTGAAACTCTTTTTTACACTTCATGCTGCTGCAGTTTTTCTAAAATCTTACTTGATTTTATGATTTATATAGTTTTACAATTCTAAGATTTTATGACTTTTTTTGATTCACTTAATATTATGATTTAAAAATGTAAATATAAACTAAGATTTATGGGTTTTGCTATGATTAGTGGGTGGTGGATTTGATGGAGAAAGACTGGTGAGCTCTATTTGATCCACAGCACCACAGTTAGATGGTGGTAGATTCTGGGGCAGCTGTGGGCCGTACCTGGCACAGACTGTACCTGCAGTGAGATTAACTCTGGAGAAGACATTTGGTTAATCAATGTCTGTTGGTGAGTCTGTGCCTGTTGGGAATCATAGGCTCTGATTATTAATGATGTCTGAAGGCAGAAAAAGTGACACAAGAATATGAGATTTCGATTAATAGGTTCATTAATCACCACTTCGAAATGAAAATTGTAGAATCAGTTAATCCATGTTTTAAACTGTTTTTAATGTCCTATAATATTAAATTACCTTGTTTGTCTGTTTTATGTCCATTCTGTCTATTTTCATGTGAAGCACTCAGTGCTTATACTGCCCTCATTGTAAAGCACTTTGTGCTGCATTTCTTGTATGAAAGGTGCTATATGAATAAACTTTATCATTATTTATTATCATTAAATGTCTGTTTAGGTTTCAACAATGCTGTGGCAAATGTGTGGTTAGGTTTGGGCACAAAAACATTTACTTACAGTTAGGAAAAGATCATGTTTTGGCTTGAAATACCAGGCACAGGGGGCACAGTCACCGCTGGAAAAGCAGCGATGTCTCTGTAAAAACGACCACTTTCCTTGGTAATATCTCCTGCTGAAACACAGCGACGGATCGCCAGAAAACACCAACATTTGGTGACTAAGAACCACTGACAGATTCAACAATAACTTGCTAAAAACAACTGCTTTTGTTCTTTGTTGGTCTTGAACAGTGGTCTGCAGCTTGGCAGCCTCTTGCCTCGGTGTCTCGCCATCCACCATCCCCTCCACCTCCCCATAACAAAGTCAGCTCATATACTCCATCACAATATGATACTTATGAAACACACAGTTGTATTTGTGGTCTGCAGAAACGTATAATGCCAACATATTCCTCTGGCGACTGGGTTGAAACACAGGTCACGATCACTCATGGCAGAAAAAAAGCATGTGTGTTAACTTGGTGACAGAAACAGTTAAAGGTCAGCGCACTTGTGTTAGCCATGAGGCACTGAGGAAGTAGAAACATTCCTGTGGCCAAATATTTCAAAGCCTGTACCAGTCTCCGGTGCACCCACAGGTGCTTTCACTTCATTACCTGATTAAACCGCTCTGCAGGGCTGTGTGGGTGTACAGACCTGAGATTGGTTGACATCTTCAATCTTCACTCTCCTGTTAGTTTTGTTGCACCTGTTGCATGAGCTCATGTAATTCCCAGCAAAGCTCCACCCAACATCGACCGCAGCAGAGACGTGAGCGGGCAGGATAAGTGAAAACACCTGTGAGGGTCTGCAGGAATGTCCTGACATCAGATATACCAGAGCAACATTATCTCACAAAACATTTTACAGTGAATTACCAAGACAAGACTGGAATCAGCCTTTTCATTTTTTGACATATAGTAGGAAAAACACAAAATTAATGACGATGGGATTCTGTTTAGCTGCTTCAGTTTCAGGGTGCTGGTGTTAATCATGCTGGCTCACTGTCACTCTGTCATGACTTACCTGCAGCACACTGGGAGAGCTGAACAGAGCAATGGGCACTGGCCCCGTGTTTAAAATCCCAGTTAAGTAAAAGTAAAGAAGTATTAGCAACAAAATGTGCTTAAAGTAAAAGTACTTATATACCCGAGCCACCTCAACTGACCCCTTTTGACGTGAAGGAGCAGCGGCTCTACTCCGAGCTCCCTCCAGATGTCTGAGCTCCTCCCCCTATCTCTAAGGCTGAGCTCAGCCACCTCACGGAGCAAACTCATTTCCACCGCTTGTATCCGCGATCTCATTCTTTCGGTCACTACCCAGAGCTCATGATCATAGGTGAGGGTTGGGACGTAGATGGACCAGTAAATTGAAAGCTTTGCTTTCTGACTCAGCTCCCTCTTCACCATGACGGACCGCGGACCCGCAGATCCATCTCACGCTCCATTCTACCCTCACTCGTGAACTAGACCCCAAGATACTTGAACTCCCTCGCTTGAGGCAGTATTTATTTCTACATAAAATCATACCATATAACTTCAATTAATAGCCCAGGCTATTATTTGCATAAATCATTAAAATCAACAGGCCCATATTTGGGACAGGCCTTTAATTCCTTTCACACAAATCTGTGCTCAGCAAAGATGGGAAATACAATCAAAGTGTTAATTCAAACCAGAATAATTTGCTGTTATAGCTATTATATAGCTGTGTATATGCCATGTTTTAGCTGATGGTTTCGTCTTATCTGTTTTTAAAAGCACTAATGGAGTGGCACCTGTAACTTCATTATATTTAATATATAATGACAATAAAGCTTTGTACGCTATTATCTATCTGGTCAGACACCGATTTCCGATGGGGAACTGAAGTCATTAGAGCACTCTCCTCAATGCCAGACTTCATTGAGAAAAAAAGGAATTTAAGATTGCTGGAGCTGCTGGTCTACCACTACCTCGATTGGCCAGTTTGTTTGTGTTACTGTGCGACTTTGGCGTTAAAAGGGTTAGTGCAAATCCACCAAAGTCACTCAATAACACAAACTTACTAATTGAGGCAGTGGTAGACCAGCAGCTCCTGTGTTCAGCGAGCTTAAATTACTGATTTTCCTAATGTAGTCTGGTTGCTTTGACGAGAGCATAGATGTGAAACTGAAGCCTTTAAAGTCTTCCACGTAGGAAAAGGCTGTCTGCTGCAAGTTGAAGTGCTGAAAATATTCTCAATATTGTGTACTGTTTCAACTGATATTGATTTATTTAAGGGGTATAAAATATGTTTTGCCGCTGCCCCTGTCCACAGCAGTACATTGCTTAGCTTTCGTATCAGTACTCATGGCTGCTTCTCCAAACAGAGCAAACCGGTCTCACTCTGAAGTCATCGAAATCAGGTGCTTAGGCAGACACTTCCGGCGTCAGACACTGACAGTTTGACAGCTCTCGGCGGCATCAGGGGGAAATGCAGTGGGACGAAAAAGGACAAAAGTTAAGGTGACAAAAGTCTGAGTGGGGTGGGTGGGGATGATAGATGGGTCCATCAAACATCGACTTTTACCCGGGACAGTGGTGTTTGCATTCCATATGATTCGTCAACAACCAACGCACCCAGGGTACCTTGCACGTGGTATCTGGACGTTCAAAGTCCATGACTAAACGTTGATGTATGATGTCAGAGCGAAACTGAGGGTGCTGACCAGCATCTACTGTAGGTGATACACTGACTATGGATGAGTACCTCATACAACCCCACTTGAAAATATCTGAACTCTCCCTTTAAAACCAAATAGTAAGAAGTAACTATATAGAGGAATAAAAAGTGGAATTGCAATTTGCCTCTTGAATGTACTTAACTTTCTAGGACTAGTAACAGATGGGCTTTTCCTGCTGCGACTAATCAAAATGTCTGCTGTGAGGAAGATCTGTTGTCCTCAAGATAAACCTCTCCACCTCTCCACCTCTCCACGCTCACAGCTTCTAATTAAGATAAACTGTGTACACCAAAATGTTTCTGCACGCAGGATGTTTCTCTTTGGCAGCTCTTTTTTCTCTATTTGACGTCCATGAAAACCACAGCGTGGACATCATGACAGACCGAGAGGGGAGAAGCAGATGTACTGGGGTGATGATTCACTCGTCCCAGGCAGGCAGCAGTCCCTTCTCCCTCGACTTCACAGAGACTCTAATTGGCTAGTTATTATCTAAATATGTCTGCAGTCTGCGAGCCTGACAAAGCTCACATCTCTAACAATATCCCCTGGGCACACTAAGTCCCATTGTTCTTTCTTTTGCCTTGTTATACTGAAATAAGGCGAGATGTGTCTTTCCATAAACAAGGAGAGCATCAGCGCCTCTCACCCCCACCGCCCCTCCAACCACCATCCAGCCTCACCCTGGAAATATGCTGCTACGCCCTCAGGAGACTCAGAGTGACGTCTCCACTGCCTCTCTCTGACATTCGCCTCAAAATCTTCGTATTAATTTTCACTATTATCGGCTTTATCTTGAGAAATAATGATGCAAGATCAAGTTTCCCATGGCTGTGTGTCAAATATAAATGCAGGGGAGCTAATAATAGGATTATATGTGCGCATTGAGACTTTTTCTGCCCTCCTCTCCCGTCGTTAACAATGAGTGATGTCAGAGAGCCTCGGGCTAATCTGAACGTTACCATAATTACTTTCTCTGTGGCTGAGGATTAAAATATGACCGCATTCATAGAAAACTAAATATCTTTATTTAGCATCTCTGATCTAATTTGAGACAGATGATTACAGCGGCATTCAGCTTTTCTGTTGCAGTTAGTGCAGAGTTTAGTTAACTGAGGGGTAACTTGTCAACTTAGATGACTTGTGTTTTGGTTCAGACTTAAATCTCTCTCATGTGCCTCAGCTGTTTCTACTCACTGAGCCCAGAGAGTAAGTTTCTGGAAAAATTCAGATGCAAAAACCCCATTATGTGCTGAGTGAAATCATGTTTTACATAGACTACTGAGCTGCTGATTTGCTGTATGGGGTTTAAATCAAATTCAGATAATGTACTTGTGTTCCTCTGCCAAGGGGATTATGCCTCTGTTTCTGTTTTACTTAGCAAGGAACAAATGATTAGTTTCTGGTGGAGCTTCAGAGATTTAAAGCGAGATATCTGAACACTGTGAGACAGAATTTACTTTGAAGCTGGGCTGTCTTATTTTGGCATCATTGAGCAAAAATCCCATATTAAACTTCGAGCATTTTAGAATTTAAGTGGTCTGAGAGAAAACTAGTATTCTGCACCTCCTCTTGGCTCTGTTTTCAGGCTTTAGACAGTCTAACCTGTGCCAGGAGACTTTGGCCAAACACAGGTCATTTCAGAGAGGGCATTCCTATTGGCTGTACAGATGCAGATGCATGTGCACGAAGGTTGCTATTCCAGCATTGGCAACAACTGCCTACACTGCAAAGCAGCCCCAAAAAAGGAAGACTGGCTTATCAAAACGAGAGTCTAACAGAGAGCCTGACAATAAACAAAGTAAATAAATTAAAATAACGAACGTTAGCTGTAGCCTCGAATCACAGTGTTCTCCGCCTCACTCCCCGCCGCAACAGACCCCCTCACTGGGAGGAGAGCAGGCAGCAGCTCCAGAGACAGACGCCACAACAACATAAATCCAGCCAGTGCAAACCCCAGCTCCAGGGAACGGGACAGCCCCTACCCCCTGCCTGATGAGCAAACTTTCTGTTGCTGCCTTAGCCCAATTCGAGCCACTACAGCCACTGACTGCAGGTCTGTCTCCACAGCTGATTACTGCTCTCCTCTTGGGAAAGCAGTCCACAGCAGCAGGGAGCGAGTCGGAGGGACCATGGGGTGGCTACTGAACTAATTCTTGTCTCATTTGTGGTCTGATAAACAGATCAGATCCTCTAAAGTTGACTTGGCTGAGCTCCTGTGGGACACCGTTGTGAGCATTTCTACTTATGCGGTGGTGTGTCTGTGTCACTCCGCAGTTACACCTCCAAAACACAAGTCGGCAAGTCGACTGTAAAGTTTAGTTGATTTAAAACACACATTAAACACACATTAAACATGGCTTAATAGAGACAGTCTCAAACACAAGTACACAAATCAGCTTCACTATAACTCGCAGCATTCACAGACAAACACTTGTCTTTATCTGGACACATTTTCCCACAGATACAACATGCTAAAGTTATTAGCACAAGCCTATGGCATTTTACATTGGATAAATTAGCCTAGTGGCTAGCCGACTTTTCAGGGACGATAGCAACATTTAACAAAGGTAACGTTCAAAATTCGGCTCCATTACAACTCACAAGGTTCACTGACAAAACAACTGTCTTATACTAAACACGTTTTCCAAACAAATATAACATGCTAACGTTATTAGCCTATGCTATGCCTATGGCATTTTACATTGTATAAATTAGCCTAGTGACGAGTGGAGATTTCCTCTGCTATAAATTAGCCTAGTGACGAGTGGAGATTTCCTCTGCTCATATGAAGCCAGGATAAATCACACACTAGACTTAAAATGCTGTTTTTGTGGAGGCTTTATTGTCTTCACTGTTTATTGTTTATTATCTGTGAAATTAAGTAAATAAAAGCTTTGTTTCCACTGAGGGAAATGGTGTCAGCTTACAGAGATAGACAGGAGGTCTGCGTCACTGTGCCATGTAATTACATTTCTGGGGAGGTGCACGTCAGGCTACAGCGTAGGGTACAGTGCAGGGTACGGCGTACGGTACGGCGTAGGCTCTACATAGATGTCCATTTGATGCAGAAGTATATTTCCCGCATTAGAATGGATGATAACAACAGTTTAACATGGATCTCCTCCTCTTTAAACAGTCATTTTTAATTATGATTTGCCATAAAATAACTCCCATGTTGCTCATCTTTTGCCGCACCACCGGTGATATAAATAACAGTGTTTGTGTGTATGTGACAAAGTGGGTTACTGATGTGTAAGAAGCCTGCGACAGTGTAAAGACCGTATTGTGACTGCGTGTCCTTTCTCGCCTCTTCATACTACCACTGCTCCCCTCTGGCAGCCTGCCGGTCACAATGAATTACAGTGAAGTAAGGGGGCAGCGTCTGTTATGTCGGGCTGGCTCCATCAACATCAGCTACGAGGATGCAGGAGTCTGTTTGTTTGAAAGCAAAGTAAGAGGCTCTTCAAGGAGCAGGCATGATGCAAATGCTCACAAACTGACTTTTATTCAAAGAGACAGCTCAGCTGGGGTGAAACCCAGCGATTCCTGACATGTGAGCTGTAAACAGCTTTCTGTTCAAAGTTAGACTGCAGTGAAGCTACCATCTGTGGGATCATGACTGAACACCTCTAAGTCAGAATCCCACCTAGACGTAACAATACTATAGTGCCGCAGATCTTTGCTGGTGAGTTGAGCCACTCGTGATGATCTGGGGTGCGGCCGGACGATGGTCGCCCCTCTCCTGTCTTGCACTGCATGTTGGTAGAGAACCTCGGACACAGATGCACTACCATGCATGTGTGGCTGGACTATTTACCACAACAAACCACAGAGAAGCTCAGATTATGACGCACATAGTAGCTTGACTTGTCTCATGGTGGCAGTGTATTGGCTGACATACCTTATGGACAACGAACAAGGTTGCAAAGGTGCATTTAATCGCTGGCAGTTTTAATGTACATAGGTACCATGACGAGATCCTGAGACCCACTGTCATGCCACCTCATGTTGCAACATGACAACACATAGCTCCATGTTGCAAGGATCTGAACACAACCCCTGGAAGCTGAAAACATCCCAGTTCTTACATGGCTTGCATACTCACCAGACATGTCACCCATTGAGCGTCTTGGTCTGTATCAACGTGTACGACAGCATTTTCCACTTCACGACAGTATCCAGCAACTTCACAGAGCCATTGAGGAGTGAGCCAACAGTCCACAGGCTACACTCAACAACCTGATCAACTCTGTGTGAAGATGTGTCTTCTATAAACCAAAATTTGAAAGTCTTCGAGAGCCTGATCAGGTGTAGTATCACAGCTTGGTTCAGCAACCTCTCTTTGCAGTCAAAAAACAAACTGTTTCGATTGGTTCATATTGTGTGGAAGTTAATAGCTGTTGAAGAGCACATTTCCATTCAGACTATTTTTGAACAGGCTACTTTAAGGGTGCGTCCCAATACTCACACTTCCCCTCAAAATTGGCCCTAACCCTTGTTTTTGCACGTTCCCGCAAAGGGCTAGGGTGTCCCAAACATTAGGGAAGTGCTTTTCAGCCCTTAAAATCCCCACTTAATTTGAAGGGCCGTGTGATGCACACTTGCGAACAGGCAGGTTTTCCAGGAAGATGGCAGCCTCCATGAGAAAGCCATCGCACAATTTTAAGTATGGCAGCCTCCATGAGAAAGCCATCGCACAATTTTAAGTACTATTTTCGCAAATAAGCATGCAAAGATTATGTTTCTGCATAAGCATTGTTATCTGTAAGCGATGAGTTAGAATATGAATGCTTGAAAATTGCTAATTCACGATGTAGCCGACATGAATATCTAGAGTTCTCCGTGAAGCCATTAATGCTGAAGCCTACGTCGACGATACGGTGAACATGTCTGTTACGCTAATTTGCATGAAGTGGCACCCCAATTAGAAGGTAAAATGCCCTACCCCAACACTACCCCTTCATCGTTGAGTGGAATCTATCTGGCGAGTGCACTTGAAACCAAGGGGTAAGATTAAGGGTAGAGAATTGGGATTGGCCCCAAGTCAAGTGAGATCATCAGTGACTCCTCTCATGTACTGCATACCCAGTACAAGCTGCTGCCCCTGGTAGGAGTCTGAACAGATTTACAAATTCATTCATACCTGTGTCGATAAAGCTTTTAAACTATGGCGGATAAGCCAGATCTGGCACTGGATTATGACGATTTGCTGATTTGCATTTGTGTAGAGGTGTTTTTAGCATATGATGTCATCGATTATTTATTTATCTTTTTGTGTTTCTTATTACTATGTTGGGTATAATGTTGATTTCTCTATGTAATATGTTCTAAGTTGTATTTCTATGACTGCAGTATGGGTGTTGGGTCCAAGACAAATTTCCCACTCTGTAGGACAACTGAGTTCTTGATCTTGTATAAATAATGTCAGTGGTTTTGTTTCCAGTAATCATGCAGACTCCTCAGGGTTAATGTGGTAATGATTTATTGATGTTAAAATGCTACACATAGCACCTTTACATGTCAGGGGTCCACAGTAAGGAGTCACTGACACAGGTTGGAGATCCCTGCTGTTTGCCGTTTGCTGTCTGAGTGCGTAGAAAACCGGAGGGCTCAGAGAGGGAGACGCATGGAGTGGTCAGAGTTATATGCTTGCAAGATGTTTGTGTTTTTTCACTTTTGTGATTGAAGAAATCCTTTATTTCAAAGGAAGAAAATAATACATTTGAAACAAGCAGTCAAAGGACACGGGTCAAATCTGCAACACCTACACCTTGTCCTGTTAGCATGTTAACGTTACTGTGGCTAAAGAAAAGACAAAATTAAACTCTCCAACATTATAGCCTATTAAACAAGTCTCAGTAGTATGGCACCATTTTCAGGCTGTCATAGAGTCCAGTGTTTTGTGATGAGAGTACTATTTACAATTAAAAACCAAACCAAAAAAAAAAAAAAGAATCAACAAAGGAGTTTGATAAGCATGTGTTTTAAAAATAGTGCTTGAAACGAGTGACTTGACGTAAAACTATGTACATACCTGTATTTGTCAAAGCTTGTTTGCCTTTATATACACATCTTTTTTCACATTGTTAATAAGTCACATCAATCATATTAAATATAGCAAACATTTCCGCTGTAGTAAAAAGAAAGGGAAAGAAACGAGTCAATTCGAATGACATGTAACCACGTGTGTATCACATTTCAACATAAAACATAGAACAATAATATTAATACCAATGACATTATTCGAACAATTAAATGGAAATCTCTTTTCAGCATCTCTTCGCCATGAAATAATTCTACTCTGCATCATTATCCGGTTCATTTTGCTATGTACAAGAAACATTCAGATCTGTATCCTTCCAGTAGAGATCTCTGTTTAATACTCACATTTGGTTTTTCAGTGTTTGCCATTCGGTAACTGCGCTGAGATGCTGTGAAGACCTGAAATTACTGACCTGATATATCGCCCAAGTTTTCTACAATTTAAAAGGAAAAGTCTCACATTTTGTCAGGTGAGAAGATCGGTAAAGTTTCACCTCTGTATGGAGATAGATTTGTCTCAATATTATGTGTGAACAGCTCGACAGTCTGTGTGTTAGTGTGTAATCTGTGAATGCAAAACACCCTCCACAAATACAAAATAAGATCTGAAAATCAAAAAACTATTTTCCAAATACAAAAATCGTTAGCCATCCTGCCACGCCAACAAGGGCTCCAGTGTGATCCTATTCCTTTCAGAAGCTTTATAATCCAGCCTTGAACTGCAATGTCTTTATGGAGAGTCTGGGTGCTTTCAGACCTAGAGTCGTCTCCTTTGGTCTGAATCAGGGACTAATTTTGTCACAAAGTTGTATAATTGCCTAGAGTTGGTTCGTGTTCTCACGGCAGCATTTACAAGCGGACCAGATCAAATGCCTTGTGTGAGAAAGCTGCTCTTGATTGGTCAGAATTTCCATGTGGGAAAAATCCAGGAAGTAAAGCAAACGTTGAAGAAGAGTACACTTGCAAGATAAATGTGACACTTTCTAATGTCACAATGGAGGGACAACTACGCAGGTTGATTTTAGCGCTGCTCATCGTGGACTATATTGCTGTCATTGTTCATTTTAGTCAAACCATACAGTTTGAAAACGAGGCGCGGCTCCAACTAGAAAACAATGTTTTGATGCATTGGATGTGCTGAATGTGCATATTAAGGCAGTACAGGAGGAGGTGCACATTAATAATCCTCCAGGACTGTAACATGCTCATGTTTAACCCAAACAATGTGTCATGTGACTGCAGTTGGTTCACATCGACATTCTGAGACCACCTCTTCAAAAAGGTCTCGATCAAGTTGTTTTGGTGTGCGCCTGAGTGCGATTGCTGTGTTCACACCTGCCCAAACGAACAGCACTTAGGGGGCCAAGGAACTTGAGTTTGATTGAACCGAACCAGACAGGGCAGGTGTGAAAGCACCGTGTCAGCAAATCTGACACTGAATGTCAATGAGAATGTGACAGCCATAGTGAATACATTTCATTAATTTACAAATAAATTGTTCCAGACATTAATAACTTTTGAACGGATACTTGTGTTTGTTTTATATTTGCAAAATATTTTTTTGCGACTTCACATATCTGTGTTTGTATTTGTGGAAGGTGTTTTATATTTACAGATCACACATTAACACATGGACTGTCGATCTGTTCACACAAGTAATACTGAGACAAATCTATTTCAGTCGACCTTGAGTATTCCTCAAAGATGTCAGACTCTTCCTTTAGAAACTCGGGCTGTACTGTGATGGAGTTGTGTCTGGATTCACTGATTCCCTCGAGAGAGCGAGTGCAACCACTGCTTAGCTAAGAGGATGACAAAGCGTTACATTTTCTTTTTTTTAGTTTTTTTGTTTTGTACAAGAGAATGTCTTTCACATCAACTTCAAAACAATCAAGACTGCGTACTTGCTGCAGGACATGAATAAATACAGAAAATTAAAATTCTTCTAATCAAGTCAGTTCAACTTTTCAGCTCAAATAAAAGAAAGAAAACTCATCCAGAGGTCCAAGATTATCGACGACAAACAAATAATAATTCAAGTGGAAAAAGATAAAAATGACACTAACAATTGTACAGAAGTGTTTGTGCTTGTGAGGACATTAACCCATCACCTGAAATGTGCCTCAAAGTAAAAAAAAAAGCAAAACTGGTCCATGTTGCATCAGTAGCTTCAAAGATAAACAGGTCGTCTTTATCCCTGACTACACATCTGCATTAAGTGGGTGCCTGAAATAAAGTGCAGGATATTTCTACGCCATAATTTCCATATTCTAGACTTTTTTTCAAACATTTACGGATTAATCTCATTGTTGACGAGCTCAACAAAGAAATCACTGAACGCTGAGAGATTACATTCTTGTAGCATGATGGAAAACTATGAGCGATGCGGTCAACTGTCAGTAACTCAAAACAAAACAATCAAAAGTTGGAGTTGCACCGACGGGGATAAGAGTGTGTGTTTGTGTGTGTTTTATGGTGCGTTCAGATACAAAGCGAACCAAATGATTCTGACCCTACAACAATATAATCATTAGAAACTGGTGGGGAAAAAAATCAGGACAAAGAACTGCATTTGATGCTCAGACACAAATATTTCTCTGTACATTCATGAAGTGGAGACACACAACGACTTCAGTCCCTCTGCATCTGTACTTACACAATGATCCTATAATCAATTAAACATGCTGGTTATTGTTTTGATCAATTCTGCCCTACAAAGGCTCGCCGCAGCAACTAAAAGTTTGGGTAAAATTGAGTTACGACTAAAGTTAAACCCTTGAATATCTGTTTTATCTTGTGACAACATTTTCTGATTCAATCTCGTTCTATTGCAGTCTGTAGAGAAAATAAGCTGTAAAAAATGCACTGACTACACTTTCCAACCAAAACCCAAGGCAAACCAGTAAATGGTAAATGAAGTTACTGCAGTCTGATTTGGGGTCCTGGAGAGTTACAGTAGGATTCAACTGGGCCAAGGAAAATCACAGTAGAGGCCCAGTTATGCTTTTTGCACAGACATGAGCTGATGCGGTTTCCTGACAAGGAAATGTCTGGATCTTTTATACAAAACCAATATTCTCCCAAACTGTAGGCGGCAGTGTATCAAAATCTCACATCTACTGCGTGGCTCTCCGCCCACCTGCATCCGTGTTGTTGGAAAATGTCTGAGGCGTACCCCCCAGAGAGGGCTGTGTTTGATAGTTTAACATCAGTTGAATCAAGCTGAAATCATTTATAAGCATATTACGGTGACGTGTGAAGGATGCCAGCAACAAAATAATTGTTACCATGACTACAACCATAGCAAGATCCGTGATGTCAAGTAATTTCGGTCAAACCTGATGAAGTGAATATCACGACAAAATAATCCGTGAGGGTTACTTTAAATTTTCTCTGTTACTACTTTTAAAACACTCATTCATTCATTTTCTTTAACCGCTTATCCTGTTGGGGGGGCTGGAGCCTATCCCAGCTGACACTGGGCGAGAGGCAGGGTACACCCTGGACAGGTCACCAGACTATCACAGGGCTGACACATAGAGACAGACAACCATTCACACTCACATTCACACCTACGGACAATTTAGAGTCACCAGTTAACCTGCATGTCTTTGGACTGTGGGAGGAAGCTGGAGTACCTGGAGGAAACCCACACTGACACAGGGAGAACATGCACACTCTGCACAGAAGGGTAGCTGTTAAAGGTAATATAAATGCAGACTGCAGTAACCACACAGTTTTAGTGCATTTCTAGGGTCATAGGTCAAATCATTGATGAGGGGTTTAAGCATAAAAATTACCAAGTGCATTACCACTTTTCTAACTATAACACATTTGGCTGGACTGTCGAAAAACTGAGATCCTAGTTACTGCTGGTACCCTGTGTAGAGCAGAATTGTTTCATCTCTAAAATGCTGAAAATGTTGAAAAATGCTGGACTCAATTCAACAGAACCGAACAAGACGTCCTCAGATGTCTCTGACCGACAGTCTAACGCTCAAAGATGTTCAACTTAATTCAATATAGGACGAAGAAAAGCAGCAAATCCTGATATCTGAGAAGCTGGACCTGTGACTGTTTGGTATTTCTGCTTGGAAAATGACTAAGATGATTAATCGATAACTTTCTGTTGATTGACTGAGCTATTAAAATATCTCCTACTGGCCTATATTCAGCATCCACTGGTAAACTAGTGTCTGTTTCACCGGTAACACCCAGTATTAACCAAGTACATCTGATTTTTTTGAAGACATTTCTTCCTGCGTACAAAATGTAACAAACTGCTGCATGAAATGATGGGATTTTAGATTTAAATGTTGAATAAAAATCCATATAATCTTCTAAATTCTGCTTCGTGTTGTATCTGAACGCAGATTTGTGAAACTCATCTTGAAAAACTCACATCAACCTCTCTGTATTACTTAAAATAGACTCCACTGAGCACTCTTGACTGCATTATTGTAAACAAAGGACTCATATGATAATATGACTTGAAATACAACACGATGATCCCCCGCCCCCCCCACCTCCCACCCGCCCCATACACACACAAAAAAAATTACAAATTGGAAACAAAAGAAAGAAAAAAAACATATAGGCCTACGTTTATTCAGCTTTGTTTGTTGTGTTATCTAGACGTATAAGGCTGGTCCAGTCATTGTGTGTTTCTGGCCGTTCACAGAGTCCTGCTGCATGACTGGTCCTGGTCAGCTGGTCAGAGGTAGAAGCCGGTGGCTGGCGGGTCGGGGAGGCTGGACAAGGTCTCAGGTACGGGCATCTGGACAGTAGGGGGCGCCGCTCCGTTTCTATTGGGCAGAGCGCAGCCTCCTGGGTAAGTACTGTTCAGGATGCAGCCATTCTCCATCTGCATGAGGCAAAAGAGACGTGATGAGCACAGACAGGAAGTCAGAGTATAAAATACAGTCATATGTGGAGTTAGCTGAAGCATTGCTAATAAAAAGAACCCCTGTTATTCAGATTCTAATCCCCAAACATGCACAATTTGAGGAATATTCAGATCACGATTATTTATCACAATTATACTTTGATTCACAATTCATTCATTTTAGGTTCAAAATATGTTTTATGACACAATATGTCACATTTGAATAAAGAGAGCACTGCTTTCACCTCCATGTTGTGCTACATTTCTGCTAATATACAAAGGGGTTATATAGGGTGTTTTCACATATAGTCCTTTTAAAACAAACCGACCTCAGTCCTCTTAAAGTGCACCAAAAAATGGACAGACAGAAAAACCACTCCATTCTTTTTGTGTTCACATTGTCAGCTCATTTCAAAGAGGACTCAGGACTCAGACTCTCAGCTCTGATGGGGTCTCAGTCCTCTTTCTGTTCACACTATAGCCTATACATATAAATTGTTGTAGTTTTGTTTTTACTTTGACGTGGCACTGCAGTGAGGTTATGAAGCACCACTCTTTCAGATGTACTTAATATTGGAAGAGAACCTTCGCATTTCTGTGCTGTAGACTCTTGCCGTTTGATATATTCTACACTCCATATCTGGAGACGTGCAGTATCTTCTGTGAACCAAACTACTTCTCATCCTGTGTCCTTGCAAGCGTTATAGGCCGACGTGGTTTTGCCTGTTTTTTCAGGCGTCCCAATACAGCAGCATGTGATCTAGAAGGCTAAATACAAGGCAAAGAGCAAATCCAACCTGGAGCGCTTTGTGTTCACAAGGCACAGGTTAAGTGAACCGCACCGTGGACTTGAAGCGAACTGAGCTCAGATCAGCTCTCTAAGAGGTCTGAGAGTGGTCTACATCAAAAGACAACATTTCTGGCAACTATGGAGATGCTTTCTTTTCAGTTTTGGTGTAATAAGGAAACTAATCAGATTCTTCCATGAGAATTTCCACCAGGTTTGCGAATTAGTGGTAGAAAGGTGTATCTTCGGCATATAATTTGCGGTTGTGTTACATTACGTGGAGTAACCGATGATTACTGTAACAATTATATTAATACACAAGAAAATTCCATGACTTCCAAGCCTGGAAAATGGGATAATGAAATTCCATGACTTTTTTATGCACACAGTAACGCCCTGTACCTTTGGGATCACAACTAGGATTTAAATAAATTTCTGTGGATTTGAACAATGTTCGTTTGCCTGCACACATTTTCTCCTGACTGCAGACTGAAGAGGCCGTTAAATTTTTATTTTGAAAGGACATGTAGCCAAACATTCTGATATATGCATGAAGGAAACTGAGTGAGCACAGTTTCTTTATTTAAAGATATGGATGTCATGTTGTCATGTGATGATGTCATATTGTGATGTGTGGATGACTTCACCCACTCTGTGCATGTGCAGAGTGGGTGAAGTCATCCACCCACTCTGTGTGTTCACAGATGCATACATAAAGTATGAGTTTGTGCATAAAGTGCAGCCTGGTTGACAAACGATCATCATCAGAATTTCTGCGCTCATATATATTGATCACCGTAGACAACATCACGCTAGGCCTGTGAGCCGTCTTATCTGCACATACTCATATAGAAATACTTCATTTAAAACTGTCTGTTTAATAAACTGGTATTTGTTGAATGCTTTTTTTTTTAAAAGTCTTAGAATCTCTTGCACCACTGTGTGTTTATCAGCTCCACAAAGTCTGCGCTGCATCTCATCTTTCAGTCACTGCAGCAAATAAAAAAACAGCCGCACAGCTCTTCCAGTTTTTGTAGGTCACAACACATCAAGTCTTTTCAGTCTCTGAATACGGAGCAATGACCCCAAATGAACAAAACAAACAAGACACAGATGTAGAAAAAAGACAGCACTGTGCCTCTTCTTAGATCACTGCCTCAGATATTTTCCTCCTCTGGCATGCTGGCCGACCAACAACGATTAATCTGATTTGATTCAAGTTTAATGTGTTTAGCAAAGATTCAATGGATTTTTATATGTTTATGTTTTATATTTAATAATGTAGTATTTAAACGCAAATATCTTCTGTAAATTTGTGTACACAAGCTATAAATCAGACAGAACAAAAGTTAACCCTTTGACACTTGGAGCTGCATCACTTTTCTTGTGCTGCTTTCAGACACCTTTCACTCATCGGTGTGATTTCTTTCAAAAACATGGGGGAAAAAAGGCAACGAGCAACCTGATAAGAAATGTCCCACGAATAATAAAAATTAATCGATTTAGAAACTAATTTTTAAAAGCTAGGGGAAAACTTTTTATAATTATCATTAATATATATTTAAAATTATGTCACATAATTAATATAATTTTAAGCTCTTTTTCCAGGTAATTTTTTTTTTGGTAATTTTCTTCTTTTTTTCTTTTATCATTTTCTTTTATATATTTATTTTTTTTATTATTTTTTTGTTTTTATTTTTGCTTTTTCAATTTTTTTTATTTGCTAAATTCTTGCAAATTTTTGGGGTAATTTCATCTGTCGTTGCTCATTGCCCTCTTGCCATGTTTTTGAGAGAACTCAGGCCACTTTGCTCGGGTTTCAAAGGGTTAATAACCTTTTCGCAAGTGACTCATGAATATGTCAAGTTTGTAAAGAACACACTTTATTTTGAAGTACAGTGAATTTCTGGCACAGAGCTTTTATTTTGAAGTGCTGTTTCCTGCTGTTAACTAAGTGACTAACAGACAGCTACTTGACAGAGACAGCAAACTAGCTCGACGACATGGCCAAACACAAGTATGACGCTGAATGTATTAAACTGTGTGGACCTTGAACTAATGACGAAGGAGAAATCTGGACGCATGGTCTAAATTTGTTTGCCGAGTATGAAAAATTCTGGTAAGAAAATACTGATGAATCCCAGATTTGTGCATAAAATGTTCGTACGCACTGTTTATGAACGTCTTTGTAACCAAGCTAGTGATTCAGCAACCTCACCTTATTGGGACTGGGGTCATGAGGGATCTCAGAGGTCACCATGCCATAGTGGTCCAGCTGCCGGCACGGCTTGGCCACTCCGAGGATCTGCTCCAGGGAGGCGTTGGGGGGAGGGCACTGCGACAGGCTGGAGATGACCTGAGCCAAAGGAACTGGGATCTGCTCCTGCTGCCGTTTATGGTTCACCCCCTGGAAGGATGAAACCGTGGACTCGGCCCCGAGCTGCTGTTCACTCCGCCCAAACAAACCACTTCCACTGATCGTGTAATCCGCATTGTCAATATCAGGCATGCTAAAATCCATGCAAGAATCTAGTGAGGTGTTTGTCAGAGGTTTTTGGCTGTTATCAAGGCAGGAGTTGCTGCCCAGACTCTCGCTGAATCCAAAGTCCTGCCACTGGGATTTCCCTGCTGGGTGCTCCGTGCTGGAGACGCCGCACAGTCCGTTGAGGTTGGCTGCCTTCTGTTTGGCATGGCACTGCTGTGAGAGGTGGTTCTGCATCCTGGGTTGCTGCTGCTGCTGCTGAAGGAAGTGTTGATGCGTTTGCTGCTGCTGAAGCTGTCCATCCAGCTCCGAGGCCTTGCCATTGAAAACAGTCTGTTGTGTGTTAAAGTGTCCCAGTTGTATTCCTGCACTGACCAGAATGTCCTGGGCTGTCCACTGTCCATTGGGGAGCGACTGATTTTGGCCCAACAGCTCTCCATTCGCTATCGTGTTAGCCAAATGGTCGCTCTGCTGGCCCCAGTCATGCGCCACTTTACCTGGTCGCATGTTGAGGTGCTGCTGCATCTGCTGGGACAGCTGCACGATGGGAGCCGACCCCACCAGGGGAGGCTTATGGTGAGGAAACTGCATTTGCACATTAGTGTCAGAAGTGGCATTACTTTCAGGTAGTGACACCGTGGTGGCAGTCGCTGAGGCAGTACTGGGAGGCGCCTGTCCTCCATGCTCTGTGGAATCAGTCTTCCCCTCGATGGAGTCATAGATGTACGAAAGAATCTCGTCGTTTGTCAGCAGGTCGTCCAAGGTGGGCACACGTTCAGGGTCCATCTCAACTCTGATCATCCGCTCATCCAGCAGCAGCAGCTCCAGGTCCTCAGCACTCAGCCCCAGCCCCTCCAGAGCCCCAAACAGCTCGCCGTTTGAACAGCCGCTCTCTTCTGCATCCACAACCCCATGGCCTTCCAGGGAGAGGGAGTCCAACGTAGCCAGCAGAGGGTCAAAGCTGGTGCTGGGCTCTGTGACGCCTGCACCCAGTACGCCATTACTCGGCTCGTCCCAGCTCCTGTGCATGCTGGAGGGCTCAGAGTCAGAGAAGCCCATCTGGTCTCCAAAGAAGCTATGGAACGACATTTTAGGCTCCAGAGCTGGCTGGCAAACATACACCGACTCGTCCTGGCTCATGAGCGCCCCTAGAAGAGAGCCGGGGTCCAGACCATCCCTCACTAGCCTTTCAGTCCGGCTCTTCTTTGACTTACTGCCATTTTTCTCATGACTTCCGTCTCTGAAGGCTGCTATGGGATGGTTGGACTGGTAGAGCAGGGCCTCACCTGTGGCATAGGTAAAGGGTAGATGCATGGAGCGCTTACGCAAGTGTTCTCCTCCCTCTTCGTCCCTGTGAACACAGAAAACATGATTATTGTCTCGAAACCTGACCATGGCAGTTTATTTGCAAAGCATCAAAGTTGCAAGCTTTGTCTCTAGCAGAAGTGGTACTTGTTTCTTACCCAATTATCCATGATTGCAGGCGTCTTAAGCCCAGTTCAGACCAAAGATTCGCAACGAGACAAGTTGAAACAGGCAACTACTTGCAATGCGCTGTTCTGCAACGTTCTATAAACCTGCCAGTTCACACCAATGCAACTACATGAGACTGTGTATCATCTCTATGCAACAACTCTCTGTACTTCTGTTCTGATTTGCAGCTTTTCAGACTTATTTTGTGGCTGAATATTATTTGTAGCATTCGGCCAGTTCACACGTTCTAAAACGGGTTCATCTCGTTGCGAATCACTGGTCTGAACTGGGCTTTATAAGTGTCATGGGATAACAAGTGGGATCTATACGTGCCTCCATACATAGGATAAAAAATTCCCTGCGTAAACCAGATTAAAACATGTGAATTTATAATTTGTCCACACATAACCTTTGATATTATATCAAAATTCTGTTGCTCATCTTTAAAAACATCTGGTACATTTAGTTGATTTACAACTGCACATAAAATGACAGTAAAACATACAGGAGGGGCCTCTGGGTGGCGATGATGTAGTCTGGTTTGCCGTTCTTGTACACCAGCCTGGCGTTGGCCTGGACCCATTTCCAGCGGTTCTCCTTTGTGAGGAGCCTGAACACAGTCAGACCACTTTCTCCAGTCTTCATCACTGCGAATATGGAACACAATGATGAGTAGACCAATACTGCACACTGGTTAAATCAATCATATCCATAGTAAATGTCAGTGTCTTTTATGCAAGTTTAAAAAACATGCTTCCCCAGTGTTTACTGGCTGATGAAAAAGACTCTTTGCCAACTCCGCCCTAACCACGCCCCCTAACCATGACTGGACACTAACTGTATCTACACTATAATGTTCGGCTGAAGGGAGCAGATCCATTGGCTCCTCTGTGTAGGAGTTCTACTTGCTTTTACATCTATATTAAACCGCACTGAGGAGAGAGCGGTCAGCAACACATCTGACCTCTGAAGTGTTTATGTGTTTGGTGCTTCTGTATGGATCATCTCTGATGCTTTGCTCATGCAGTGGATTTGTGGGCCCTATCCTCTGCTCTGGCAGCTCTGCAGCTTTGCTCAATCTGCTCCGTAATCCAGCGAGATTACTTGCGAAAGCTATCTGAACTCTCTGACCAGGTTAGACCAGACCTCCTCACCTTTTTTTTTTTGATGGGACTAAATCTAAAATGGCAAATATGTCTCTGAGATAAACATGATGGATGAATTCTTATCATATACTCTCTTCAGTATAAAACAGCTTCAGACTACATAACAACCACATATTTTGGGCCACTTCAAGCTGAGTTCTTAATCAGCCAACTTTATATAAGGCTGCAGTACAGAGGCATATGTTTTAGGCCATGAAGTTTTAAAACATAATGGTATAAAGTAGGGCTGGGCGATATGGCCTAAAAAAAAATCTCCGATTTTTTCACAACAAATCCGATTCACGGTTTAAATCGATTTTTTTCCCCTCCTAGTTAAATATATATTTGTGGCCTGGTAGCACATACCTGGGGTCCAAAACTTTCAGCATCTGAATAAACCCCGGCTTTTCCACGGTAGCCTATATATGGGAACCATATCTCTTGTAATATACATGGCGACTGCATCTGTGATCGCTTTCCACCGGATCCCTTTCTTATCATATGGCAGTGTTTCCCCTACCATCATATTGGATCACAACAGAAGTCATTTAAGGTTACCTTACCTATAGAACAGGTCTATACCTTGTCTTTTATTAAACAAACTAAATAGCCTTATGTTACAGGCTGAGCCTGATGTTGGAGGTATGAGACGTTAGTGCGCCGGGTGTGGTGTGTGACGTCAGACGGATGCGCCCCAGGAAGAAAGTGAGGCATGTGCTATGTTGTTTACATCGAGCAGCCACAGTGAAGAAGCCTACGCAGTTCTGCATGCTGTTTTTGAGTTATTTCCCTCTATGTAAAAGTCAGACACTGATGAGAGAGGCTGTGCATCGTCCCTGCAGTGCTGAAAATAAAGTGCCGTTCTTCAACGCAGACGAAGTCCCGTTATTTATGTGTTGTTGCCACAATGAGCTAACACAAGCTAAAGGATCTGAAGGATCTAAAGTCTGCCAGCTTGGCATTGGTAACACTTATTTATCTTATTTACACAACGGCATGTCATTTCTGTCCCTACACGGTGCGCGTCTAAAATCCTCCTCTGCTCTCTGTGTCGCGCACGGCGGAGTTCGGCCCTGATGCGCACACACACAGACACAGGTGAGCACACACACACACACAGACAGACACAGGTGAGCACACAAAAGCGCTGAAGAACTCGTTCCCTTTCTTGAGAACGAGTTCTTCCCCGCTTGCTGCCATGTTGTTTGTGTATCAAGCACACGGGGGGGAGGGGTGAGCCCACTCTGAACTACGGGAGCCCAGCGTGGAGTGGCGGTGGCGGATTTTAAATAGAAACTCGATTTTCATTCAAACAAATCGGCCTAAACTACAAATTCGAATTAATAAATAAAATCGATTTATCGCCCAGCCCTAGTATAAAGTCTGTTAAACTGCTAATTGTGGAAAAGCTATGTGTGTCTATTCCAAGCGGCAACCTCCAGGACTTAAAAATGAAGCCAAAAAGGAAGTTCCAAAAACTGCAGTTCCTTGAATGGCCACTTGAGGCGAGTCAATCATAGCAGACCTCCATGTAAAACGTCTAACTTTACAGCTGAATTAAACATGTTTATGGCCTAGTTCAAAACAGGGGGTGAATTTTTATATTACTCACTCATTTAAATGTCATGAGGGCTTAAAAGTTATTGCATAACCAAGGGCGTGGCTGCTTTGAGTGACAGGTGGATGATGTCACTGGCCACTAGCTATCTGCTCAGAATCATCTCTGCTAGTCAATGAAATTGACCTTTCGGCTTTGTTTGTGGTGTTGGTGCCTTTTGGGGGGTTTTCATGCAAATATGGGAAAATAAAATGGCTTGCAGTGCGGTTAACAGACTGTCCAAGAAATCTGTCCTCCATTTTGTTTCAGTGAGTTAGCTTGTTAACTAGCTAATTAACCAGCTCATGAATTAGGCTTGGGTTAGCCCAGCTGTGCTAACAATGTTAACAGGAGCATACGCTGGCCACAGTTACTACACCAGTATGTCTGGAAGAATTTAGGGTGATAATACGGTATTTTTGAACAAAAGGTGTCCCCGTGAGGTTGGAAAATAAAGGTCCACCAAGTTAGTGAGCTAATGCTATGCAATGCTAACATAAAACTGGCCATACTATTGCTAACGTAACATTAATTCAAGACTTGGCTAGGTATGAAAACAGGGCTGAGCACCCGATTGCTCTGTCAAGGGTGGTTGTGGTGGTGTCATTCATGACTTTTGGAAGTCAACCAACAGTGATGGCAACAAGACGGGGAAGCTGTTACAGCGTTGGGAAGGGAGGCCAGTTGTCTCCTGTAGGTGGTGTGGTGGTACAAAAATGACAATAAAAGTAAAGGCATAAAAAACCCTCCAAAATACTTTTGCGTGAAGTCTTGAAATGATCCACATCAAAGTGTTTGGAGAAACCCAGGAAATAGCAGCATCATCTAAAGGACTAAAAGGAGAGAGCCGCAGTGACAAGTACAGGGACGTTCCCCCTTTAAAATCGGTCTTAAATTTATGTTGGTGAAAGCTTTTATTGCCATACTCTTACATGATTATGTTCGGTTTACATGTCTTTTTTGGGGACTTTTTATGCCGTTATTAGTATCAGTAGAGAGATAAAAGGAAATGTGGGAAACAGAGATGCAACAACGTTTCCCAGCCAGACTTAAACTGCACATGTTGTGGTTTATGGCCAGTGTCTTAAACCACAGTGGTACACAAACACAACTTACTTCTGACGTGGTTCTCTGCGCAGTACAACATATCTGCTGCATGGATGAACTGATACCCGGATCCTCGTACCCGCAGTTCAGCCTCTGTGTACCCCAGCACGATCTTCCCCCTGCACAAAAACGACCATAATTAACTTTCAAAACATTGCTCATGGCACACACCACGTCTTACATTCACAGCTAGTGAAAGATCTTCAAAGTCCTGCAACAAACACACAGGAGAATAAAAACACACATGCTGTTTTATTCTCACAACAATCATCTAATAAAAATGACAACACTTTAAGACATATGACATGTTTATGCCAGGATCCTTACTTTGCGTCACAGGCCAGCGGCGTGAAGTCCAGCTTGTGTTTAGTTCTGAAGATCATGTTCTTGGTCCTGATCTCCAGGATGGACGGGGGCTGCAGAGGAGTCGCGATGGCGAACAGGGCGAGCTGAGACGGGGCCTTTCCTCCGTTTTCTTGCCGCTGGTTCTGTCCGTGCAGAAACTTAAGTCTGCCCTGGATGTTCAAAGCCTGGAGAGAAAGGAAATAAATCCTTCGAATGAGTTGATATCTGAGAGAGTGCTTTTCTCCTTTTCCATTGCCAGGAGACCAGAGCCGTGCACACCGCTCTGCAGTAGATGACTATGTCCTTCTGTTTCTCTCTTTTTTTTTTTTTACTGGTGTTTCATGTTCGCACAGATGGCCTGAATCCAAATGTCCACTCTCTGGACCTGCAGACTGAGCCCTCGCAAACTTCAGTTGTACATAGTGTGACATATTTAGCGTCATCACGTAAAAGTCTGCGAGGGCAGAGACTGCAGGCAGCTGATAGTCGGCCCTCAAGACTGTTTTACACGTTGCCGTGGAAACTTTCAACTATCTCCGCTGTCAAATTCCTATATATGTCATATAAGCTGATGAACAATACTTAACTCATCTGTCCCTATAGATAACAAGATATAAATCCCATGTGTAGCCTTTTTTTGTGAATAAAAATGTATTAATACATCTCTATATAAGGCTGCACACGTTCAAAAACAGAAATGTGTGTAAATAAGGACTATAACTCTATAAATTGGGCATTACTGACACTAGAAGACCTTCTTTTGTTGTTTTTAAACGAATTTCTGTATCATGATGTGGTTGAATATTATTTCTGGCCTAACTATCAATAACTAGAAGTCTGCAGAAAGACCACTTGAGGCCCCTCGTGAACTTGATGAATTGTGGATTTGGACAGCACTAAGCACTCCAAGACTTCCCCGGCATGCACCCGCAAAGTCTGCGAGGCTGCAAGTGTGGTAAAGTCTGGACATTTGAGTTCAGCCATGGATTACCGAACGGGCAAGGGCCCAGAGTGTCAGGGGCTGCCTTGGCCTTGGCTGGAGCCTCTAAATACCCATGACTAGTGCGGAATTATTTGTCCTGAAGTGAATGCAGATTGTCACCTTTCCCATTGAATAAAAAAGCAAATTCTGACTGGGTGGATTTTTTTTGATCCAGTGAGAACAGGGCATTAGAAACTGTTTTCTATTATCTATAAGAGCTACATATGTCTTATTTACCTTGCACAAAAAGGAGGAAACATTTTTAGGGAAAACAATTGGCTGTAAGTGGGAGTTATCAGGCAGGACAGAGACGCTACATGTGCGGAAATGGTGAGACATCCGTAGGAGTGGACTTAACTGTCCCACACAGACCTCTACTTGCAGCAGACAAGTACGAGTCAAGTCAAAAGCATCAGCTCTGGCAAAAAATACACCTGAAAACTGCAGATTTTCTGTCTTTTGTTTGAGCATATAACCTACCAGAAAGCCAGAGGAGTTGTCCAGTAGGCAGCGAAAGCGACACACAAAGCTCCTCTCCAGGAAGGATGAGTTCTCTGGGGGAAGCTGTTCAGGGTTGTAGGTGACCACAGATGAGCTGCTGTCTGGTTCCATCTCTGTAATCACAAATGATATGAGCTGATGTCAGTGACAGCCCTCCTCAGCTTTGTATTGCTCTGTATTTGCATTTCAAAGCCAGGCTGTATTTGTATTTCTTCACAAAATGACACCCAGCTCACATATTGAGTTTCATCATAGAACACCTCTATAGTCGGAAGCTTTAATGATGTCACAAATGTGAAAATTAAGAGCACATTTTTAAGAGTGAACACATCCTGTTGCATCCTGTTGCCCTCTACACTGATTCCTGAGCTGCACTATACTGTCTCATATCATCAGCTGCACATAAGTAATGAAGCCAGGAGCTATCTGTGTCTTAACACACCAAGTGACGGCATGTGCTGCAGGTCGAGGGGGGAAGAGTGTAAACGGCTTCTCAGTGCAGGAGTGGGTTAGCTGTGTCAGAGCTGTGGGTCTTAGCCTAAACACATTGCTCAGAACCAAAGCACAGACATAAGCATCTTAAAACCCAAATACAGAAATCGGACCACTTCACCTCCTAAGCCACGGTGAAGATTACAGGGTCATGTGACTTGACCTGAGGATGGTCTTATAGCTTAATGCCTAAAACTGTGTGTACTTAACCGTCTCATATTGATGTCCAAATGTGTGTGTTTACACAGGCTGGGGGCTGCACACTTAGCACTTGTCTAAAAAAGGTAAATTCTGAGGTTTAATGAATGTGAACAGACATGCTTCCTAAAAATACATTTAAACCCATTGAAACTAATGGAGATTGGCTCCTCAAGTGTTGTATGATTAATTACAGCTCTGTGTAAAAAAGGACTATCAAACTATCGAACTACTATCAACGAGCTAATTTTGACCAAAATAAGTGAAAAAATAAAAATCTTTCCAGAGCCACAAAACATATTTAAGCTTTATATGAAGGTAACACAGCCTATTAAGTCTAAATTACTCTATCAACATTATTAATACGTCTAAATGAGCATTTATCAATATGTTTTACCACAAGATGGCCACTCTGCAGTTGGCTATTTAGGATTATTCGGTACTTTAATTTTGCAGCGTTGGCGGTGAAAGCAAACAAACCTGTCCACACCCTAACAGAATTTATACAGTTATCCCTCAGAATGACCCTTAAAGGAATAAAAACAGAAGGTTTTGGTTTTATTACTATAACTGAAACTTGAAGCCATTTTTTGATGGAAGTTGTGTAAAAAGTCTCCTCTTCAAAAATAACTAAAATAGAACGGAGATTCTCCGTCAAGTTGCATTTTTTTCCCCAAGCAAATGTACACAGTATGATGACCGTCAACTTTTATATCACAGTATACCCTGAAACTGATATATCGCTGCATCCCTATCAGCAGAATCTCTACAATTAAAAAACAAACAAAAAAACAGTAGTCCCATGTACCCAAAGACTAAACATGGTATGATAATAAAGAGGCTTTATCTCAGAAACTACAGGGAGCACAATTATGTGTTTAGTACCTTTGAACTTATAACAAGTTGAATATCAAAGCATTTTTGTCATTTGTTAAGAAAATGCTAACATTGATCATTGATAAAGTGTGATTTATCATCTGAACTTAAATTAAAAAAAAACAAAAACAAAAAAAAGTACAAGTTCATACCGGAAGAACTAATGGACAAACTTAGTCCTTGCCAGATTTCAAGACTTTGGACTGATGTTTTTTAGACTTGTTGTGCCCTAGACACACCTGCATTTATATCTGTGCACAACAGCTTCTATAA
The DNA here is from genome assembly GCF_006386435.1 of Epinephelus moara. Lineage (NCBI taxonomy): Eukaryota > Metazoa > Chordata > Actinopteri > Perciformes > Serranidae > Epinephelus > Epinephelus moara. Next base: position 9,396,430 of record NC_065512.1, on the reverse strand, counting down.
TGTGTGTTCTATAACTGCTCTTATCACAACATAAGACAATAAAAAGAAGATTATAGCTGCTGCGCAGGGATGGGTCGGGTCCGGGCATTTTTAGACAATTCTGAGCAACCTCTGGAACCTAAGACGGTCAACAGTGGCTTCACAAATTGAGTAAGCCATTCACTGTTGTGTAGGAAAGCAGCCATCCGTGCATGGAAAGGCAGATTTGAAACCACTGTAAAAAATTCAGTCATTAAGACAAAAATCTGAAAATACACATATTGCATCTAGACAGCATGGAGATGTTGGTAATTTGTTTGTAACAATGATTGATTTGCTCCATAAGTGAAAAACTGATGTTTAAAATTGCCATTTTTACATTGACTCCAATTGTTCACATTAGAGCAAAATTCAAAATGCTGTCAAAAATTCAGTTTTTGAGATAAAATTCTGAAATTTGCCACACATCATCTACCATGACTCTAGAATTTTGTCATTTTTTTCATGAACATTGAAGATTTATTTAGCAAGAATTTGCATGTATATGTTTACAGTACCGTTTACAGTCAAACATTTTGATGCACTGTAGGCTCAATTTTTGACAAATCAAAAATCTGAGAAACGTAGTTTTTGTAGGACAGTCTGAAGATGCTCTGTAGCAAGTCTGGTGTCAACTGAGCAAAAATTGTGGGAGGAGATAGGTTTAAGAAGTTTTACAGTTTTTGAAAAGAAAAAAAACAGAGTGATGAACTTCATAATTTTTAATAGGTTTAAATGTACAAATTGTGTGTTCTTCAGTATTGGGGCTACAGTTTGATGAAAGTTGTGAAGTTGTAGCACGTATGGTTGATTTGTTATGAATTTTCCAAGTTTTGAACTTTAGACGCTTGCTGTAGCGCCACCATCAGGACTGTTGGCTTGAGTTTACAGCTGAGGATATCTGGCATGAGACTGGACCTTTGTGCAAAGTTTGGTGAGTTTTCACCCATGGGAAGTATGATTTCCTCGGAAGAAGAAGAAGAAGAATACCTAGGATTACAATAGTGACCCTAAAAAAACAAGACAGGTAGCTTTAGTGATAGTGTCTACTGACAGTTTTTTGTCTTTTCTTTTAGTGGTAGGTCTTCTTTGTTGGTGCTTTGTTGTAATTTGCTCCGTACAAACTAACGACTTTTGGCTTCTAGATGTTTTCATCCCTCACACTCGCAGCCAATCAGGGCTTTTGATGTGTCACACACTTATAAATCCCATGCTGAACGGCAAGAGATAGGTTACCCATGATGTTTCTTTTAAATTAAATTAAATTACATTTTTTAGCTAGTTTTCCTCTTTATTAGGAAATGGGTGTGCACAACATACTGATACAGTGAATGAAAAATTCATTCATCACTTTTTGTACAGGCCCAGTTGAATATTGCAATAACAATGTGTGGTTATCACAGAATCCTACAGCACATCTGGACTGGCATCACAGCACATCATTTGAGAACCACTGCTTTAAACCAGTTAGAAGAAATGTTTTGGCATTTTTCTTGTCATACTATCACATACTGGTTTATCTTTGGTAGACCCTTGGGATGTATGGCTACGAGGTCATGCAGAAAATATGTCACCAAACCCTGAGTTTGTTATTAAGTTGCAATAAATATCAGGTATACAGTAACCTTATAGGCTATGCAAAGAGAAGAGTCAATGCATAATCATTTAATACCTGCAAAAGTTGTTATGCCCAATTTTCACTCCGAGCCGCGGTCACACAAACTTTGCTGCTTCATTATATTGAAAAAAAACCAAAACTTGATGCAAATATGATAATGCCTTGGTCTGGTGTGTTGTATGTTTCTTGTGTTTGCCCTTTACATATGGCTTTCAGTTTAGAAACTTAATGACAGACTCATGTATGAGGAGAGAGTGATCACCTTGGGGGGAGTCCTGGGTGATGGCAGGTGCAGAAGCAGGGGGAGGATTCAAAGCCCAGTGCAAGTTTCTCCTGAGCTCCTGCTGGTCCTCTGTGTGGACCAGTTCATACACACTCTGGTGCATGACATCCGTCTGAGGGGAAAATAAGAGAGGAGGAATCAGCTTACACCAAAATAAAACAAGTTAAGTATGATTAGAGACCTGCAGGATGTTTCAAAATTACACACGTAATCCAAACCCATGTCAAAAAAATTCAATTCAAAATTCAAAACAGTGTGTCTGAGAAAACTTTTTCCCTGTTGTGTGTACTTCTTCGAAACTCAAGTGCACACAGCTGCCCAAAGACTCTCAGTGTGTGCTGCTATCTTGAGCTGTGGGGCAGAGATGTGTTGTTCACTGCAGCCCACTGCTGTGTCTGGTGGTTTGTACTAAAGGCCAAGCTATAAATAGGTCAGGTCTTTTTGCTGTTGTTTGAGCGTCTGACTCTGCACCACACAGGGAGCACACCAATGGATCAAACAAGACCCCCACGCCGCTCCCTGCAGATGCTGCACGCAAGCCATCCATCCAGACCCATCTGTCGGCGTCTGGATGTTTAATATGGTCGAATCTGTGCCTCTATATTTGCACCTCGCTGTGTCTAACTATGCTCCTGAAAATGAAGAATGATGGAGGTAAATCCTGGCTATATTAGATGATTAACATGATGGGTTAAAATATAGATTCATGCATCCAAATCTCAAATGTGTGTTTTCAATTAGACTCTAAAGTACAAACCTCAAGTGTGTGTGTGTCCAAAGCAGTGGGTGTGGTTACAGCACCTACAAGCTCTTGTCTACAGGCTGTTGTTTTCTACCACCAGCAACTAAATGCTGGAATGCTGGGACAATTACCCGGTTGTCTGATTTTGAAAGGGAGTCTCTTGAGTGACAATTACATGGGCATGAAGGTGGACATGTGGTAGAAAATTTGGCATAATTATTGATCAGACATTAACTTTTAATGAAAACTCAGACAGCATTTTTAAGAGAGCCAATCAGCGCCTGTTTTTAATCAGGGGACGGATTTTAAACTGGGGGTACAGATTGTCAATTTACATCCATGTGGAGAGATTGGTAAACTGTGTGCAGTTTTTCAAAACTGTACCCACGGTACACAGTTTATTTAATTTTCTCCCCCCTGAGCTTCAGGACAATAACTACAAGAGGGAGTTAAACCACCTTTTAACATTATTTAACATTAGAAAACAGATGGGATATCAAATATAGACTGATGTACCAAGTACATTATATACACAGTAAACCTCTGATAATTAAAATTTGCACACACAAATAAATATCATCCTGAATTCACAAATTCTTTATTTATTATTGCTTTTTATGCACTCATCTAACTTTTTTCTTTTAGTTACAGGACTGACGTTTTCCTGACCAGAAAAAAACATATTACCCTGCTCTGCCTCTGATTGGCTAGTACTCGTTGCCATCAGAGTCAGAGCCAA
>NC_065512.1:9340808-9390683 GCF_006386435.1 Epinephelus moara | reverse complement strand
ATATTGGGGCTACAACTTGTACTTAAGATGAATATAATGGCTACAACTTGTACTTAAGATAAATATTGGGGCTACAACTTGTACTTAAGATGAATATAATGGCTACAACTTGTACTTAAGATAAATATTGGGGCTACAACTTGTACTTAAGATAAATATTAGGGCTACAACTTGTACTTAAGGTAAATATTAAGGGTACAACTTGTACTTAAGATAAATATTAAGGGTGCAAATTGCACTTACGATGTCAGATTTTTTCGTCTTCACCACATTAGGATGATAGGATTTTTCCCTAATATCAAGTCAGAGGTATAGAAAAGAGTTGCAGTGATACTGTACCTGGTGGAAGNTACAACTTGTACTTAAGGTAAATATTAAGGGTACAACTTGTACTTAAGATAAATATTAAGGGTGCAAATTGCACTTACGATGTCAGATTTTTTCGTCTTCACCACATTAGGATGATAGGATTTTTCCCTAATATCAAGTCAGAGGTATAGAAAAGAGTTGCAGTGATACTGTACCTGGTGGAAGCCCAGGTAGTCCTGGATGGTGTGAGAGGAGTAGAAGATGGTCCCGCTGGCTGTGACGACCATGACAAACCCGTTGAGAGCCTATGAAACAAAGGATGCAGAGACACAGACAGTTAGCAGAGACATCTCATTGTGTGAGAGCTTTCAGTATGAAAATGGAGAACCACACTGTCACCGCCAAGACTTCACCTGTGAAATGTTGTTGACAGTAATGCTGTGAATGACCAAAATATTGTATTCAAAAGGGGTGTTTGCAAGTGGTCCTGACTGATGCAGGTCATTTTAGGTTCTCTTAACAGGTCCAGCTCTGTTTAAGCCCCCTGGACTACCATCTATATGCTCTGCACTGCCATGTTGAGGGATGAAAATGAATATTATTTTTGCGCCTGTGTTTAAAGAAGCATGTAGGCAGAATAAATGTGGACCTTTGTCAACAAACATATGTGAAGCATATGGCATACATATATAATGTGAACTCCTTTGCCTCTATAACATTTTTATTGCTTTGAATTATTTATTTTTTTCTATTTCTGTAAAAGGAAGGAAAAAAGTTTCCTCCATTTGTTCACCACAGCTGCAGTGTGGATGTTCATGCTTATAATATCTGAGTGGATCAGCAGTACCACAGGAAAATAACTGCTCGGATCACAAATGGAAGCACAGACAGAATATTGGAGAGGAGAGGAGGAGAGTATTAAAGGAAAATTAGGGAGCTTTCTTTTTGTTTTGGTGTGAGCTGCAGAGTGTTGGAGATATCAGCTGTATATGACCTGGTTACTCCAGTGTACTGGAGTATTGAACTATTTCATCCTGCCAAGCTAAACTTGCCTACCGTATCACCACACAGAGGGAGGCATACATTTACTCTTCGACGAGAGGCTTTTCCTCAATAAATAACCAGATGTAAGTATTAATAGCAGTTTTTCAGAAGGCAGTATTGGACCTCTCCATTTTTCAAAATTTTTTTTTTTTTTTTTTTTTTTTTACAGTTTTTACAACTAGAAGTATAACGATACATCCATCTGGAGCTATACATCTATATATATCATCTTAAGGATACGCTTTTATTTTAAAATTCTGTGTCACCGTCAAACAGCAGCAGGCAGACTGCCAAGAGAAAGACGATGATGATAACCTTATTTACTCACGAATAAATCAGCAGTGTGGAAATATTTTCGATTTCAGAGAAAATACGAGTCAACAGACAGAGCACATGCGTAATGCAAACAATAACGTTATGAGATCAAAACCGACATAACATTACCTGCCTGGCTGACATCTCTCTCAGCTAACTTCTTGCATCAACACAGCAACTGCTTAATTAATTCATATTTGACTGAGAAAAACGTGCATGCAGGCTGAAATCCAACCGTGCTGTTCTGTCAGGAGATGGCAGTGACTTAACCAACAGTAAGTGAGAAAAAGTAGAAATAATACTTGTAATTTGTTAAGCTATGAGTAGAGGAAAAAAAGTCTGCTAGCTGCTAGGCTAATCTATGCAATGTAAACATGCTAAAGCTAATAATGGGTCACTAGCAAAATACAATGTTTTGTCTGTAAACTTTGACAGTTATTACTGAGCTAAATTTGATCACTTTGTTATATGACCTTGTTGTTAATACATGTTTTATGGCAGTTTGCCCTTCAAGGCTTTAAGACAGATAGACCTGTTGTGAGTCAATTTAAAGTAAACTTTACTACAATAAAGTTGTTACAATTATTTACATTATTTGTGTTTTTTTTAATCTTTTATGGCCAAAAGCAAAAAACAAAGGTGTGGCAGTTTCTTCTGTAACGGATTGTAATAAATGGGCATATGATATCGTCTCATATCAATCACAGGCCCCTGAATCACATCAAATTCAAATTGTGGTAGACTTTGTAATATCAACAAATACCTTATGGTTGTCCAAAGAATTGATATAATATTGTACCGTAATGAAATACCCCTATACAACATTATATTAAAAAGAAGATATGGAAGTTGTAATGGTGTTTGTATCTCACAGGTTGTAGGAAATACCATAGAGAATAAATGGAGAGAATCATCCAGAGTGGTTTTATTAGCTGCTATCAGCACATCTGTAGCTTGCTCTGTAACCTTAAATAGCTCTGTGGCGCTAGGTGAGCTAACAGTAGATACACACTTCCATCTGTGCAGTGACACTGTTGGCAGGTGTAGTTTGGTAGAAAGGAAATAGATTTCTGTCTCTGCTCACACTAAGTCTGTGGATTATCTTGAGTAACCAGGTCATGATTTCTGGAAAGAGACATTGCTGTTGAGTGGTACTTTTTTGGTACTTTGGGCACCGCAAGCCGAGAGCCATCGAGTTCATCTCTATCTCCAACACTCATCAACTCACACCAAAACAATCCAGATTGATAAACAGCAGCACAGGTAAGAGGGGAATTCTGACTTAGAAGTGAACTGTCCCTTTAAGTGAAATGGAGCACATTCATTGTTTCTCTTCAAAGGGGAACAGCTGGTCCAACATTTCCACCTCACTAAACGCACACGTGCCCTCCCCCGGTGTGCTAACATTTCACAAACAAACACTCAAACAGACATGCACCAACAAACACAACTGTCCTCACAGCACCACAAACATCCGCACAAGCAGAGTCATCTCTTTCCTAAATCAGCCCGCAGGCTGCTGCGATGACTAATGCTGGAGATGTTATTCTTTCTGATACTACACCACTGATTCACCACAATTATCTGCCGCACTTCCTCCAGAGTAAACACAAACACCCAAATGTCAAGGCTAAGCGTTTCATACAAACAGCCACCAAGCGAGGGCGAAATCATGTTTCATGATATGATGGCTCCAGTTTTTCAGTTACTCCTGTGACACTGGGCTTGAAATAATTTAACTTCTTATGTAATTTCCTAAACTGTTTGTTCAAAAATAGGACAATTGCGAAATGCTCTGTTGCTGCTGGAGCCCGATTTGATGTGAACGACTGTGTGAGCTGCCAGAAATGAGGCCACACCTTTAATACCAGATAGTCTACTCATGTGCACTCATTAACCTCCCAGCTGCAAATGATTTGATTCAGTCATGAGTGTGAACCAAAGAAGAGCGATGGCTCCCAAATGCTGCGTTAAGATAAGAAAATATAAATAAGTAAAGGTCGGTGTGCATCGTCAGAGCAGGTTGTTATCAGTTAAAGTCAGAAATAACCAATTCTGTGTGTGTTTATTTTCAATAACGACCAAAACGTAGAAGCACAATTAACACATTCTGCCATGTTTCCTCCATTTTCTGCGTCTGAATAATTGATTGGCTCACAGCTCCTCTATAATTCACCAGCGTCTGATGTGAAGAACAGCAAAGAAACCGGCTCAGACTTATGGCTTCAGAAATAAACCTCACATTCCTCAGCCTGTGAACCGCTCGGCATCCATCTCCCCTCTCGTCCCGACGATTAGGAGGAGAGAGAAGAGGAGGAGGAGGAAGAGGCCCCCTGTGGAACACTCACTCGCTTTCTCTCCAAATGAGCTTTCATTTCTCATTACCAACAAGCTGGGGAAATGTAGGCTTATCATAATAATGAAACCTCCCTGGTAGGGTCGGGGTACGGCGGGCAGGCTGTTTCCTCTCCTCTCCTGGAATGCCAGAGTGATGCACATTGGGAGGAACTGGACTGGAAAATCAATGACTCCGGCGGATCCCAAAAAGATCTGGCAGCCAACGAGCTCGCTCTCCACTCAATCACACATACAGTGCAGAGGGCACATAACCGCCGTGAACCAGGAGACACTGTTTTTCTGGAAAACAGGTCTGTTGATGGCCTTTTCTTAAAAAGCTGAACTGTGACCTCAAAGTGCAGCGAAATGCTTCAGATTTTCAAACAAAGAAATGTTGTGTTTTACCACTGACAGCTATTTGGATTTTATTTTCGGCAAATTTTGTAATATACCAAAGTGCTGGTGCTGCGCCCGGTGGATCAGATTCAGCCTAGTCCGGACCACATTATTTTGCTGATGATAAATGATATAATAATTTTATTTTCCTAAACTTTATGCCTTGTTTTTGCACACTCACCCACCTCTGTACATACTCCTATTTGGTTAAGTAAAGATGCCATGACATGACCCAACAGTGTAAGCATAGCCACAGCTGACACTATTTCAGTGTGTTTTCGGTTTATTAAAGTTAATTCTAATGTTTCGGTCATCTAAAAAAGTCTTGTTCAGCATTTGGTTGTTCTAAAAGACCCTCTGCAAGGTCAGACACTCAGTTTTTTCCAGTATATACATATTGTTTTAATGGTTTAAAACCTGTTTTTTGCTAGCCAAAATTAACATTAGCATTTTCACATTGAACCACAGTTGGAAAATGCACCATGCTAACCAAGCTAGCAGTTGGCATTAGGGTTAACTCCACCCTCTAGTCCAAATGTAGTCACTTCTGGTTCCAAAAATCCAAGATGGCACCTGCAAAAATGCCAAACTCAAGACTTCAAAAACAGGAGCAGTAGTAGTGATTATGAGGGGAGTAAAGGAAGATATCAGGTGACGGGACTCTCTAGAAACTTGGTACCTCACCAGGGTTTTGCAGGATGTAGCAGAGTACGTTTCAGTGAGCTCTCTGACTGTCTCAGGGTGCTCTGAGTGCAAGTTCATACTTATGAAGACAACTTGTGTGCACCGTTGTATGAACGCAGAACAAAAATCCTCAATTAATGTTTGTATGATGAAAATGAGAGGATGGATCGAGAAAGAATAATACAATATAATACATGTTACAGAATATACTAGTCATGCTTTCCTTGTATATCTGGTCTCACACCTACTCACATGGAAACTGACAGTCTGCCTTGTGAGACTGTTTGGGCATCTATTGATGCAACATACTACACTGATATCTGAATAAAGACTAAATGTCAATATATTTTAGCTCTATTTGTTGTGCATATTTTTCTGAATAACATTATGATGTCTGGTAAAAGTCATTTGAAATTCAGCAGGGAAGTCTGGTCATGGTAGCGACTGTGCCAGCAGTACAAGGAGCAAAAATATAAGGGTGCTTTCACATCTGCCCTGTTTAGTTCGGTTCAGTGAACTCAAGCTTGTTTGGCCTCTAAATGTGAACACGGCAATCGCACTCGGTTGCCCACCAGACAACCGGACTGAGACCTTCTTGAAGAGGTGGTCTCCTCCGGTTACAAACGAACTCTGGTGCAAGAACGTGTTCCGACCTGGATGTGAACCAACTGCAGTCACATGACACATTGTTTGGGTTAAACATGAGCATGTTACAGTCCTGGAGGATTATTAATGTGCACCTCCTCCTGTACTGCCTTAATATGCACATTCAGCACATCCAATGCATCAAAACATTGTTTTCTAGTTGGAGCCGCGCCTCGTTTTCAAACTGTATGGTTGACTAAAATGGAACNTTCAACGTTTACTTTACTTCCTGGATTTTTCCCACATGGAAATTCTGACCAATCAAGAGCAGCTTTCTCACACAAGGCATTTGATCTGGTCCGCTTGTAAATGCTGCCGTGAGAACATGAACCAACTCTAGGCAATTATACAACTTTGGAACAAAATGAGTCCCTGATTCAGACCAAAGCAAGACAACTCTAGCTCTGAAAGCACCCTTAAGCACTATTCGGACGGGATTAGTTTTACATGGGCACGTGGGGTAACTGTCACTTTACCACAGGCATCTGTAATATTAATGGCCAATTCGCACGGGATAAGAAATATCAGTAAAACTACCACAAGTGGGAGGGGTAAATCCATTCACGCACCGCTGCCCCCTCCTGTCATCATGTGCGTATGACGTTGCTTCCTGTGCGTACCACACTCCTTCCAGGCGAAACACAGAAGATTTACTGCTGGTCTATTCGCACGGGATTAGTATTACCTGAGGTAATTTTCCGGGACCCTTTTACAGAAGGTAAAAGTCGCAGTAATCTTTACTGACATCGTGCGGTAATGATTACTGACATGGCACATTTGGACCGGACTAAAATCTCTGGTACTTATTACTTTACCCCACGTACCTATGTAAAACTAATCCCATCCGAATAGGGCTTTAGTGTATCTTCATTAATGACTATCATTGGGAAAATTAAGGCAAATGTTAGGTTAATAATCCAGTTTTTAGGTTAAAGATTTCCCAGTTTATCCAAAGAGTGACAAGTTCAACTAATGCCAGCCAATAAGAGGGTGCATCAAGCATAAAACACTGTGTGATGATGAATGCACGGCACCACCCCTGGGTGAAATATCAACTTTTCTGTAAGTCCCATCAGGTGAAGTTTTAATGCGACACAGACAGATAGTCATTTTGCCCTGCTTACAGTTTTTATGCTAAGCTCAGCTAACCAACTGTGGACTGTACTGATCTTCTTATCTGACTCTCTGCAAGAAAGCAAATATTTACCAAAATAATGTCTATCTGCTCCTTTAAATGTGACAATAACGACCAAAACATTAAAAATATGACCCAAATATAAAACAAACAAACAAATAAAAAAATCCATAAATCTCCTTCAGGGTGACAGTGATTATCTTTAAAATTTTATCTGTGTGTGATTTGAGGACTAACAAGCTGAAATCAGGTCTTTAAATCACAAATCTTCCTTTAAATATCACATTTCTGTTCAAAAGAATCCAAACTTAGGTGGGAATTCTTTTGGTACCAAGTTATCCCAAACGAGGAGCTTTTTAGGTCATATTCAGATTAGTCCCAGACACAAGGTTTACCCACCAGTCCAGCAGCAGACTGGCTTCACTAAACAGTCAACTAATGTTTCATGAGGGCGCAGCAGACAGTGCCAGACGTATTGAGTGGTAAGCTGCCCTGAGCCTCTGAGCCTCTGTCATTGGCCTAAATAGATTTTGGGAACTTGTCAGGAGGGGAAAAAAAAACAAAACAGAAAACACGAGAGCCGTCCAGACACACAAACTGAATCAGTGCAGTTGCCCATCAACAATCGGTGTCCCCCAAAACATATTGAACACAGGGTGGATTGGCTGCGGGGATGTGAAGTGTTTGTGTTCGTAACAAACAATCTCAGATATTGAACCAAAAATCAATCAAACTGTTGATCAGAAATTATATTGTGTACAGAAACAGAAAACAACAAACACAGCGTCAGGACTGACCTGCAGCAACAGCTCGCCTTCAGGAATCTTGGTCTCCACGGCTCCCGCTGTTTTGCTGTCGTCATCGTTCCCACCGGCTGGAGTCACTCCGTTCAGGGCGACTGTAGAGAGGGACAGACAGACAGGGAGGGAGGTGGAGGTGGAGAGAGGTAGACAGGTTTTTAGTCCTGTGATAATGTTTGCAAAGCACTGCTGTGACTGTCAGGTTGCCTTATCTTTACTACACTAAAGATGCTGCATGCGCGCCCGATCCAAGCTCATTAAACATTCATTACACTCAATCTGAAAGTCTAATTCACCAAATCCAGACCTTTTATTTGTCTAACCTGCTGGCATCATGATTTCTACATATGATGTTAGAACAGAAGAACAAATCTCTTGTTGTTGTTTCAGTCTCCTGAGAAACTCTGCAGTTGTAAACACAGTGCACAGTTTACTAGACTGTAGACTGACTGAAGTGAACGAATATTAGTCCCTTACATCCTCAACACTGAACTAACTATAGAAGGTCAACCTGCAACTGTTTTGTCAATCAATTCATCGTCTGTCACTTTTTAAGCTTTAGCTAGCTGAGACGAAAATGCTTATTCGTTTTAGTCACATTTTAATATTCAAAACATTTAAGTCATTATGTTTTCTACATGTTTTTAATCTTTAAACTAATCCAGAGAGGTTAATTCATGTATCAGACATTAGAATCAAGGTGACAGGATGTATAAACATTTCATTTAGACAGTTGTATTCTACAACTACAAATAATTTCTGCACACTTCCAAACCGTCATGTCTCCAGCAGTGTCTGACAGGTTTCAGGGCTGATTTACGAACACACACTTACTGATCATCATTTAAAAAGCTCAACATCTCTCTATTTATGCTCTTAAAAACTCTGACACCACAAATAACTAATCTGAGACAGCTAGGATTTGTACCCAGGTTCATTGTAAACTCTGACTCATCGATCTCACTGTTAAGAAGCAGGAAAACAACCTCTGCAACATGTTAGTCTGGATGTTCACACTTGTGTCCTCTCACAGAGTCAGTGATTCAAACTAAACTCTCATCTCTCTCTCTCGTCAGAGAAAACTGATCTGAGTTCAGACTGTTTACTTACAGCACAGCTACACTCACAGATGACAGAGCCTCAAACCATAAACCTTCCTGAGACACTCCACAACATCCATTCAGCAGCTCCACCATCCACAGTCAGACACACATGGCTGATTCATTACTGCTGAATTACAGCTCACATCTCGCACCAACGGCTGACGCTACGCCGCTGTGAGTCGTTTTGCTGGCTGGTGAAACATTCTGCTGCAGACTAGTTACTGGAGTTTACCAGCCTGTCGCTCATGCAGATAATTACAAGATAATTACGAGCCCCACCATTTTCAGCTTTCAGTGTCTGATAGTCCACCACTCACATTTTCGTCACGTCTTGTCAACGAAACTGAAACATAGCTATCGTCTTAGGTTTTATTATCAAAACCTGTTTTTGGCTTGTCATCATCTCATTTTCGTCATGGAAAAAAGGTCGTTGATGAAAATTTTCGTCATAGTTTTCATACATAAAATTAACACTGGTGCTGTCAGTGTCTTTGTAATGAAGTAATGATATGTTGCAGATTTATCCCTAACATTTATCAAAGTGTGATTGTGTGTGTGTGTGTGTGTGTGTGTGTGTGTGTGCCAAACAAACTGATGAGAGAACTGAGCTGTTGGAGAAAAGCTCTCTGTCTCTCCCAGAAACGCTTTGTTGCCACATTCAAGTGAGATGAGGCGACAGTTCCTTCAGGCGTCACTATATTTGCACTTTACATATTGCTCAGCTCAGCTCACCCCCCCCCCCCCCTTCACTCTCGTACCCAGTCTCACCACTCCCCCTGCTCCTCCCACAACTCCTCTCTGCCCCCCCTCTAGTCTTTCATTGGCTGGTGTCCCCAGCTGTTCCCATCCTAATGGGATTCTCCTTTTTCCCAGCGTGACATCATAACTGTTTTTTTCTTACATCCAGCTCTGGTGCTGCAGGCGTGTGAAGCTGTTAGAAGGCCGGTGGGTTAAATACGTGGAGTTACGTTCAAGAGATGTGTTATCCTGAGTGTCATCCTGCATTTAAAGGATGAAAAGACAATGAAGTGCACTTGTTAACTTGTAGTTTAAACAAGTTTACCAAAATAAGAAATATCAAAACGTAAGAACCATGAACACTGCACAGCTACCCTTATGTGTGTCAGCGTGGGTTTCCTCCAGGTACTCCAGCTTCCTCCCACAATCCAAAGACATGCAGGTTAATTGGTGACTCTAAATTGAGCGTGAATGGTTGTCTGTCTCTATGTGTCAGCCCTGTGATAGTCTGGTGACCTGTCCAGGGTGAACTCTGCCTCTCACCCAATGCCAGCTGGGATAGGCTCCAGCCCCCCTGTGAACCCTAACAGGATAACCGGTTACGGAAAATGAATTAATGAATGAACTTCATGCTCTGATTACTGACCTGAGTCCCTGTCATTAAGACAATCTACAGAGTCTTTGACCACTGGTGGCCTTTGTGGTCTTTAGCAGCGTGTCATACTTGCATTTGACCATGTCGTCGAGCTAGTTTGCTCTCTCTGTTAAGTAGCTGTCTCACTAGGGTGACCATATTTTGATTTCCAAAAAAGAGGACACTCGGCCGGCCATGACATAGCCTACTTAAATGATCTCGCAGTTTACTCAAAGATGCCTTATAATTTTAATATATTTAAAATGTATATGTATGGATAGAAAATTCAGTTATATTACAAAATAATATCTCTCAAAGACAGAAATTCAGATAGGCCCCAATAGGGGACACATACACACACTAGAGTGTGGCGATCCGAGCCCGACGGTACCCGATGGGTCGGCCGGTTTGGTCAAAAATGTAGCTATAAATTGTATTCGGGCTCGGGTCGGAGTCGGTCAGCTTTCAGTGAAAATGTAGTGTAAAAACAAATAAAATCCTATTGTCTGTCCTGTTTATTGCTTGGGCACTGTTATTTACGTGACAACACCTGAACATAACACACACACACACACACGAACACATTGGCCTCTCCCCTCTCTGGAAGTCTCGGACCTCCAGCCGCCCGCCTCCGCCTTGATTAAACGCTGAAAATAAAATAAAAGAGGGAGACAGGTGTCTCCTATTTTATCTTATTTTGTTTTATTACTCCCTCTCCTCTCGCTGGAAGCCTCGGACCTCCCGCCTCCCGTTCCCGTCTCAAACACGGAGGTCTACCTCTCCAGGGAGCACACCCGGCCTGTTAAATAGCCTGTAACCATAACAACTGTGTGACACAACTCAGTGCTTTAGACATTAAATAATGTCGGGCTCGGTCCGGTTCAGACAGAAATATGTGGCCCGTGCCGCACTCTAACACACACACACACACACACGGAAAACTGGACATTATCATCAATTTATAAAAAACCCCCGGACGGGACGTGAAAAGTGGACATGTCCGGGCAAAAGAGGACGTTTGGTCAGCTTATGTCTCACTAGCTATATTCACTCACTCTACAGCAGGAAACTGTACTTCAAAATAAAAGTTCTGTGCCAGATATTCACTGTACTTCAAAATAAAGTGTGTTTTTATACAAACTTGACACATTTGTTAGTCTCTTAAAGTCCATTCAGAATCAAGCCACAACCCACTAGTAGGAATCCACTGCACTATATATAAGACGCAAAGTACAGAAAAGCATAATAGGCCCCCTTTAATAAAATGTATCAATACTTTTTGGATGTCAGTGAGTCTTTTTTGGCAGTGTGTCAGACAGACCAAACCAGGCCGACCTCCGGCTCTCAGCAACTTTGACTTTGTTTCCTGAGGTCATGAGGACAATGAAAAAAACACGTTATTTATTTATTACTTCTAAAGTGGTTTTAACGATCACTTGAATGACAATTCTACTAATTGATTGTTTAACTTATTTATGCAGTAAAAAATTCCAAACTATTTTGTTCAGTTCCTCCAGAGTGACGGTCTGCTGCTCTCCTCTGAGCTGATGGACTTTGAGCGTTTGGTCTGTTGATTAAAATACGACATTTAAAGACATGGCTTTGGACTCCAGAAACTTTATGAAATACTATTTGAAAAGTTTTGATTATCAGCTGATTAATGATAATTAAATACATTTTCAGTTGCATCATCATTTATTATTTCTACAACATGAGACGATGAGCTGCGGTGATGTCATGAGAAAGAGAGCAGTGGTCAAGCACATTAATCTCTGACCCCTGCAGCAGCACCGTGCTGCGACCCGTGATGACCTCTGACCCCGAGGGTGATGTATGACATGATTGGGTGACTGGGTTCTGGGTCAGATCTTTTGTTTTCTGCAAAAGGGGTTAACAAGGAGTCCATCAGCAGGGCGGGGCGGTGCTAGGAGTGTCAGGGCAGACACTGGATAGCATATGGGCTTTGTGTGGGGAGGCCGATGTGTCCTGGACCTTCACACGAGACACAGCTTTGGTTGGACACCCCTGACCTTATTCCCATACAGATACCTTGGTTCGACTTCTCGAGGGTCGCTTAGAACAATGTGGGACGTAATCTAACGTATTGGTGAGGAGATGGCGTAGGCAACTCATCACATATGCCACATATGCTTGATATGGTGGCGTTCTTGTCCCACAAAGAAATGCAGGAGCTCTCACAGTATGTATGTCTGTGTATGTACTCATGGCCTTCTGGTTGCTTTGCATATTATCTCATCGCAGTGTCCTCGGTTTAATAACAGCTGAGGTTCTTTGTTGTGTGGTCCCTCCATTCTCCCTTTGTTTGCAGTCTGTTTCCAGGGTCAGTTATCACATATCAGGGCTTGACATTAAGGATTGTCCGCGTGTCTGGAACAAGTGGACGAGTCAGAGAGCATGGCAACATGAAGAAGTTCAAACTTTAGTGGAGGTGTGAGGAGCAAAGAGCGACGTTCTGTTTGTTTACTAGCAATTTCATGTGGTTTTAAGGTGACAACAGGAGACATGGCAGCGTTATGGTACATGTCTACTATACCAATTCACCCAAACGTCTGTCCTGCACTGCTGGTCGCTTGTGGCTGCAGCTTAAATGGCTGTCTTGATGTGAGCACTGTTTGGATTTTGAAAATTATAATGCCCTTTTGTTGCACTGACAGCGTTGTTCACATCACAGGTATTATCAGTCGCTTCCCGGTCACTTCCAATACACGTTGTAATGTATGGGAGCAAATTTCCAGTCACATATTATCCAGTATAGTCGGCATGCACCGTTAGTCTCTCATGAAAACTAAAACTGCACCAGTATGGCAACATTTTGAATTTGAAGCTGATTAGAGAGGTGTTTTTGTGATTTTGTCATAATTAGAAAACAAAAGTTATTGTAATAATTATTTCCTGATCATTAGAACACAAAGGTTGTAATGTTAAGATCACATATAAATCACTGCTCCGCCATGCTTGGTGCTCTCTGTAAATCTGTTTTTCCTGTCAATGAGCCCTGTGTTTTGTCAGCATCTGTGTGTATGTGTGTGTTGTGGGTGTGCTGTGTTTGTACTCAGGGAGTTCACACATCAGAAACCACAGGTACGCAGCAGCGTCAGGAGCGTAATCCAGCCAGAAAAAGTGGGCCAACACAAAGCCTCCTGAATGGCCAGGAGGAGGACAAAGAGCAGATCTTGTTATCAAGCTTCAGTGGGCACAAGTGTACATAATGAAAAATTTACATTCCCACTGCCATCACATACATGTGGCATAATAGCGCTCCAGCAGTCACCCAGAGGCGTTTCCAGTGAACTGAAGAGAGCAGCCTGGCTTTTCCCAAACATGCTTATCTTTGCATAATGGAGCTCCGAAGTTACAACAAACAATGTACAGCAAAACACAGAATGTGACATGGACAGATCAGGCCCTATAACAGGGACATCACGAGAACCAGTACTGTAGTAGCAAGCCAATGCCAAAATTCTGAAAACCCGACAGCACTTGTTTCTCTCCTGCACCATAGACACTGCGGATGCAATTCTTACGTGTTCTAGTCTGCTGTTAAATGCCAAAGGAAGAAGAAGAACAACTACACGTGCAAAATGGCGACAAGGGCAGTTGCTGTGACAGTTAACCTACATTTTGAGTTCTCAGCGACTTTTTTCTACGAGTCTTGACCATCCGAAATCATGAAGTACATCATCGGCATTGGTGGCGTAACCAACAGAGGGAAAACCACCCTCACCAAACGACTGATCAAGAACCTGCCCAACTGTTGTGTGGTACACCTCGACGACTTCTTCAAGCCCCAAGATTAGAAGTTTGTTAAGATGGCTTTAAGCAGTACGATGTCATCACTGCTCTGGATACAGACGCCATGATGAGTATGATCTATGCACGAATGGACAACTCAGTGAAGTCTGAGAAGTCTCATGGCGTCAGTAACACCCTGGATACTGATATCGTCTCAGTATCTCTCTGGTTTACACCTACGGACCTTTGATCGTCGTGCTCAACCAACGGTACTTTATTTCCATCCCATATCAAGAATGCAAAAAGAGGAGGTGCTCTAGGAACTACATGGTACCAGACCGCCCTGGCCCATGTATTTCAAACACAAGAAGATACCCATAGATGTATAATTAGACCTAGATATCAGAACCCAAGATGGCGCCTTTTCAGTCCAATGCAAATTACTCACCTGGGGTTCCCACCCAAAGTTTTCCAAATATAAAACCTCCATGGGTCAAAAACTCATAATAGAAAGAGTCATAATTGAGCTTGTTTGCAGTTCGAGGTGTCCTGTCAGCAGTTTTACAGACCTCTCTTTTATAATGGTGCTACGGGGGATTTTCTCCTTGCGTCCTACAGCTGTATTTTTCAGTCTGAAGAAGGGCACCTGTGGTCCGAAACGTCACTCCAGGATGGTGGAATAAATGCACCTAAAGGGAGCTGAAGTGTGCGGAATCTTCTTTGTCTTTTCAGTTTTAGTCATTTAGTCCAGCACCTTTTTCATTTTTTGGATGTGCACGGCTGCTCTGTTTGTATTCATTGGATTTCTTTCCTTGCTGCAATACCATGAGTGGCCTCTAGGAAAATTAAAGGCAAGTCAGAGCAGCACTCTGCAGTCTGGCTCTGCTTCGACTCGTTGAAAAGAAAAGCATTTTTTCACTAATTTACACCACGCTACAAACGCCGACAGTGTGACAAGGCACAGAGCATCTATTCTGCGACTAACACAGTACGTTTAACGTTTGTAGTGACTTTTAACAAAATAAAATGTCTAAACAAGCCACTGAGGGACGAAGGGGTGAATTTGTTCCAGACACGTGTTCTGGGATAACAATGAATCAATGTGCAGTGCACGTTATCTCTTTGGATTTGCCGATCCAATTATTCTCACAACAAAATACACATGCTCACTATAACATAAAGGGGCAACAGCATTGTCCATATTCAATCATTCTTCCATTCAGCAAATTCAGTTTTACATGCTGATACTTAATGTTAACATGACACGCTTACATAGCACGATCAAAAAGTGTTTGCTTCCCGTTCCACACACCTGATTCCCACACATGAATGCTCCACCTTGTGTTCACTTTTAGAACTGCATGTGTATATTTATATTTACATTGCGTTTTGATAAGGAGAAAATAAACAAACAAAAACTATATTATGGATTCAACAACATTTGTTTTTCAACTTTGGGTAAAACGCTGTACTCATCACTGTCACTTTTTACCCATCTGACCAATCACAGTGGAGGAGGGGCGGGACAACAAGGCCTACCGCGAAGAGAAGCCATCACATCTTGCATGAACGAGTGCTAAACAACAACAATGGAGGATATACAGTATATAGTACTTTGCATTCAAGGTGGATCATCAGGGATAAATGATTCTTTCAAGTCTAGAAAATCCATGAAACTGCAGTGGAAAGAATCAGAATTAACCCAGTCCACTGGCTGAGACTCAGCCTCATGTTGGTGTTGCTCCATAGCTGCAGTACAGTGATGGAGTGGAGGACTTTAGGAGCAATGCTGGAGGCTGTGTGGGTCCTCCTCTCACTGGGCCCCATGTCAGCCCTCAGTTAATGTATCTGCTCCAGTGTTTGACAGATCAAACCTGACAAACAAGCAGTGACCCTGAAAATCAGACGTTTGTCATACTTCAGCTGCCTTTGGAGGCATTTTATTATTGCATGGTGTCTCTGGAAGGTGGTGATGCAGCTGGAACACAGAGGGTTACTATAATGTTCATTTCAACTCCAGCAGTGCACCAGACTCTGCAGTTTAACCCAAATTATTTTAAACTAAACTGTGGGACCAATATTTGGGACCAATACAGAAAACATCTAAGCTTTAATATCTACTGTTCATCTACTGTCAAGGTAGACTGCAGTAGGCAGTAGACATCTATCTGATGTGAAACAGGAAAAAGTCAAGTTTAGTTGATTCAAAACACACATTAAACACACATTAAACCCCACAAATACAACATGCTAACGTTATTAGCACAAGTCTATGGCATTTTACATTGTATAAATTAACCGAGAAGCTAGCGGACTTTTCCTCTACTCATATGAAGCCAGGGACAACAGCAACATTTAACAAAGGTAACGTTACAAAATTCAGCTCCATTACAACTCACAAGGTTCACCGACAAAACAACTGTCTTATACTAAACACGTTTTCCAAACAAATACAACATGCTAACATTATTAGCAGAAGCCTATCGTATTTTACATTGTATAAATTAGCCTAGCAACCAGCAGAGATTTCCTCTGCTCATATGAAGCCAGGATAAATCACACACAAGACTTAAAATGCTATTTTTGTGGAGGCTTTATTGTCTTCACTATTTATTGTTTCTTATCTGTGAAATTAAAGTAAATCAAAGCTTTGTTTCCACTGAGGGAAATGGTTTCAGCTTACAGAAACAGACAGGAGGTCTGCGTCACCGTGACATGTAGTTACATTTTTGGGGAGGTGCACATCAGCCTACGCCGTAGGGTACGGGTAGACTCCGAAATAAGGAAGAAAATTGTGGTAGTGGTTAAATATTAAAAAAAGCTGGCTTGAAAATCTAACCAAAACCATGACCCTACCCTCAGCCTTAACCAAGACATTTTGGTGTCTTGGTTCACCACACATGGGATGCACCCCCTAGTCCCCGGTGGTGTCTTAACTCCTGCACTTTGCAAGCCAACCCCCCCCCCCCCCGAAGAACGTAGCCCCTTCTGGACTGGATAAAACTTTGCAAATGGACGTAATCCAGGCTGCAATTTTGTTTCCTCCTGAAAATAAATGTTCTTTTTTGTAGACAGGGCTCAGCATCACACAGACCTACAAAACTAAATGATGTCCAGTTGTCAACACTTTCAGAAGACAAATCTTTCTGTCCCGGGCCTGTGACCCAGAGGCCAGCTTGGCTCTGCTCCCGGCCTTCATCATGGTGCCTCCAGCATAAAGCTTACTGACACCGCTCCACAGAGAGCCAGACATGGGCCGAGTACGCTGGGGTTTATGTCACAGAGGGCTTTGCTCTGCTGGACGCCGAGACCCAAACAACATTTAGCTCACTGCAAATATTTATCAAATATTTGACCACTTTCAATTTGTCCCATCATGCTATTTACAACGGGATTAGCGGGGATGTTCTGTGCTTGTGCCGCTTCAATTTCCTGCCCAATCCCTACATGCCGTCCTGGTGTGTCGTTACAGGCCATGTACCCTTGATAACAAAAAAACACACACACATGACGCTGCCAGAAAGAGACTTAAAGTGTGTGCGACCAATCACAGGACAGATTTGGGATAAAGCGTTACTTAACACCAAAGAGCTGCTGGTAAAAACAAGATGTGTAACACTTTCTCTTGTTGGTCTTTACTGAGTTATTTTTAGACACATGTAGTTGTGCAGACTTTCGAAAGCTTCACCATGAATGACAGGATACAGCGTTGTATAGTGTTAGTACTGGTAGTAGTAGTTTGGAGTATCTTCAACTTAAAAACAAAAATATAAATGATAAACTAATACATTATATATAACCCACTGCTTCCTTTTCACGGTCAGTGACCGAGCAGTGCGTATAGTACTCAGAATTAACTTGTTTGTTTACACCACATATTGCATGTCTCTGCTATCAGGTCACGTGACGGGATAACAATAGCAGGAGTCTGAATCATGAAACAGAGCTATATTTGGACAGCATTAACCCAGCGTATTAAGCCTGTGGCGGGGGGGGGGGGGTTATTTGGTGACAGGGACCCGTGGTGTTGGACATCCTCGCGATTAGAGGACACGCCCCACCTACATGGCCCACACGGGTTAGATAGTGGAGGGAGGTGGAAGAGGGAAGAGCTGCGGTTTATTTTGGAGCCATGCCAGGACTGATTCAGTCTGCAGGCAGCGAGGATGAGAGCAAAGTACAGACCTACTTTTACTTTCGTGGCTGGGAAGGCTGTCAGTCAGTCAGTTTGTGGACGGACACATCCCACTTCATTTCTCTTACGGAGTTTACTTCAGGTTAACACTGTCTGTTGGTTTGGTTTTTCTTTCATCACATCCACATCTAGTAATGTCCTCCACATTACTGCTAACTTTCACATGTGTGTATTCTATCTATCATTCAGTCTTCATTCTCTTACATTTCGCTGTTCTTCCGACCTACAATGCAGCTTCTCCAGGATGTTGCAATCACAGCAATTGAATTCTGAGTGACCACGCAATGTTGTGCAATCACTGCAACTTTTCTGCAAATATGACCAATCATTCGTAGTTTCCCCTGAGTGACACCGATCACAGCAATCCCCCACATAACGTCACCAAACTCACTTCCTTGTTTCTGGTTGTGACGACGCAGACACGTGGAACACAAACGTCTCAAATTTACCAATAAAAATTACTACTAAAAAACATTTAAAGGCAATTCCTTGGTGTTCTGCATGAAAGCGGTGTAAACGGTCTGGCACCGTGTGAAACATTTTGGTGAAACACTTTTCTACCACAAAATAAACCTGGAGAACGGCTGAAACCGGTGGACAACAGGTAAGATAAATCGCCACGACAGAGACTATTGCGGTTCTATTGCAAGAGCTAACAGAAAAAACGTGAGTTAAACGCAAGTAACCGTGCATAAAATATGCAAATATTCATTATTTAAAATGAATTATACAAAAACTGCAACTGGTTTTTGGTCATGTTTACCTACACCTCACCTATGCCCCCTACGCAATTTTATCACAAAACAAACACCTAAAAACACACATTGCAACATGCATCACAATTAAAAAAAAAAAACCTGTTGTGAAATCAGACATTTGGGACACAATAATCCCCCCAAAAAGCCCACACAATCCTGGAGGGATCGATTCATGTGACTCAAGCCAACCATGCACCTACAGACAGACAGTGATCATAAAATAAATAAAACTGTATCCTGATTTCTTTCAGTTTGCATGTTTTACTTTCTAAAGGCAGGATAAACTGTAGCTTTATCTGAACTTCGGAAAATGTTTCTGCTGTAACTCTCCACGCTTCATTTCAGACCTACACTGCACTGCCTCGTTTTAGATGTTATATATATATGGATATTCTGTTTAGCATTTACACAGCCATAAACTCCCAGACAGCCTGCACCTCAGAGCAGCCACGCCTTTCATTTTGTGTAACTTTAAGTTACACTTTAACTGTCAGAGGTTCAGGTACACGATCTCTTACAAACTGTCTTCTCAGCTCAGGTGTTAATCTGTGCAGTAACATCTTGGCAGCTTATCAGGACGTGCAGGTCAGGATGTTGTCGCCACAGAGGAAACACTGTGGAGGCAGATCAGTAGTGACAATTGGCGTGCTATATATGTGTGTATATGTGTGTGTGTGTGTGTGTTCTCTTCTAACAATTCTGTGCTCTGTCAGTCAATCAAAATGGTAAAATTATGTTCAGACTTGCTGTTTGCATCGAAGAACAAATACTGCAGGAGTGGAAAGTAACTAAGTACTTCTTCAAATTTAATGTAGTAAACAGTGCCTTTGCCAAATGATCAGAAAAAAAGTATACCTCCTAACCACTGAGACACTGGACTTGCACTAGTTTATTGCCTGGTAAGCACTGATGGACTATTTAATGGGACTACACCCAAAGTGTCAGGGGTTCTCCTGGCCTTTACCTGCACCATGTCACACAAAGAGACACATACAGACCAGGAAGAGACACAGAATGACCATAAAGACATATAAAACAACTAAAAAGAGATGAAAAGAGACAAAGGTACTCACGATGACACTCAGGACGACAACGGAAAGGGAAAAACAACCCAAAGAGACGCAAATTAACGAGAGGCTAAAGAATTGTTAGGATGGCATTTTGCATGTCTATGCACAGGGGCCCATTGTCTCATAACCCACCTAAGCCGTCAAGGACTGACTCTCTGAACCTCTATGCAGAATGTTTTTTTTAACTATATTTTATCTATGTTTTTTCGTATTCTAATTCCAATGTCAGAAAATTCTCAACAGGGGTGTACTTGAATTTTTATGTCATTGTATCATCATTATATCAGTGGCATAAAACGGTCTTAAAATGACAATAATATTGTTCAGCACAATAATTTCTGATACAATATATCAGAGGAAATAACTGTGACGGGGGTCTAGTTAAGATAACGTAAAGCTACAAAACTAAAAATCAATCACAGAGGAACTTACAAAGTACCCAGCAGAATAAAGTAGTTGAATTAGTTCCACCTTTAGCAGCTGCAACATTAGCAGCACACATTAACTCATCAATTATAATCAAAAAGCATAACTTATTCACACTGAAGGAGCTGCCCAGTGCTGTCAAAGTGTCCTGCATGGGGTGGGACATGTTGTCCATAAGGAATGATAGCTTTCTCTCTCCTTTCTCCCACCACCTCCACCAGGTCAAGGGAGCATCCCAGGACCCGGATTAAAACTAGTAAGAAGTATTTTGCCGATAGTCACAAAACAAAACAAATAAAAAAACAATATATATATGTCAGGATCCTAATCTGCATATCTACAGGTATCAGACACTTAAATGTAATGCTTTTTAAGACCTTTAGCAATTATTTTAAATCAAATTTAAGACCGATTTTTGGACAAATCATCTTTTTCTTATTTAGGCATTGCAAGTAATTATAAGGATAAGTATTATTTGTGGTTCTGTGCAGAGTTACCAACAGGTAAGTGCACGTATTAAGTAAACAGGCAGCATTAGGTTCAGTGATAGGTTTAAAAGGGATAGTGCACCCAAAAATGAAAATTCAGATCCAAGGGGAGAGGAGGTAGCAACACAACTCCACCTAATGCAGGCTGGGCGCCCCAGATTAAAACGTCCAAAAACACATAATTGAAACCACAAAATATCTCCATACTGCTCGTCCGTAGTGATCCAAGTGTCCTGAAGCCCCGACATAAAAAGTTGTTTGGAGAAAAGTCATTTGAACTCTGTTTTTAGCCTCACTGCAGTATGGAGATATTTTGTGGTTTCAATTATGTGTTTTTGGACGTTTGAATCTGGGGCGCCGTCAGCCTCCATTAGGTGGAGTTGTGTTGCTACCCCCTCTCCCCTTGGATCTCCGCAAGTGTTGTGAGGACTCTAAAACTTCACCTGAGCCTCCCTCAGCATATGGGTGAGTAGATAATGGCTGAATTTTCATTTTTGGGTGCACTATCCCTTTAAAGATATGTGTCACAAAAAAGGCTGAGATCAATGCCAAAAAATGTCTATTATTTAGAACATCCGTGCACAAAAAGAAGGGTGCTCAAAGTGCAAAATAAATAAATGAATAAAAAGTGATAGAAACAGCAGCAAACATTTCAGTCCTTGGCCATCATCAGTGCTACAGATCTGCAACAGCACACAGCTTTCACACCAAAGAGTTTGACTGTTTTTGACAAAAGAAATTTGTTTGAAGAGAGACACATCACACATCCAGCTGTCTCAGAGGCAGGTGTGTTGGAAAATATCACTTCAGTCTTGGAACAGAAAATCCCGCACTCTGCTCTTGCTCAGCTTCACAATTTATTAGTTACACTGAAGTTTCTGTCCTACAGGACCTTCATCAAGAGTGTTCACACTTGAAACACACACACACACACACTTTTGATGACGGTCCAGTGGGACAGAAACTTCAGTGTAGCTAATAAATTGTGAAGCTGAGCAAGAGCAGTGTGCAGGATTCTCTGATCAACGACAAAAAGAAATTAAAAGATGAACAGATGACAATAGATAAAATGTATGTGGTAATTAAGACCTACCAAATTCAAATTGAAGACAACTTAATGGCTTTTAATATTTATAAAATTAAATGTAAGACTTTTAAGGACATTTTAAGGACCTGCAGACACGCTGAGTAAAACAACTACACGTCCTCATGTGACAAAACTAAACCACACCACTCAACCTTTGAAGGTTAACAAGCTACATTTCACTTCTGCACAGCAGTGATTACATTTCTACATCCCCTCACCGTGCAGCACAGAGAGTAGCAGAGTGAACGTGTGTGTCAGCATGTACACATGCAGCCACACACACACACACACACACTACAGTACAGTGCATGCATACAGTATGTGTGTGAGTGTGTTTGTGTGTTAATTATTCTACCAGAGTGTGAATGGCAGCGAGTAAATATAGAACGTTTCAACTCCTTCACCCCTCCAAACACTGCAGTAAATGAACACGCGATGCACACAAACCACCCCCACATCCACTAACATACACATGGCTGCACGCAGCACACACACACGGCCACACATATAGCGGCTGAACATGAACACGCGGTCACTAATGCAGGGGGAAAGCACGCACCCTGTGCTGCTTTCGTGTCTCCTGAGGTTTCTCGATCACATGGTTGCATATTTGCTTATGAGAGGCGATCCAGAGAGGTGGGAGATGGAGGAGGAGGAGGTGAGGAGTGATGGGATTTGGGCGGGGTAGGGTGGGGAGGGGTCACTACTGATTACCAGGTTCTCCCTTTGGTGGCCTGCATTCCTCGCTGCGCCGTATCGTGATCAGCGGGGCTGGGGGATGGGGTTAAGCCCTGCAGGGGAAGGACGGAGAGAAGGACGGACAGAGCGAGGGAGGGAGGGAGGGAGGCAGGGTCGTCATGAAGGGATGACCCACTGCTAATCATGTAGCCCGGGTAGCTCTGCCTTTCATTTGTGTGCGGATAGATGACCTACAGGAAGGAGGGGGAGGGGAGGCCGCTTTTCAAATAACAAATCATTGCCCTCATTTAGACCCAAACGGAGACAGGTATCATGACATGTCACAAGACTTTCACAACAGCTTACATAACCACTCCTGGAGTAGCAGCAGCAGCGTTAGCAGCGGCAGCAACATGCTATAGAAACAGCCGCAGCTCTGACACACACTTCCAGCTGTGTGCCATTTCTATGCGTGCCGTGTCACAGAAGCAATGTATGCACATTAATTTCATTAAAACTGAGTTATCTGGCCTCATTTCGTCTCAGACATCAGGCCTGTAGCAACATGTTCTGCACATGTACACGCTGCACAGTAATCTGAATTGATTGACATGAATTCAGCCGCATTATTTGTCGATAAAACTTCTATCAAAAGTGACATTTTGAAGGAAACAACAGATCCGGGATGCTGCTCTGGTGTAATTTCTATTACATTATTCGACAGCGACTGTGTACAACAAAGCTACATCTTACTCGGATCAGAATAGCGTTTTACATAATTCATTTTCTATATTCATGTCCTGATCCAGCGGGAGTTGCATAATGCGTGTGCTGTGCAGGTCCATGTTTGCCGTCTCTCTATTAATGGACGACATTTTAAGCCGGTGCTTTTATAATAGATATAATGGTCTACCTTATGGAGACTTGTGAAAAATTAATTTCTCCTCTACAGTCGCTGAGAGGCCGTATAAAACAAAAGAATCCATTTTTTAATGTCAATATGTTTGATGGGACATTTGCCATTTTGCAATAAGACAAAAATCTGGCGCAATGGCAGGAGAATATCAGGAAATAAAACTGAAACGGTCACTACATCCTCACAGAACGTCAAATCATCTTCACTCAATTCAATTCAACAGAACGTTATTTGTCCCGAAGGAAATTCTTGTGCCAGAGAATGCTTGCTAAGTGCAGTAACCACAATTTTAATGATTCATAACCAGTACCAACCAATGGTTCCCCGGGTCAGGGTCAATCACTGGGCCCAGTTTGGGAACAATAGAGTATTGAATATGTGGCAAAATATACAAATATACAAGATAGAAATGTTTTCAAGGAGCAAAAGCAAAAACCAGTGTCTAATACAGTGACAATAGGAGTATGAGAGTCACTAAACATGAACTAAATTAGTGGAAAAAACAGACTGATATTTCACTACATTGCCAAGTGAAGGTGATATCGTAGACTAATACTGCACATGATGTTGAAAAGAAGTAATGTGCATCACATTAAGTAATGGTGCACCTAATGTAGGTGAATATTCCTGTCTGTACCCTTTGTTTCAGCTCTCGTCCCTACAGGAGGGGGAGGAGTTACACAGTTCGATGGCCCCAGGTTCTGTAGCGCTCCTCTGTGGTCTCAGTCTACGGCTGAATGTGCTCCGACAGGACTCCATCTGCCCTCTTGTATTGCTTCTAATGACATTACTGTACATGAACGAAAACAGATCAGAGCCGAGGAGTCTCCAACGCAGCCAATCATGTCAATCACTGCTGGTGAACTGAAGTCAAACTGTCAAACTAGGCAACGCTGATCAAATATGAATCAAGATTCTGTTACTGCATTGCCTGTTAATCACCTCAAATGTTTTCAGAAACATATTTTAGTGCACTGTTTAGCTGTAAAATGAGAACGTTTGTGACTCAGCTGGTAGGCAGTGCTTGGATTTTGCTTGACTGACAAGTGAAGCAAACATGGCAGTCGAGTCACAAACTTTTGCCAAAGAGTCCAGTCCAGCCCTTCGACAGGCTTGATGCTCTCTAAGGGCCCTTTCACACCTACTTTGTTTGGTCTGGACTTTCGGACTTTTCAGTTTGATTCAAACCAAAAAAAACTTCAACAAGACCACGGTACGAACCAAACAGCCGGCTTTGGTCTGATAAAAAGAGGTGTTCTCTGTTTAGCTCAAACCAAACCATGGTTCTCTACTGTGAAAACATTTTCTGGATGGTTCACACTTTGGAACCAATTACAGGAAGAATAGTGTAGCTCCTCAGAGCGTAGTGTGTGTGTCTGTGTGGTTTAGACAGGTGTTGACAATCAGAGCGGAGGAGAAATTTCAGTTGTCAGAATCAGTTGTTAAAGTTGTCAAGTGGTGGTAAATGCTATGTGTATAGGTTTCAGTTTGACCCATGAACAATGCAACATGACAAAACGAGCACTTGGGGAGGGAGGAGACGACTTTATAAACAGTCAGTTGGAAAAAACTTAAATACAACTTCGACACTTTTCAGTCAGGTACAGCAACACATTCTCACTCCAACCATGTCACATATCGACGTTTGGTCATGGACTTTCCACGACTGAAAGGTACCCTGGGTGTGTTGGGTGTTGATGTTCTGGGACCCCGTGTCAATTTCTGTCTGTTATATGCATCGTCTTCTTTCAAAATACACTTCTACTTTCACAGGAAATTTACCGTTAACATACAGTCTCCAAATTAAAAGCACTACGTTAGTACAACAATGCAAATTCACGATTTTTCCTTCAACAAAAGCACATGGTGAGGTTTAGGAAGAAAGAACGTGCCGAATTTCGACGACTTCAGAATGAGACTGGGATGTTCCAAGAGGATGAGGGAGATCCTCTCTATAAACCAATCAATATCAAGTAAAGGGAGACACAGCTCACATCGGTGATGACGACAGGACATAGGTATGTTGTACAGTTCTTTAGCTTGCTGCATAGTTACAATGTGAAACCAAAACTAACTGGATCAAATGTTTACAGCGTGACAAAAATGTGACCCTTGTTTCAGACTTTCAGGTGTGAAAAGGCGCAAAAGCTCAAAGCTGAAGATTCAGGTGATCATTTTTTGTGGGTTTCTTTATCACACACACTTGAAACAATCTGCGATACACTCTTGAAGCATTCCCACACTATCCTCCAGTGTCAAACACACAGCCAACACCAAACCACAGTGCACTGAATCCTCCCACAGTCACAGCAGGGATTATTTCTCCTAATCTCCATCTATATTTACAATGGAGTGTATGTGACAGAGCTGCGGTTCAATTTAACAACAGGCATACTGCTATGAGCAAATGACAGGATTAATCATGATTTTATGTCCCATAACACTACAGGTCTAAACTGTGATCTATCTGAAGCTCCGAGCACAATAACGACCATCTGACATGCATCTGCGAGAGTGCTGGTTATGCAACAGAGGTCACGTGATGGCAGGTTTTATTCTTGCAGCCTGCCTCGAAAACTCAGAGAACCTTTTCAGAAAAACAAGACAGAAGAAGAAGGGATGGGGTGTGAATGAGGGCACGTGGGAACAGGAAAAGGGTTAATCAAGGCGTTTGGCTGTGGGCGATGGACTATTCCAAGAAACCCATGGGAGCCCTTATTGGCTTAGTTGTGTCATCCAGGATCTTGTCAGAGTTTTCTCACCGTAAACAGCGTAACGATTTCCCCACACGACCAATCCTGACTGACCACTGCTCATCTGCTCGAACGAATGCTTCATTAGCTGGCTACGCTGTCGTACATATTGTAGAGGGTGGTTTGAGATGATATATAATGCTGTGTGATTTCTTTTACTTTCCCTTCAAGCTGAAAAAGAAATCACACTGAGCTAGATGTAACAGAAAGGTTATCTGTCCCTTGTAGCTGTTTGGTTGCATGGTTCCAGGTGCATGGAGAGTCTTACAGGAAATACATGAATTTCAGAAAAGACGAGGAAACATCTCTACAACAATCTCTGCATACACTGTACAGGGTAACTTATACTTGAAGGAGTGATGAGGGAAGCCTTTTATTAATAATAATAATATTAATATCACTGCAAACAACACTAAAGGTCTGTGACAGTAGTCTGTAATGGTCTGTGGTTCTTCCTGAAAGCCACGAAGTTTATTACACGCTTTACACCGCACAGACAAATGCATGCAGATATTGTTATTCTTTAAATGCTGATATACACCCTACAAACCCTGCATACATTCAGTGCTTTGTTTGTGCAGGTCTTCAGGGCTGAGATTTTCAGAAACTTAACTGCATACTGATCATTTCATTACAATAATAATAAATTTTATTTAAAAAAAGACGCCTTTTAAATCACCCAAGGTCTCTGTACAGAGAATAAAATAACATACAGAGCAAGAAACAACAGAATTTTAGAGCTTTTGAAACAATAATCTTTGTTCTGGTGGTTGAGTGCCATTTTAGGGAGCCAGCATATGATTTAGGGCTGCACAGGAAATGCACACACACAAAATATGACTTTTTTATGACATTCCAACACTTCACACTTTATTTTATGCTTTGACTTTAGGTCTTTAAAATGCTCTGGAGCTTTTGGAAATTTTTGAATCACACAAGTCAGAAACGATTGTACAAAGTCATCACTGGAATCTAATTCTACAAATAGTACAAGATTAGTAATATTAGTGGAGCCTCATCTTTATCTGTAACTGAGAAATACTGAGTTTAAACAGAACAAACAGATGTGCCAAAAAGGGGCTGTGCAACATTCGACTGCTGATTTAATAACGTTATCAATAAAGCTTCAACGATGATCTGACCGCTAGTTGTTGAAGTAAGTGTCTCTGGAGCAGCGTTTTGACTAGAAAAGTGGTTCCCAACTGGTGAGTCATGGTCCAAACACGGGTCACGGGTTCATTCTGAATGTAACCACGAGTGACTTGCGAACCTGTTTGTATAAAACACGCTTTATTTTGAAGTATGGTGAATTTCTGGCACACAGCTTTTATTTTGAAGTTCCACTTCCTGCTGTAGAGTCAGTGACTAATGGACAGCTACTTGACAGAGACAGCAAAGTTGCTCGACAACATGACCAAATGCAAGTATGACACTGAATATATTAAACTGTGTGGACCATGAACTAATCACTACGGAGAAATCTGGACCCTGTGGCTGGACCAGTTGGGAACCAGTGGACTAGAGAGCTCACCCCACACATGGATCACTGGGAGAGAGCACACTAATACTAATAAGCGTATCACTGATTCTCCACACCATATTATCTGTGACAACATTATCACTGCTGGACACACTGCATGTGGCCTTTCAGGGCGCAACTGTTACCAAACTACCAGTAAGGTGATGTAAAGCTGCAGCTCAAAGTGTAACTCTTACAGGATTATGATGCTGTTGACAGTTGCACCTGACACATGAGCAGTCAGTGTCATAATGTGGGGCTGCAGCACCTCCAGGGACACAAAACGACTCACAGACAAATTTCCATATTCAACTCGTCGACCGCCGCGGCTCTGTTGTCACGCATGGAGCATAAATGATCCAAAAGGCAGACAACAGCTGTGAAGATGGTTCTTATGGCTGAGAGCTGCCTCACACCCAGAGTGGGGGTGATCCCAGCGTTATCGGTTTTAAGGAGAGTTAACGCCCCTCTCCTCAGACTGGCTGAGAGGGACGAGCCCATTGTAGCGCCTGACAATAACAAAGATGGCAGCTGGGCTGGATAATACTGTCAGCCAGATTAACCAGGCTCTGCCGGGGCTTTGTTCAACTCCTACTCTGACAAACTCAGCTACACGCACAGCCACTGACCCTCAGTGTCTGGGTACGACAAACTCCAAAACAATAAAATGATTCTTCAAGTAAACTCTCCACCACACAAAGCAACTCTGATGCATTTTAATATTTCATGTACGTGAGACTCCCTTAGTGTTTAACAGTTCATCTAAACATCCAAACAGAGCCAAGAGCTGAAGCAGTGGCAGCGTTCCCAGAGTGTACTGGAGCTAAGTCACCGCTCCGCAGACCACCCACTTTCGGTTGCCTCTGACAAGCAGGATTTGCGCTGTTTACATACAACAATTATGGCTGACCACAGAAGCGGCCTGGAGCAATGGGCCCCTCAGGGTCCACAGCTTTCTCTCCGCGGAGCTGCTTTCTTAATGTAAGAGCCCTGAGCTCGTTAATTACTTAGAGACTGTCCAGGAAGTAGGCTAATGCAGTTAGACAAGAGGGCTCGTCTATAGGCTACACTTTGACCTATTGGTACTGAAATCCATTATCAATAATTCATTCTGACAGGTCGAGTAGCCGCCGAACACTTCCATATGTTATTCAGTGGGAATAATAGACGTGACTTCTATTGATGAAACTGTAAAAATAGAAATAGTCAGAAGAAAAAACAGCTCTAGATTCAATTGTGTTTGTTTCTTCGGGGCATCCTCTACATACACACAACATATGAACCAAGCAGCCGCACACACACACAATAAAAATATGAAATGCATTTGCAACATGCGCCTGAAACACACTCATATCACCGCTGCTGTATCCTGTCCGTCTCACCCCAAACAGCCATCTCAAAAAGCCACTGCCTTAAACAAACATTGCTCTGCCTCCATTTCATAAATTCTTTAAACTCCGGGGTTTCTCTCAATTATTCATGCATCAAGAGCATCCGACGGCCGCATTGCAGCATTCTCTTTGAAAGATCACCGCCTAAAATAACAATGTCTTCACTCTGCATAGTAGAAGACGACTGTACACATCCATCCATTGGCATGCAACTCTTCCCTATGCTTTGGCGTACGGTTTTAATGGACGCCAAAGCTCCATCTCCTAATCCTCGAATAAGTGATGTCTCTCACACACACACACACACACACACACACACACACACACACACACACACACACACACACGCATACATAGACATGGGTCTCAATGAAATATTGAGGGCCTTTCCCTGGGATGAAATCATCTGAATAAGGCGGTGGCTGGTTGCTCTCCTCTTGCTGTGGTGGTCTCCACATCTCTGGTTGATGAGATGAGCCGTGAGATGTGGGGAAACACATCCAGCGCAAATACAGAGACGAGCAACTCGGCTGTTGTGACATTCTCGTAATGGTCGGAGGGACCGGAGCAATAAACTGAGGGCATTTAGGAACAGCCGCCTGCTTTGAACTGCCCCCTTTGGTTTGAATTTATCACTCAAACACACCACTCTACCAAAGATGTTAGCGCTCATTTGCACTCCATTTATGTACCAAAATAGATACGGTTATTTTAAACGTTCTAACCGTTGTTGCCCTCATACATCCTTTATAATGGATGGCGCTATAGTGCAAAGTCCAAAGTCTCAGACAACAACAAAATCCATGTTTCCACCAAACACTTTCAGTTCAGTACCCTTGAATGTTGAGGCTCAAGCACACCTTCAAGAACTTGTAGACAGGTGCATGCAAGGAAACTGTCCATATGTGAAGAGAAGGGAATTCAAGCACATTGTTTTACTACTTGCAATAAACTTTATGAGATGCACCAGGTTAATATGATGAAGGTGTGAGGGCTGAAACATTGTGTATCTAACTAAAGTTTATTGGCAGTAATAGGACAGTGGGCAGGTATAGTACTCGTAGAACCCGTACAGATATTGTCATGGCCGTTTCAACATACCGAAGTTCCTACTCAACTCAACCTTTTTGAGGTTGAGTTGAGTTTCTGTTCCTTTTCTGAACATCCACAGTCTTCACATGAGGCAGGGAAACATTTAATGAAATTTATTGAGAATCCTAAATAGTAAACAAAACAACAGGCCAAGTCCTTCCGAAACTACATCTCATATGGTGCACGACCAACTCGATATCCTAGTTCTATATATTCTCATCATATTCCCGTTACTACGCTTCAACACTGCAACTTCACACGGTCATAAACTTATTACAATCCAAATCAACACAAACTTCATGTCGTCTTTTATGCATAATGTTATCCACAGTCTCTGGATCTGCCTTAGTAACTCGTGCCTGTAATCTAGCACATAAAGTAAATATAAACATAACCACTACTATACACCATTCAAAGTATACAGAAACTGTTGTGTAAACTTATTTAATAGCAGAACTTGTGTATGTCATATCAACACAGATTTCTGCCAAATATAAATATGTGTGGCTCTTACAGATATGTACTTTAACCCTTTCCAGCTCCTGCTGTATTTTCTCCTCACTGCAATCTCGTCAATGCAGACTAACACTTGCACCTCATCCAGCAGGCTGGACTGTTTACAGTCGCTGTCGCAATTGATGGGATATTTAAAAAATAGCAGGTTTGTGCATTGAGTCCTTTTCAAGCAAGAGTGACAAATCTGTCTTGACCAATCAACCGACTACAGAGTTTCTAGCTCCACCTTTTAGCATCAGATCTGTGTGCAAGGTACCTCAACAGAGGGGTGACAAAAAAAATTATAAATGAGACAGAATGGAGCAGTTCTGTTGGTTACATCTACAACTTTTGACAACAGAAACGCAAAAATAACCGCTTGGAGGAAACAAGGCAAAACATGGCAACAGTGGATGAGATCGTACTAATGTACCTTTTAACAGACGCAGGGTTGTAGATGGTGGTGGTCTGTGAGGCCATAACATGCACTGCAACATTTGGACGGAGAATTCTTAAGACTTTGTTACTGATTTGTTGCATTCTGGCATTTTTAAAATGTCTCCTACAAAATGTGTCCTACAGTCGTGTCTTGCTTGATCTATGCTACACTGCCCCCCACTATCTCCGGTGGTAGTGACGTAAAATGACTATCTGAGCCTGGTATTATCATCAGTCATGGGTAATCCGATTGTGAACAGTGCTGAATACAAGTGTAAACGACCACTGAGATGCATTATGATCCAATCACTCAAACCACTTGCTGAGATGGTCTGGGACACATTTGACTAAATATCTTTTGTAGTGTAAATGCTATTTTTCCTGATGCGACATGGATTGCTTCATCAATGCACAATGTGGTGATTGTTTTGGTGACAGTGAGAGTGTGGACACGATAACTGTGCGCAGGGCTCTTTGACTGTCTTGCATAAGTGATGTCAGAAGTTAAGAAATCTGTACACAAGTGGTCAGCTGGAGACGCAAGGTGGACACAGGTGTGAAGGGCGATGTGTCTCGGTTGTCCAGTGGTGTTTGGATTCAACACATTCTCACTCCGACCTCGTCACATATCAACGTTTGGTCATGGACCTTCCATGTCATGATACGACGTGCAAGGTACCCTGGGTGCGCTGGTTGTTGATGTTCTGGGACATCATGTCAAGTTCTGCCTGTTACATGCATCGTCTTCTTTCAAATGACACTTCTGTTTTATCTTTCAAAATAAAAGCACTACGTCATTACAACAACACCAGCTGACATTTTTTTCCTCCAATAACAAATGCATGAGGAGAGGTTTAGGAAAAAAGAACAGGGTTTGGCTTTAGAATCTCACGGGACGCCAACACCACGTTGCGAACAAGAACTTTTGTTCTTGTCCTGCCGCATTTCACCTTGATATCGATGACTTGGGACTGAGACCGGGTTGTTGGATCACCTAAAAACATGTTAACACCAAGTATAAACAGGTTGTTTGCTAAAATGTAGGGCTGGATTTTCAGGTCTTGTATTGCGAGAGATGTCAACGTGGTTTTGAATCATGTTTCTGGAACAGAAGCTGTAAATTCTTTCTCTCTCTCTATCAGGACTGGACTTCAAAAAAGCTGCATGCTGTAATAACTTTTATCAAAGAAGACAACTGCGGGATTAATGGAAGCTATATGTTTTCTACATGTGATGGATTCGAACTAACCATTCCTCTGCATTCAGTCTCTGTGCTAAGCTAAGCTACACATGCTGCAGACCTCTCTCTGTGTGCTGGACACATACTCATGTTCATTAATTTGATATTGATCTTCTCTGAGTTTCATGGCACACAAGATGATATCCTAAAACTGTCCCACTAATTGGAAACAGGTTTATGTGACAGACGCGATCAATGCATCCATGTGACTGTTCCTGTGCAAAAGACTCGACCTAATACCAAACAAATCAAGATTCAACTGCATGATGTTTGATATAGTAATGAGCAGCGTTCAGGCACACCAGCAAGCAACACAAAGAGACACTGCTGTTACATGTCAAACACATCCTTTTATATTTACCAGAGAAGAAGTTCTTGGCTCGCAGGTAGCTGACACTCAGGCGGAGGATGGAGAGTTTGTCCAGACTGGCGGTGACCTCCTCAGGGAAAGGCAGCAGGCTGGCCAACCGCTCCAGCTCCCCGTTCAACCGGTCTCTGTGCCGTTTGGACGGGTTGGACTTGGCCCCTTCAGCCGGTGCCTGCTTCACCCTGACAAACATTATAAATGGAGAAAAAGGTCACAACTAAATCATAAGCAGTCACCAAGGAGCAACCTACAGGGCTGAAAAATGAAGCAAACGTTTAAGTGCCAAAAACTGCATTTCCTCTAATGGCCACTTGGGGCTGACTCCAAGAGTGAGTCAATCCCCGTAGACCCCAGTGTCAGAACTTTATTTCAGAAATAAACATGCCTGATACGAAAAGAAAAACAAAACAAAACAAAAAAACAGGTTTGGTCTCTATGGCTAATTTCCCCATTCGTGAGACCTATACGGGGGTAAAGTTTTATATAACTCACCCGTTGGCCGCTTTAAGTGACAGGTGTCGATTGACAAGTTGCTGCCACAGGGATAACATTGGTTAGCTAACGTAACCATGGCGTAACCCCAGATTTACAATGTGTAGGCACAGTCGTAGCTGTTACTATTTCAGTGTGTTTCCAGATCATGAACGTTAATTGTAACATTTTGGTCGCCTAAAAAAAGTCTTCTTCAGCATTTGGTACCAAAAGACCCTCTAAAGAGTCGGATGTTCACTTCTTACGGCAATATATGTTGTTTTAATGGTTTTAAGGCTGTTTTTCGCCAGTAAAAAATAGCATTAGCATTATCACAGTTAACCAAAGCTGTGAATGCACTGTGCTAACTAAGCTAGCAGCTAGCATTAGGGTTCTGCCACTCTCGTCCAAATATGGTCACTTCTGGCTCCAAAAATCCAAGATGGCGATGTTGAAGCTTTAAACTGGACAAATGGTGGCTACTTTGATTATTTCATACAGTCTATGGCCGTCACTCAGAGCCAATTTAGGGCGCATTAACCACCAGGCCAAACAAACTGTGAGCTCTCTTTTGGTTCCTCTCTCGTTTTTTGTTTTATTTTGTTGTTTGTTTTTTCTTTCTTTCTAAATTCAGTTTCTATCCTTGAGTTGGGGACATTCTGGGTTAAACAGCTAATTATGGTGATGCATAAACAAACTTTAAGTTTATAACAAATACACCTTGGTGGTACCACACCATGTTTAGGATTATAACATTAAAGTTCTCACATTTTGAGCCTGCTATAGCAAATTTTGGGATTACATCAACAAATTTGAGAATTTTATAACATGGTTAAAAAGAGTAATTCTTAATGAATATCATAACACTTCAATAAAATGTTGGAATTAGCAGTGTGGGAAAGGGAAATTTAAATTTATTCAAAAACATAATTTTCACCCGTATATCTTGTGGAGGCCCAAAGATGCTAGCTGGTATTTTACAAAATAAAGCGCATGCACCATGAGAGGAGGCAGATTAGGTTTAGTATTTAACTGAGTATTTTTGTAATACTTCTCTAAAAAAAAATAAAATAAATAAAAATAAAGAAATAAAGTGCTAATGAATAAAAATAACCACTGGAAGTCACTTGAATGACAAGTTTTTTGGTTTGGTTTTTAAAGTAAAAAATAACGACAAACTTATAAGGCACAGCTATGAATGATGACTTTTTGTGGTGAAACCTTGAACGTTGCTCTGCTCACACTACAGGGCTCTGATGGAAAATCAGCACAGAAAAAAAAATACCTTATGCAGCTAAGTCCTGATAAAACCCTGCTCTGTTTAAACCACACACAAAGAATGTCAATAGAAACGTAGAAAGAAAAACAGCAACATATTTGTGGGTGTGATTAACGTCATGGAACAAAATAGGTTTCTGCTTGAGCGAACCACAGACTTTGTTTTCAGCATAAATAAAACAAAAAACCTGCAGAAACATCTGGAGAGTGACCTCTGAGCTCAGACACTACGCGAACAAAAATAAACACACAGATTCACAAGTTCATTTGATGCTGGCTGACAGTTGAAGTGATGCACTCAGATGGTTTCAGTTATGTGACTTCTGACACTCTGCTCTGTACGTCTGCTATTTATTTCTGTATTATTTATAATCTTAATTCAATTCAATTTTATTTATAAAGCCCAATATCACAAAACAATTTGCCTCAGAGGGCTTTACAGCATACAACATCCCTCTGTCCTTTGGACTCTCACAGCAGATAAGGAAAAACTCCCCCAAAAAACAATAAATAAAGAATAATAATAATAATAATAATAATAATAATCTCAATGTGCCTATAATCACTATTGGAGTTGAGTGATACTTAGTATCCATTCATCATCATCTTGATCCTCTCTGTTGTTTTTGCATATTCAGTTTTAGTCAACATTTTCACAGTTTGGTTTCAAAGGCGTTTCACCCTGATTTTGTTGTCGAGTTCCCGACGATCATCACCTGCAACTGTGGGATCTTCTATTGACAGAGCTACAGTCTATACACAGTCTATAACAACAGTACCCAGCTGGGGTCTGAGACCCTGCAGAAGACCTCAACATAAACTCGATGATAAACACATTTCTGCTGCATAAATTCAGGTTCACTCATGTCTGTCCTAAATAATGGACCTCTTATGAGACGTCTTTAAATGAGAAGAGGAAAAAAAAATCACTCCTTGGTGGAACTGCTAACATGACAGTCTGTATATAATAATACTACTACTACTAATTTAAGTTTTTCCAGGTAGTTTACATGAGAAATATTCATTCCGAATGAGGGTTTACACGGGAGATCAGTTTAATCGCCTTTTAATCGCCTGTATTCAGGTCTGCGCGAGGTTTGGGGCAGGGAAGGTTTCTGATTGGATAGGGGGCGGGGCGGATGTTACATGTTAATGTTTATCGAAAGAAAACACTGTAGTCCTCGCTCCGGATAACAAGATGCTTGACGCTGCCGTTCTTTTCTTTTTCAGGCTTGTTTTGCTTATATTCTTGAAGTAGCAGTACGACAACAACCTTGTTCTGCTAATGCTTCGTCTGTTGAGGAGGAGAAGAGAGATAGAAGGTCGAAGAAGGGAGATAGAAGACCGTGCTGTGGCGTATGGAAACCGGTGAGTGCAACGAGTCTGACTGCTCTATCTCAGCCCGTTGCTATGCATGCTATACACGTCATCGCGCCAGGAGGGCAAGGAAACGAGCATCCGCAGAAAGACCAGAATGAACTTAAAGAGGAATGAGGGTATACATGCACACAAAATTCTTTCATTCGGAATGACAAACGGAATAAACCACCCCCTTTAATCGGATTTAATTTTCAATCGTAATGACCGTTTACATGACCACTTTTAATCGGAATGGCCTTTCATTCCGAATGAAAGTGGAATTGAACTGTCCATGTAAACGTACTGAGTGATTTGTTAGTTATCAGAAGCCATTGTTTTCTTGTTTTTGCCTTTTTCTTTGAAACATTTGCAACTGCTCAAGAGCACTTTTACCAAGATATGAGAAAAACATCTTATTTTTACAGTCCACAAATTCTTGTTCAATGCGAGTAAACTAGTTTTAAATTTGAGGAACATAAAAAAATGAAAATCTTATAATCAAATTTGAATTATTGTATATTTTAGAGTAAATATACTGATTGGGTTATTACATTTGTGGGTTAAAGAAACACAATTTGTCCATTGATCTTAATCAAGACTGTAAAAACCCTTGAGTGGCACTGCGTGTGTTCAGCTTCTTTGATTCTTTGGTGATACAAATTTGAGGTACTTTTACTTTACCTTACTCATGTTTTAAGAGATAAGATAAAATTTTAATGATCCCACACCGGGGAAATTCACGTTACAGCAGCTCAAACAGCACAGATAGAAAAGCAAGTTGAATGGCAACAGATTATTATAGAATATAAAATATATACAGAAAGATATATATCAGAATTAGAAAAATATAAAAGTACTAAATTTAGACACAACTAAACACTTAATACTGTTTAAACTATATACACCTTTCACTTATGTACATATGGAAAAAAGATCAATCTCATGCCACTTTTAACTTTTACGCCACTTCAGAGGGAAATAATTTTCTTTTCATTCAATTATTTGATCATTTTTATAACTAGTGACTTTACAAATTAAATTCTTTACAAACAAACCACACTAAAATATACGTCTCTGAATTTCCTGTAACACCAGCACTAACACTCACAAATCACATTTACTTTAGGTTTCTTTACCAGAATGTCAACTTCACGACTGCTGAAGTTCCTCTTCTCCTCACAGCCTTTTTGTTTGTGGCATCTCTCCATTTTCTAGAACATGTGCCAGAGTCTTTGCACACAGCACAACACCTGCCCTTATATGGTGTTTAGGGGGCGTTACCTGTGCTAACAGGTTACTCATGATCAAGTTCATCATTCAGCACACCCGGGCAGATTTGGATAGTTAATTTGGTGCATCTGGGGTTGACTTCTCTTATTTTTATCTTAAAAGAAAATTAAGGGAAAACATAAGTGAAATTTAAAACAGTGTTTCTGCATGAGGCCCTGTTTCTGTTAAAAGATAAATATATATTCATCCTCAGGGTAAATTCAGGTGTCGCAGCAGCACAAAGACACAACTACAGATGAACAGAGGCATAAATAATGATAAGAAGAATAATATACACATAGAATAAGAACAGAAGTAAAAATAGAAAAGAGCAATCAAGGACAACACATCAAATATAGTGACAGAGGTGTGGCTGATGGCAGTGAGTCAGCAAGTCTACACCAGAATATATAATGTGATTAAGTTTTGATATTTAATGTGTTGATTGCTTCATAAAACATAAGAAATAAGGGTTAAATCACAGTTTTGACCATATTTACATTCACATAAATATATTTTCATATATAAATGAAAAGTACGCATAAACAGTTTCTGAAATGACAAAATGTATTTTTATTTTATCATTTTATTATTATTATTATTATTAGTAATAGTAATAGTAGTATAAGTATGATTAATTCATTAATTAATTAATTTGACTATTTTTTTAGTTTTTGTTGTTTACGAACATTACAAATGCAAGAAAGCATTTAACAAAATCAGAAAATATTAATATCTTGGATTTCGTGTGTGTGTGTGTGTGTGTGTGTGTGCTATACTGTAATAAACAAGTGTTTTCATTATAATTTGTCCACTTATTATTTTTTCTATTATCCGTTCAGTCTCATGAAAGTATATTTTTTCTATTGACAGTTAAACTATTAACCATTATTTTTTTCTATTAACCGTTTGGTCAGAGTGTCATGAAAACATATCAAATATACATCATAAATTGCCAGATGACAAAATAATGTGCTCAAAATTCCTATTTAATCTGATCAACAATTCAAAACTCAACTGTTGCTCAATCTGGAGACGTCTGGTCACCACTTAGATGTACTTTTTCTGTTTTTATGACTGAATTAAAGCTTGATTAACATACAAAAAAGCAATACATCATCAATCAATCAATTATCAAAACAGCCATTGATTAATTATTGTATCCATGTCTTTGTGTACAGGAAAAGCTTCGTCATCATCATCAGAAAACTGACCCACTAAATCAAATTTCAGCCTCCAGAAGTGTCTCACCTCCAGTTTTAGTCCCTCATGAATCTGTCTCATCACAAAGGAGGATTATGGAGATTTTTCATTTGCAGACGCTGAGTTTTTAGGAATTATCGTGCAGTTTGTGCCTCAATTTTCCCCAGATTAAAACATTCTGAACAGAAACAGTCTCATCCTGTGACATGTTTCACTGGCAGGTTGATTATTTATGCGAAAGCACTCATATTTACCTTTAATTTCTTTGTTATCCATAGTATTTAATATCGTTGCACTGTTTTTACATTTAAATTTAATCATCTTACATTTGCACTGCCACCATTAGCACATGTTTGAGAGTGCTAAGGCGGAAGTTTCTTTTCAACATTGGGCAGGACACATGAAATGAAGGAGTGTCAAACACTGGTGACTTTCCAAGGACCAGTTTTTGGCCTTTTCTGCGCATTTATAGTGTAAATATATTTAATCTTGTCATTATAAAAGTCCTCTGCTACTGTCATGTTGTTATTGGAGGATGGAGGAACAAATGCACATGTGCTAAATACTGAGGGGCCCTGTCCCCTGCAGCTATGACACAGTGACAGCTCTCTGTAGTCATTTTACTGCTGTGTTTTTATTCTTTATCCCTGTAGAAAATCTACTGGGATAAAATTCCCTTGGGAGTTAATAAAGCATCTACCTTTCATATATTAAACATTATTCCATAAGTGAAGTAAAACTGGAGCAGCAGCATCATATAGTGACACACACACACACACACACACACACACAGTAAAGCTGCAGGTCACCATACCGTCCTCCTCAGGCTGCAGACTGTGTGTTGTGTCTTACTGTGCACAGTTTGGAGCTTTTCCAAACTCAGTCACATGTGATCACATCACAGAACAAAGACGATCCAAGGCCTGCTCTGGATGTTTTGTGTAGATCTGCATTTTACTGAAATGTTTGTCCCTGTTTTATTTTAAAAATACTGTTGAGAGGGAAATGGCGTCAGTGTGAGGCTGCCTGAGTATGATGTCACACCAAAACAGTAACTGCAGCTGCTCAGACCTTATGATAAAGGTTCATATTTAATTTGGATTATTTTTATCATCACTGCTGAGGATTTAATCACATGTTTATGGTGGGAAAAAGGCGTTTGTGGATTTTATAGTCTAGTAAAAATCCTTAAAACAGCTCCATCTAAAATATTATTTAAAAAAAAAATAAATAAGGGCAGTTACTTTAATTTATATATTTTTTTTAATATATTAAGCCTAAAAAATATATTATTTGATTAGGAAACGATGGAACATTAAATATCACCACACCAATCACAACAACCTCAGGAGAAAAACGCCTCTGAAGGGCGTTTTGACAGAAAATGGCGCAACACTCTGCACCAGGGCCCCACTGACTCAGGGACATCTCTAAAAAATAAAACAACGAATTAAAAAACTAATTTGTGTCTCATTTTACTTTACATGCTGGATTATATCGAAACCGACTCTATAATAAAAACCACAGACGGAAACGCTGAAGGTTAAAATCAGGCCGCAGTTGCAGGCCTGCAGTAATCCG
The DNA here is from genome assembly GCF_006386435.1 of Epinephelus moara. Taxonomy (NCBI): domain Eukaryota; kingdom Metazoa; phylum Chordata; class Actinopteri; order Perciformes; family Serranidae; genus Epinephelus; species Epinephelus moara. The sequence continues at coordinate 9,350,716 of NC_065512.1, read as the reverse complement.
CAGGCATTAAAGCGACCCTGCACATTTACAACGCACTACAAATTTCCACCTCATATATTTCATCACAGAACCTCAGAAAATATATGAGGAAATATAAATATATATTTAGCGCTTTGCAGGTGCGTTGCAGTAAGTGTGCGTAAAGACGCAAACGAATTTTTGGATTAAATCCACTTCCAAAATCGATAAGAAACTCTTTGCTTAAATGTTTTGCAGGAATAATCAGGGCTGCAGCAGGTTTGTGCATTTATAACTGATATCATAATTAAAGCAGACTGTCCAGGTCGATTTTTATGTTTTAATAGGAAGGTGTTTTATGTGGATATCACTGGAATTGACATTAAAAACAAAAATAAAATGAACTCACGCTCTCTGCACCGGTTTTCTCCTCTTGCGTCCTGCATACATGACGGATCTTCTTATATAAGCCTCTGATGAATCCCTCAGAAATACACAGAGCCTCTGTTTCCGCTACATGTAAGCCACCAACAATATTCTGCAATAATCCTCCAGATCAGGACCGTAAACACATCCTTGAAAATTAAATAAAACAAATAAAATTAAAAAAAAAATATCCGAATAAATAAGTTAACAGGACGCCTCTGCCTTGTTTTATGGGCCGCTCCTCTCAGGAGTTAAAATAAAATCTGCAGAGGAAAATAAAACCAGACGCAGCAGAATCCGAGGAGGATAACTGAGGGAAATAACGACACAGTTGTCCCATCTGCCCTCACGACATGATCAAGTTGCTCCAAGTAAAAAGGCGATGTTGAGTTTTCATCCTCATGAAGAGAAACAGGATGAGATTATGAGAGAGGAGCCGCAGTGTGCAGATGGATCCTCCTCCTCCTCATCATACACTTTATAAATACAACTATAAACTTCACTCAAACGCAGCAGAAGCTTCAAGTATTTACATTTTATCATCTACATCAGTGCTGCACTTCAATTAGCGCCTTACATGAGCAGCAAGGGGAGGAAGGGGCACCGGGTGCGCGCATTCCACTGGCGGGCACGCCCGACACAGATTTCTAACGGGAGCGCGCTCCAGAAGCTTCTTACGAGTTGCAGCAGAGGGGGCAGGAGGCAGGCGCGGGCACGTGGGAGAGTCTCCTGGAAACACAGGCCGAGCGTGTCCACGCCGGCGCGTCCCCGAGCGGGTAGCAGCGTCCAATCAGCGCTGAGATGAGGGATGGTTTATGTTGAGCCTGCCGGTGGCCCGGGCTGAATGTGGGTCAGGGGTTAGACTTTAAATAATGTAACTGAATTCATTTCTACACTCAGAGGAGCTCTCTGTGGTGTTTACCTGCAGAGATGTTGGGAAATAACAAGAACCTGCTGTCAGGAATCACCATGAGGCTGAATCTGTAACAATCAATCTGCAATACAGATATTAAAAATGATTATTTAAAGCCACTGCCTCATTGTTCAGCTGTCCAGCTTACATTTTGAGCTGCAGCAGCTGACTTTAGTGCAAAGGCTCTTTAAACCCAGCGTAAACTACAAGGCCATGGCCTCCTATCTAACATGGGGTTGAATGGCGTCCAGGTGAATTTCCTTTGAGAAATTTCTAGAATGAAACAGCTGACCATCTGACGTATCAACTCTACTGCAGAATTTATACTTCTGCTTTGAATCGACACCGTGTAGGCTCCATGTTGATGTAGAGCCTACGCTGTAGCCTGATGTGCACCTCCTCAGAAATGTAGCTACACGTCACAGCGACGCAGACATCCTGTCTGTTTCTGTAAGCTGAAACCATTTCCCTCAGTGGAAACAAAGCTTTTATTTACTTTAATTTCACAGATAAGTTTAAGTTTAGTTTAAGTTTTAAGTTTATCCACTGAGGGGAAATTCGGTTCCCAACCCAAGTCCCTATGGACTGAGCTACTGCCGCCACAATAAATTGTGAAGACAGTAAAGCCTCCACAAAAATAGCATTTTAAGTCTTGTGTGTGATTTATCCTGGCTTCATATGAGCAGAGGAAAAATCAGCTAGCTGCTAGGCTAATTTATACAATGTAAAATGCCATAGGCTTGTGCTAATAACGTTAGCATGTTGTATTTGTTTGGAAAACGTGTTTAGTATAAGACAGTTGTTTTGTCAGTGAACCTTGTGAGTTGTAATGGAGCCAAATTTTGTAACGTTACCTTTGTTAAATGTTGCTGTTGTCCCTGGCTTCATATGAGTAGAGGAAAAGTCAGCTAGCTGCTAGGCTAATTCATACAATGTAAAATGCCATAGGCTTGTGCTAATAACATTAGCATGTTGTATTTGTGGGGAAAATGTGAAAAGTGTTTGTCTGTGAATGCTGTGAGTTATAGTGAAGCTGATTTGTGTTCTTGTGTTTAAAATAGTCTCTATTAAGCCATGTTCAATGTGTGTTTAATGTGTTTTGAATCAATTTAACTTTACAGCAATTGACACAGACACACCACCGCACAAGTATAAATGCTCACAACAGCGTAGGCGATGTGCTTAGGCTACGGTGCAGGGTCTGCTGCATGAGTATAAATCCTGCTTTAACATAACAACACATTCTCACTCCGATCTTGTCACATATTGACGTTTGTTCATGAACATTCCACATCCACATACGACGTGCAAGGTACCCTGGGTGTGTTGGTTGTTCACGTTCTGAGACGTGTCAATTTCAGCCTGTTACATTGTAATGATTTTGGGTCCGTGTAGCTCGACAGGCAGAAACTCACTTCCACACGAGTGTGGGATTTCACAAATGCTCGTCGTTTATTTTTACATCAACTTAAAAACACTCCAACCTTACCAAGCCCGGTTGTACGGCTACTACATTTTTATACATGAACAGAATAGTCGCCACACGTACTTACAACCATCACTGTTGTGTTGAGAGACAAAAGAAAAAGCAGGAGCACATAGGTATACGTCCGACCAGCGTTGGGTGCGCTCTCAACAGACTCAAATCATAACAGGTGCTGCTTGATGACGTTGCGGTTAGGCGACACAGTATACTGCGTACAGTATAGTGTATTGTCTGTTTTTAAAATACACTCCATTTTCAGTGACTTCTGGCATCACCAACAAAAGAAGCCGTCCATTCACGTCTGCATGACACACGGCTATTGTTCAACAATGCCTGGCAGAGTCTGGGGAAAGGTGGCGGGACAACAACAAAAGTTAAGACAGTGAACGCTGACATTCACCCTGGAGGCCGGTGTTTCCTTCCCGTTCTTTTTTCCTCGACCTAACCATGCGCATGCGTTGGCTTTTTTGTATCAGGCTGCAAACATGTTTATTTCTGCTATAAAGTTGGGCATGTTAGCATGGGGGTCTATGGGGATTTATTCTGTTTTGGAGGCAGCAAACAGCTGTTTGATGAACTGCAGTTTTTGGCACTTCCGCACTGGCTTCATTTTTCAGCCTCAGAGGCTGCTGCTGGTGGGGAGTACCAGGGCATTTTTGCCTTTAATGGATAGGTCAGCTAAGTGTGTGAAGGAGGAGAAAGAGAGAGGGACTGACATGCAGCAAAGGGCTGCAAGTCAGAGTCGAATCCTTTGTACATGGGGCGCCTGGTCTAACCACTAAGCCACCGACGCCCCGGCAGGTCATATCATGGGGAAATATTCATTTTCTTTGTATTAAGATCCGGTCATCATTTAGGTTAAATTAAAGAAAAACATTAATTTGATTTTATAGGCATTTTTACAAGAGACAGTTTGTCATGTCAGGTGGAAATAGTAATGTTAATGACGGCTGTGTTTCATGTAGACTGAACAGTTTGTCTCATTTTCCTACCGAGGCTGCCAGCTGCTGTCAATCAAAAGCAGACACCAACACACCCTCAAGAGGAACAAGAGCATTTCAAATATACTTTTTTCTTCGGTTTCAAAGTTTAAAACTATTGACAAATTAAAGAACTCATTATTCTTAAATGCAAAAAGACATAAAAATATAGATGAAAGTTAGAACAGATTCCAGATTTAAACCAGAACCTATGAAATAATTTAAATGCTTTGGTAAAAAAACAAAATAATAATAATAAAACAAAGAATGTGTGTTCATACACACTGAAAAAAAGTAAATATATATATATATATATATATATATATATATATATATATGTACACATCCATGCTTTCCCCTCAGTAACCAGTTATATAGACATTCAATACCCAACTCTACTAATACAAGAAATCCCTGAAACTGCATTGAGACCTTTATGCTGGAAAAATCTTTTACAGAAAATATAACTGAGCAGTTTGCAGAATAAATTAAATATCAATTATTCAAATAATTTGCCTCGGGGAAAGTTGGACTCATGATTTCGGTCCTGCCCGACTGTGTGAAAACAGAGGTGCACAAGTTTGATGTTATTGTGTTTTGACAGCAGACAAAAACAGATATGTCTCCATGTTCATCTATGGACGCATACATTGAGTCACATGACCCGATCGACCCCCTGAGGGTGCTGAAGACCCCCACAACACATGTAGGAGGAAAACTAGGCCAACATGCCGATAGGTTGTATCATAGTCGAATACATTTAATTAGCGTTTCATTTCTAAATAAAGTGGAAACTGTTTACAGGGATTAAATGCTTATATGGATCAAAAAGGTTCTGACATCCCCATATGAATGCTGTTTAAATAATTTGGTTAGAGTAATCAAGTAGTCAGCTTACAGTGTTCATTTCGGTCTTTTTATACAAGTTGTGAGAGTATGTCCAATACATGTGAGCGGGGTTTTGATGTCCACATATTCATAAATGAGCAAGCTACTGAAATTAAAACCTTGAAATGTGTAGTTGGGCCATAGGTCTCACTGTCTCACTCTGAAGTCATTGAAAACTCAGTAACTTCTGGCGTTAGACACCAACAAAAAAAATCTGTCCTTTCACATCGGCATGATTCGCTGCCAGTCGCTGTTATTGTCGCCAGGGGGAACCAGGGTGGGCCAACAATCAAAGTTAAGGCGGCAAAAGTCCGAGTAGGGCAGGCTGGAGGGGCAACCATCGACTTTCACCCTTGAGGCTGGTGTTTGCTTCCCATATGATTGTAAAGCCAAACCCTGTTCTTGTTTCCTAAACCTAACAACATGTGTTTGGTGTTAAAGGACAGAAAAGTCAATTTGTGGTGTTGCACCTCTGAAGTGCATTTATTTTGAAAGAGACTGTATGCAAATTGTACATTTCCGGTGAAAACAGAAGTTTATTTTGAAAGAAGACAATGCATGTAACAGGCAGAACTTGGCACGGTGTCCCAGAACGTTAACAACCAACACACTCAGGGTACCTTTCACGTTGTCCATGACGTCTAAGATAGTCAGTTGCTATGTGAGGGCAATTTGCAAGATACTCATGCTGCCTCATGACTGCGCTACCTCAGTGACCTCTGCAGGACTCAGGGTAAAGCTTCCTCTGAGCCCTCTGATGCTGTCTGCTCCACAGAGACCAAACTTTCCCTCCATTGGTCAACTGTCTCTACAGTCAAGATCAGCATGGACAAAGCTCTGCCTCGCACTGCAGAATCCTCTGATGGTTTCCCATAACCTCTTCACAGCCTCATCAAGCTCCTCTCTCATATCTCTGCAACCTCAATCGTTCCTCCAACACTGGTGTCCACCAGTTTCTTGAGTTGCTGCCACAACAGGCATCACTTATCCTCCAGCCAAATCTCTGAGAAAGATAAAACAATGGCCCACTGCAACTTCATGTCCTCAACCTCCTTCAGCTTACAACAACTACTCGCTCTGCCATCTGCCACAGGTAACACTCATCTCGTCTTCTGACTGACTGTAGCACCCTTGAACATCCTCAGCACAGCAAAAGCTGCAGTTCTTCTTGTCTTCTGACACCATAAAAAAACGATGCTCATATTAAGCTAAGAAAACTCAAGAGAAAACTTGATGAATGTTTTCTAAATGCATGCGTCGTCAAATTGGTGAAGATGTTTTTTCATTTTCATGTTTTCTTAATTTGCAGTGCGTTGAGCTCTCAGGGCCACCGTAGAAAACGCTCTGACAATTCTGGATGTTGGGCGCATGCGTCAGCGTTGTGGTTTTCTGCCAGAAGTTCTCACATTGACACAGAGTGAAATAAGTTAGCATTTCAATGGGTTTCTAGAACGGGTTTTAGGTTAGAAAATACATCCGTGAAAACCCAATTCTTGGATTTTGAATCTTTTCTGCATCTTTAAGAAGGCAGTTACTAACCAGTGGCTAAATGAGACTCCAGAACGTCATCACGCAGCATCGTTATGTCATGCGAATGTGGTTTAGTTCGTTCATAGCCTAACATTAGCTTTTTACTCCTGGCGACTGCATTTAAGCTTCAAAATCATAAAAATGATGTTCATTTATTAAGATTATCTTGCGGAAAAAAACGTGTAATTTTCATAAACATTTGTTTGCCACGAAGCTTAATTTCATAATAATCCAAAATCCAACGGAAAAATCCAAAAGGCATTTTGACGAGGGAACCAGGGAGACGCTAACTTCCAGGTCGGCCTACAGAAAAACATCATTCCTGGAGCACTCTATTTGACACTGACATTGTCATCCAGGTCATCATACGTATATGTTTTTATCAAGGTAAACGTTTTTAGCCATCGACTGCTCAGATCATAAGTTTTAAGCATCAAGTAAAACACACAAGCCTTCCTTTTGACTTTGACTTTACTGTGTTTATATCTTTGCCCTAACACACAGCTCTGCAGAAATCTGTACGTGCCCTTCATGCCTGCAGGAGTTTGGGGGTTGGGACAAGAAAGGCTTTTGTGTTTGTTTAGACACTGTGTGTCTCAGGGGACAGACACCACCACAGCTGTAAATGTGTTTTCCATGCTCCAAGCACAACACAACGAGGAAGAAAGAAAGCTGTGGTTCTTTTTAGTCTGTCTGCGAGTCAAGGTCATTGTGTCGGCCTGCAGGGGAGCCGTGCACTCAGCAGAGGAGTCCATTCAGACTGGAAGGAGCACATCAGGCTCGTGGGGATGGGACTGTGACAGAGTTTCTTCCATATACCCATTCCTCATGGGAACATACACACACAAGACAAGACAGCTGCCACGTGTCCTCCCGGGCATCATACACAAAGTGGTTCTTAGGACACAGACAATACTGCGGCACAACAAGTGCTGTGTAGTTTAAGTTAACATGTTTGTGTAGTTAGGAGTTCTCTTAGTGTTTGTGCATGTTTTAAGAGAACCATAATTACACGAGGAGATGCTTCTCGACGGGGGAATAAAAATGATTTATCATGAAACACATAGACAATAAATGATGCCCCCTGATTCATTATAGTGCCCAAGGAGTGTATTTCGACGCCCTGGGAGTGAGACCAGGCTGCTGGGTCAGTGACCTCTCAGTTGCAAATTGGAGTCGGTTGCTTGGACCCCAGAATACTAGCTTGAAAGTCTACTCGTATTTTTTAATTTTTAGATCCATTTTACATTTTCTTTTGTTTGTTAACAGAGCAGGTTAACTTCAGGGTATTGTATCACAGCCTGTCAACACCCCGGCCTCTGAACAATCAGATCACTGAAGTAAAGAGTGAACAAAAATCTGGAGTCTCAGGTAAAAACAGAGGAACCTATATATTTTTATATCCTCCTGAGACCCTGCGTCCTCATATAAGGACATCACATTTTGGGTTTACTTCACCTTTTACTTTATTCTACTTAAAGGGGAACTAATGTTTTCTTTCAACCCTATTTTCCAGTTTACTTTTGTCTAAATGAGTGATAGGATGTTCAATATTTGACATTTCTCCAGTACAAAGCTAGGGCTGACCTGCCTGCAGCCCGTGAGCGCGCGCTATATTAAATAATAGGGCACTGGGACAGCGCCTTTAGCTGGAGTCGGACATGTTCCTCTGTCTGTTGCTGCTCCCTCTTTCCCCTCGTCCACTCTTTAGTTTCAATGAGCTCTGAGTCCGTGTACATCCGTGTACTCCATGTTCAAATAAATACGGACGGTCGTCAAATTCAAATGGCTCATCCAGATCCAGTTGCTCAAAATCGGGTAAAAATGTTTGTTGTGGCAAGTCAAAACATTCACTCAGAGAGTGAAAGTCTGGCTCTGAAATCTCACGTCTCGCGAAATTCTTCTTCTTCTTTGGTGTTTTACGGCAGTTGGTCTTGCGAGATTTGAGTTGCTGCAGGAAGTTACCGCAGGAGTGACCTTACAGTTGGTCAAAATCGGGTAAAAATTCAGCCATGACTACTCCAAACAGAGTAAACGCGTTTGTAAGGTCACTTCCTGCAACAACTCAAATCTCGCAAGACACAGACGTTCATTTCTCCTTTCCGTTATGTTGTCGGATAATTATACTAACAATCCGAGCCTATCTGTGTGAAAAAAAATGCACTTTAAGTGGACGTATTTTGACGTTGTTTGACGCTGTCTGAGTGCCCTATTATTTAATATAGCGCGTGTTCACGGGCTGCAGGCAGGTCAGCCCTAGCTTCGTACTGGAGAAATGTCAAATATTGAACATCCTATCACTCATTTAGACAAAAGTAGATCGGAAAATAGGGCCCAGGTTGAAAGAAAACATTAGTTCCCCTTTAACTCAGACCTGTTGTCCTCGTTCCTGGACACTTTTTTGTGCCATCTAGTAAGAGCACAATACACTAAACCATGTAAAAACAAGATGGCAGCCATCTCTGCCAAGTTAGTCTGCAGCAGATCCAGACACAAAAGTGGACAAGGTCCAAAACCTGATCACATTTTATGGTTGAATCTTGTTTATTTGTGATTAATAATGTTTGTATTTTGATAAATACATAAATTTGACCAATTTTAACAAAAGTAACAAGAACAGACACTGTTAATTAGGAAGTACTCGTTACAGGATATTGAGACTTAATTATTAGTCGGTAAAAAATTGACTAACTTTAATCCAGCAGTCATATTTAATCATCTCAGAAAAGTAAAGTCAACATCTGATTGCTTTCTTGACAAGCTAACTGGTAATTCAGTTGGCTGTTTGGAGCTGGACAGGTGGCGTGCAATGAGTTTATTTGCTGAAAAGAGACCCTTGTGCACCATTATAAATGTGATTTATTTTGCATGCAACACTGACCATATTTCACTGCTTTTAAAAAAAAAATAAAGCCCACTTTCCATGATCTATCATTAAATCACAACAAGAAATACAAACAACTGTAACCTCAGCTGTCCGTCATGCTGCCTGAACTCATTCTCTAACTATTCCTCCCTCTGCAGAGACACAGTCAGCAGTGTTTAATGAAAGGGACATGCCATCAAAGAGAGCTGGGGAATCATTCATACACTGAGCTGTGTATTGCATTAGCATGAGGCTCTTTGTCCCCAAACCCTGAAATGTGCTTTAGCAGTGGAAAAATATGAACTAGTGAAACATGAATGAGGGCTGCGGCTTTGTAAGTCATCGTTTAAAAATTCGGACTTGGGGCTCCTCTCTGGGGGAGAGGGGTCTGTTAGTTTACAGCTTTCAATACTAACTAATACCTTTGGTTAGTGGGCTGTTGGCAGTAAAGACATGGTGACCATCTCACATGCTGGCGACAGAAGTACAATCACATGGGGGCAACTCAATGCATTTAGGCATGTAGACATGGTGAAGACGACCTGCTGAAGTTCAACTGAGTGTCAGAATGGGGAAGAAAGGTGATTTAAGTGACTTTGAACGTGGCATGGTTGTTGGTGCCAGAAACTGCTGATCTACTGGGGTTTTCACACACAACCATCTCTAGGGTTTACAGAGGATGGTCTGATAAAGAGAAAATATCCAGTGAGAAAATGCCTTGTTGATGCCAGAGGTCAGAGGAGAATGGTCAGACTGGTTCAAGATGATAGAAAGGCAACAGGAAGTCAAATAACCACTGGTTACAACCAAGGTCTGCAGAAGACCATCTCTGAACCAACAACACGTCCAACCTTGAAGCAG